>NC_142064.1:16609500-16931500 GCF_059756535.1 Pantherophis guttatus
TATTCTATGTGTTTTATCTTGTGCCTGTTCACTGCCCTGAGTCCTTCAGGAGTAGGGCGGTATATAAATCAAATAAAATGAAAATGAAAAATGAAACCCCTGCTTAAGCAGGAGACTGTATACCCGGGGTGAAATGTACTTACCTTCCCAACCGGTTCGGAAGTGCACTTGCTGCGTGCGCGTGGACCCTCTGCACATGCACAAACCCTTCTGCACATGCACAGAGGGTAAAAAACAGGTTACTTCCTGGTTAAAAACAGGAAGTAACAACAACTGGGCGGGTGGGCGGAGCCTCGCACCGTCATCGTTACCGGTTCTCCAAACCAATGGCCGCCATCGCTATTGGTCCGATCCGGGAGCATTTCACCCCTGTCTATACCATTCCAGATAAATGACTGTCCAATCTCTTCTTGAAAACCTCCAATGATGGAGCACCCACAACTTCTGGAGGCAAGATTACTTTAGTTATATTCAGATAAGATTACCAAAATCAATGGCAAAAGGTATTGAGTAATTTCTGTTTTAAAAACAGAAGCCAATTTATTAACTGGTGTTGTCTACTAAGCACCCGGAGGCTCCAACTGGTCCAGAATGCGGCCGCGCGAGTGATAATGGGGGTGACTCATCGCTCCAATGTAAAAACCTCTCTTGCGCGAGCTGCACTGGCTCCAGGTGGTCTTCCGGGTGCGTTTCAAGGTGTTGGTTACTACCTTTAAAGTGCTCCATGGCTTAGGGCCTGGATATTTACAGGACCGCCTGCTGCCACTGACTGCCTCCCACCGACCGATATGCTCCCACAGAGAGGCCCTCCTCAGGGTGCCGTCGGCCAAACAATGTCGACTGGCGACTCCCAGGGGGAGAGCCTTCTCTATGGGGGCTCCTGCCCTATGGAACAAATTGCCCCCGGATATACGAAGGATCCCCGATCTCCGAGCCTTCCGTCGTGCGCTGAAGACCCTGTTATTCCAACAAGCCGGTCTGATGGGACAATAATCTTAGTTGGGTTTAAATATGGGTTTTTAACATGGTTTTATAAGGGTTGTAGAATGGGAATTTTAAATTCGGCCAAAAATTGAATTATTTTAATATGGTTTTTAAATTTGTCTTGTATATTGTTTTATTATGGCTGTTCACCGCCCTGAGTCCTTCGGGAGAAGGGCGGTATAAAAATATAATAAAATAAAAATAAAAATCAAATCAAAATATATTACATGAGCATTTAGTGGTTCTCAGTTTTGGGGTGGCTGGAATGACAGCTCTCTTTTTTTGTAAAAAAAGATAGTTTTTATTAAAAGATTTTACAAAGATAATAAGAAATATATTGAAAGAAAAGAAAGTAAAACAAAAAATAAATGTGAAAAAGAATAAAAAGAAAAACAATAAAAAAGATAGAAAAAAAGGAAAGGAAATAAAAGAACAGAAAACACTATCTCTATGTTTCCGTGTGTCTCTCTGTATTTTTGTAAGTAAAGAAGTGGCTTCTAATCTTCCTTGCAGCAGTTCTACATACAATTCTAATCAAAACTCTTTCTCAAACATTTCATCATAATTCCCTTTTCTAAAATCTATTCATTTCAATCATCAAATCATCTGAAACTAAATCAAATCATCAAAACCACAAGTCACAATATCCACAGGAGGTTTCTAGTTATTGATAAATGTCTACAATTTTTGCTTAGAGGAAGGCCATTGTAGATATTCATCAATAATGCCCATCAAGTCAGCTGGTCCATCTGAACAAGTTCTGTCAATTTCACCAACCAACCATTCTTCCACAGTAGTAGTGTTGTTAGTGGACTAGAATGACATCTCCAGAAAATATATCATTTAATAATTCTCCTGCACTTGTCATTTTGGTGTAAATTGAGACTTTGGAGTGACTTTGACCATCTAGAGAGAGTAGAGTAGAGTAGAGTAGAGTAGAGTAGAGTAGAGTAGAGTAGAATAGAATAGAATAGAATAGAATAGAATAGAATAGAATAGAATAGAATAGAATAGAATAGAATAGAATAGAGCTGGAAGGGACCTAGGAAGTCTTCTAGTCCAGCCCCCTCCTCAAGAAGGAGAATTTATACTATCTCAGACAAGTGACTGTCCAGTCTCTTCTTAAAAACCTCCAGTGATGGAGCACCCATGATTTCTGGAGGCAAACTGTTCCATTGATTAATTGTCCTCACTGTTAGGAAGTTTCTCCTTAATTCCAGGTTGCTTCTCTTTTGGATTATAATTGTTTATGTAGAAAACAGATTACCCATGCCATAGAACCGTGATGGCGAACCTATGGCTCACGTGCCAGAGGTGGCACGCAGCGCCCTCTCTGTGGGCACACGAGCCGTCACCCAGTTCAGCTCTGCCGCGCATGCACGCGCGCCTCCTGCCAGCCAGCTGGTCTTCAGGTCTTCGCCACGCATGTGCGGGGGCCCATGCACGCATGCACTGGGGGTGGGGCGCGTGCACTTTGGGCACTCGGTCCAGGAAAGGTTAGCCATCACTGCCATAGAACTTCCTTGATTCTAGGAATGTGCTCCATAGAGAGCTGCCTTGAAAGAATGAAGAAAATAGTCAACTGCTTACAAGAGCTGTTTGGCCACAATGAGAAAAGCCAAGAGCTGGCAGTTCTCAAGACAGAGATGTCAGTTATGTCAACAACTAACAATCATTTGGCATCAAGCTCATGAGGTGCAGAATAAAGAGTCCACTGAAATATAGGAAAAGTGGGTTTAAACTGCATTTTCATGCTGACGGAAAGCATTCAAGTTTCAGCTGTGGCTTCATTCTAGTTTGCAATAAAGATTCTTATCTAGCCATGCCATGCTTGATAGACCTCAGTGAAGTTAAGCCATGTGAAGTCAGGAGATTGAAACTGACCCTTGAGACCTGATCTGGTGAGCCCAACAGTTGAGTTTTGTTAGTATTCCTTTTTTCAGGGGTGCTTCAGTAATTCTAAATATCTTTACCAAAGAAAATATAGTGAAGAGTTTTTGTTGGCTTGTTTTGTTTCAACCTATGCATTGCTAAAAGTTAATTTGCAATATGGTATCATCTTGATATAATGAGATTTGTAAGAGATTTGGGAGTGTCTTCTTTGTAAAGAGGCAGAAACATATACAAATTAAAGGGTTAGTACAAGCTCTAATTTGTATATGTTTCTGCCCGTTACTTGTCCCAGCTTCTGCCAACCTAGCAGTTCGAAAGCACGTAAAAAATGCAAGTAGAAAAATAGGGACCACCTTTGGTGGGAAGATAACAGCGCTCTGTGCGCCTTTGGCGTTTAGTCATGCCGGCCACATGACCACGGAGACGTCTTCGGACAGCGCTGGCTCTTCGGCTTTGAAACGGAGATGAGCACCGCCCCCTGGAGTTGGGAACGACCAGCACATATGTGCGAGGGGAACCTTTACCTTTACCTTACAAACTCTAAGCAGTACTTTACAAGTGTTTCCTTTAAAATTTCCTTTCTTTTGAATTTGAATGTTAGATTAAATAAATGGCATAACTAAATAAATTTCGTTAGAAATTTTTGAGGACTCATTATACAGGTAGTCCTTGACTTAAAACCATTTATTTGGTGTCCATTCAAAGTTACAACGTCACTGAAAAAAATGACTCATGGCAGTTTTTCACACTTACGACCGTTGCTTATCAAAATCTGGATGCTTGTCAATAGGAGCCTGGTTTAGCTCAACAGACAGAAGCTCTGTAATTTAACACCAGCTGTCTGCAATTAAAGTAAGATCGAATCTCGCCAGGCTCAAGGTTGACTCAGCCTTCCATCCTTTCTAAGGTAGGTAAATTGAGGACCCAGTTTGTGGGGGCAATAAGCTGATTTTGTATAAATATACAAAAGTATGAAGGCTATTGCTTAACGCACTGTAAGCCGCCCTGAGTCTCCGGAGAAGGGCGGCATATAAATCAAAATTTAAAAAAAAAAATGTTTCATATTTCTGACGGTTACAGTGTCCCTGAGTCATGTGATCCCCGTTTGCAAACTTCTGACCAGCAAAGTCAATGGGGAAGCCAAATTCACTTGACAACGGTGTTACTAACTTAACAACTGCAGTAATTCACTTAACAACCATGGCAAGAAAAGTTGTGAAATGGGACAAATCCAGGGGTGGGTTGCTGGGAGTTCACAGGGGTTTGGGAGAACCTCTAGCTACAATTCTGTGCAGTTCAGAGAACCCCCAAATCCCACTCCTGGCTGGCCCCACCCACCCCACCCTGATCCCCCCAGGAGTTCCCACGCAGCCCGTTTTGGATGCAGGTAAGTGCAAGGCACGCACGGAGGCACAGGGAGGGCAAAAAATGGGCCTACCGGAAGTTTGGGAAGACCGGAAACAGGCTCTTTTCCGGCTTCCAGAGGGCCTCCAGAGCCTGGGAAGGCTGTTTTCACCCTCCCGGAAGCTCAAGGAAAGCCTCTGGAGCCTGGGGAGGGCAAAAATGCCCCCCCCATCATGGTTCAGGAGGCTGGCTAGGCCATGCCCACCATGGCCATGCCCACCCAGCAACAGGGCAGAGAACCCCTTGCTAAAATTTTTGAAGCCCACCCTTGGACAAATCTCACTTAACAACTGTCTCCTGTAGCAACAGAAATTTGGGGCTTGGTTGTGGTTGTAAGTCAAATACTTGTACAAGATTATATAAAACAGGATGGAAATTCCGATTCCATGGCTATACAAGTCTCCCAGATTATGCCTTTAGAACCTCCAGAAAAGTAAGAATTAACAAATGATACAGCCAAAGATCACAAAGTTTTGGAACTTCTACTTGAAATCATGCAAGATTAGTTTGATTTATTTTACTTGATTTATAAAATCTAGATTTTATTTGATTTATTTTCTACATCACTTTTTTTTTTCTGGAGGAGCCCACTGGATTCTAAATATCTTTTCCTTCTTCACAAATACATCTTTTAGTTTAGATGATGACTCACGATAACTCATAATTTGGTGTTCCCTTTTAGTTTAGAGTGCAAACTGAATCAGCCGCTGTGGATTGATTGTAAATTCTGTTTTATGGCATAGTACAGGTAGTCCTTGACTTACCACATTTCATTTAATGACCGTTTAAAATTAAGAGCACTGAAAAAAAATGACTTACGGTCATTTTTCACAGCTACAACTTCTGCAGCATCCCCATGCTCTTGTGATCAAAATTTAGATGCTTGGCAATTGGTTCATATTTATGATGTATCCTGGGGTCATATGATCAACGTTAATGACTTTTCGACAAGCAAAGTCAATGGAGAAGCCAGATTCATTAACTAACTTAACTACTAACTTAATTACTAGGGCTACTGCAATGATTCACTTAAGAATTGTGGCAAGAAATGATGTAAAATGGGGCAAAACTCACTTCACATATGTCTTACTTAATAACAGAAATTTTGAGATACATTGCAGTGGTGAAATGTAAAATTTGTTACTACCGGTTCTGTGGGTGTGGCTTGTTGGGGGGTGGATGTGACTGGGTGGACGTGGCCAACTTTTTTTTTTACTTTTAAAACCATTTTTTCTACAACCTCTTCGGCTGAAGAGGTTGTAAAAAAAATGCTTTTAAAAGCCTCTCACACTCGCAGCTCTGTTGCCTGATCGGCAGAGGCTTTTTTTCTTTTAAAAACATTTTTTCTACAACCTCTTCGCTGTAAAAAAAAATGTTTTTAAAAGCCTCTGACGATCAGACAACTCAGCTGGGATCATCAGAGCTTTTTAAAAACATTTTTTGTATAACCTCTTCGGCCAAAGAGGTTGTAGGAAAAAATGTTTTTAAAAGCCTCCGACGATCCCAGCTGATCCGCATGATCATCAGAGGCTTTTTTTTTTAACTTTTGGAAGCATTTTTTCGGCCGAATAGGTTGTAGAAAAAATGCTTTTAAAAATAATTAAAAAAAGCCTCTGATGATTGCGCAGCTCAGCTGGGCATAGGGGTGGGGTGGGGGCAGGGAATTTTGCTATCGGTTCTCTGAACCACCCGCCGCCATCGTTACCGGATCGGGCAATCCCGTCCGAACCAGGAGCATTTCACCCCTGATCCATTACGGTCATATGTCGAGGACTACCTGTATAGTATTTGATGTCAGCTACTGCTGCTTATTCAGTAAACCGCAAAACAAGCTTTGTTTTGGATGCTGATAACATCCAGTCAAGATATGAAGAGTCTCTCTTTGCACCTCAGCTCGTGAGGTTTAACGAAGTTCATTGAAGAAAGCTTCTATAGATGTGCTCTTTCCAGATACGCTCATTTCTATTATTTTTTAACTGCCAAGAAAAGCCATTTTTTAAAATTCTTTCCTATTTTCAGTGTATTTTTGGCTTCAGATTCAGTTCCATATATACTGACTGTTGAAGAAACACATAGACCATTAAGTACCCTGATTTAGCTACTTTTATTTTAGCTTTGTTTTTGTTTCTTTAAAAAAAAACCTCACGTCTTTCATTGTCTTTATGCTGAATGAATAAATATTGGTTCCACTAAATTGCCTTGTAAAACATTGCCCCTCCGTTCTTGGCTAAAATGCTATATCATTTCCAGTCTTTATAATTGCAACCCTTCTCTGCCCTTCTCCTATCATGTTTCTCACGGCTGTCCAAAAGTGTAGCACTAAAATTGCCATTATTGTTGACACCATCTGATGTGTTGTTTGCGTATATCTCAGGGAAGAGCTTCGGTGCTTCCAGTTGATAGCAAATGCAGTTTTAAAGGCGCAGGCACTTCTAGGGTACATCAACATAAATGCAGTTTCCCAAATCATTGGGAATAATATTTCCACTTAATTTATGTGGGAAAGATCTGGTTCTGGGCTTTCACTTTAAGGAGGATTCAAACTACAACAAATCCAGGGGTAAACTCTACTTACATTCTTTACTGATTCAGAAGCATGTGTGCGTGTCATGTGCGCGAGCAGACCTTCTGCGCATACGCAAAACCTTCTGTGCATGCACAGAAGGTAAAAAACACATTACTTCCGGGTTAAAAGGAAGTAATGACACCCGGAAGGATGAGTGGAGCTTTGCTCTGCCATTGCTACAGGATTGCCTAACCACCGGCCAAGATCGCTCCCGGATCAGGTGATCCGGTCCGATTCAGGAGCATTTCACCCCCGAAAAAAATCCCTAGAAAAGCAGCAAAAATAATGGCAGAACTGTAAGCTAAATATAAGAGGGGGCGGGGGAATGGAAGTAATTGGAATATTCAGGAAGTAATTGGAATATTGTCCCTTGAGAGGTGAATTATAGTTTTTGTTGTTATTCAGTTGGTAAGTCTGGCCAAAGTATTTGAGCTTCAGGTTCAGTATCTGTTCATCCAAAGAGCATAACACTCTTGAAATACCACATAGACACTAGACACAGAGTTAGTATTCAGCCAGTTCTGACCAGTTTGCCCGAACCGGTAGCGGAAATCATGGGTGCCACCCATCCTGGCTCTATGCCATCCTATTTAGGCATGTTTTTGAGGCCAGGTGCATGCGCAGAAGCAAGGCACACATTAGAACTGTGCGCATTCATGGTGAACCAGGAATAAGTTAATCTGAAACCCACCTGTGACTAGACAAGACCTGTTGCTTATTGCTCCAAAATGCTGGACAGAGGATAATATATTTAAATTTTAGCACGGAAGAATCAAACTGAATGTTGGGAGGGGGGGGGCTTCACAAAAGTACAAACAATTCAATAGAGGAATCAGTTGCCCAGAAAGATGGGTTGGTCTCTTTTTCTGAAAGATCTCCAGCAGAGACCAAACTGCTATAGATCAGTGATGCTTTCATTTAGATACCTGGACCCAGCAGGAGACTGGACTTGATCACTTAAATAGCCCCTTTCAACTCAGAAGGCTTTGCTTTAAAGGACTAGAGGGAAAAATCTATGTCAGTTTTCCCACAGAGGAGCATTTAATAATAGAATAAACTCTTCCCCTCTAACTTATATAGATCAAAACCTGGCTTACTTTGCTATGCCCTGGTGGATGTCAGTATTTTAAGATCTGGTGCAGTCTTGATGGATGCTCTTCTAACACATTAGAGGGAAAATCCTACATTTGGAAAATGCCCTGGATGAAGAAGATAAAAAAAAGAAGAAGAAGAATTTTGCTTTATTTCAGCAGTGGAAACACACATCTGAAGGATTCTGTCAAAATATTCTTTTTTTCTCCTAAGACTCTTCAGCAAGTTGTCTTCTGCTTCTGATGCCATTATTTAGTTTATTTTGAGATGCACTATTTACTTTCAAGGCAAATATATTACAGCTTCATCACTGGTACTTCTATCGTTCAGGATCATTTTTATGGGAGGATATTTACCCTGTAAACTAGCCATCTGCTGCTGATTGAAGAAGGAGGTAGGAATGTCAGGTAAAGGGTGGGGGGAAAATGGAAGAATGGGTAGGCTTACCAATCCTTTTTAGAACAGGCCACTTTGCTTGATGATGAATAAATGTTATTCCCTTAAAAATCCTCATTTGTATCACAGTTCTTCTTTCAAGATTCTGTTTCCAGATACTGTTTCCATATGTTTTGAATTTCAGCAGCTGCTGCTGTTCATCAGATTTTTTTTTTTAAAGGCTTTTGATCAGAATGAAACTGAATCTAAGGTAGCATGCTTTATTTTCTCCTTCCTAAGTTTATGGGCATGTGTAGGTTATTATGAGGGGTGATGACAGCTTGACTGGGAGTGCAAAATGTTCGATGAAGGAACCTGTTTTAAAAATTTCATCAGAAGACCTTTAATATTTCCTGAAATACTAGCATCTCAAAATGGGGGTAAAAATATATATATATATAACAAGGTGGCTTGGTAATTTAGGCTGTGGAACAATAACTGAGCAAATCCATTGCTTGGGAAAGAGAGGGTGGGGGGAACAGAATTAGAGGAAATGCATTTTATAGACTCACCATTACATTATTTTATAGTTTTTTGCTTTAAAAATGATTTCCTAACATAGTCTCTGTCTCTGTCTCTCTCCCTCCCTCTCTTTCTCTCTCTCTCCCCCTCCCTCCCTCCCTCCTTCCCTCCCTCCCCTCTCTCTCCTCCTCCCTCTCCCGCTCCCTCCCTCTCCCTCTCCCTCTCTCCCCCCCCCTCTCTCTCACACACACAATTTCTCAGGATATGTCTAGGAAATGCTTGGCTTTTAATCTACTATATGTATGTTCACATACGCAAACACACACATACCTCCCTGATGGAGGTAACTTAATTGAGTTTTGCTGTGTAGAAGCCAACTCTTAATTTACTTGGTATTCATATAGCTTCAAAGCCCATCCTATCAAGGTTCAGGATCAAAGTCTTTGACTGCCATGGTAACCTTTGCAAACACATCGAATTGAGCTTCCAAATAATTGGGGGGGGGGGAGGAAGGGGCTTGTTTACTTTTGAGATCCAGAGGAGGACTATCTCTGAACCAGCTTCTATATTGGATGTTCTAGGACTCTGAAGGCTAACAGGAGGGCTGTACCTTACAATGGAGCTGTGAATGTCGGCCTCATAAGATACACGTCTTGCATGTATCCATTTCTGAATCAAAATATTAAAGCCTCTGGTGTTTGATCACCGTTATTTTTGCATAAACAAGGCAGATAGGATTGAAATTTGGAGAAGGGGAATTGCCTTTGAGGTAATCCAGACAGAAGCACTGATGACGAGTCTAACACTACTGTAATGTTATAGTAACAGAATCTTGCAAAGCATGAAAATATCTTGTGCCTCTCTTAAGTTTCTCTCCCGAAAACTACGAATGGTCCTTTTGGAGATGCTTTCTCTATCCCTACTCCTTCCTTGGATTCAGATTTCATTGATCAAATCTTTGTCTAAGCTGCAGCTCTTCCTCCTGTCTCCCAGGATTATTCCCACATACCATTTACAGGAATCCAGGATTAATGGTGGCCTCATTAAGATGTAACCTATGGTACTTTATTTGATTGGCATCTCTTTGGATAAGATCCAGACTACATTCTCATTTTTAATAAATTAAGTACGCCAAATACAGCAACTAATTCATCCAGTATCTGTGATTCATACTATCAAATAAAGAAACTAGTTGCCCATGTCTGAGGAGAATCAGACAGTTGCTGTACAATTAAGTGGTTTAAAAAACAACAACACAAAACTCCAGAATGTTAATTAACAAGAGATGACATAGATAAAACCTTGAGCCAACAGCTTTTGAAGAAATTAAATAACTTCTGTTTGTAAGACAGGCCATCCAATATTCAGATGACGATCTTCTCTATTCTTCTGCCCAGTTGGAATAATCATAAACTATATAAAAATGAAATATGAGACAGAAGATATTATTCCAGTAGTTATAATGGGTAATCTCACAGATCTCACTCCACAAAAGGCCAAGAGCAAAGTTTACAGAAAACTAGCATTGGATAAAATCCAGCATCTACAGTAAAGGAGCCAATATATTTCCTAAACACATTTTCACTTCCCTTTTTGTTTTGTTTTAACTACTCTAAACAATTTGGTTTGGTCAGCAAACTTGGCCATTTCACTCACGCACCAGATCGTTTATGAAAAAGGAAAGAGCACTGATTCAAATACAGATCCTTGACGAAGATTGCACTTCAGTTTATATAAAGGATAAGCAACAAGGCTTTTGACATTTCCAAACCTCATGACCACATACTCCATAATTCCAGTGCAACAATGAGAGGTTAGATGTTCCCATTCCTGATCTGTACTGTGGGAAGCCCCCCCCCCAAGAATGAAATATTTTGGGGAATATTAAAAGAGGCAGAATATTATATTTCCCCAAAGGAGAAATATCTTAACAAAGGCAGAAAGCAGCCCTGGTCTTCCTGCCACAGGAAATCAGTTTCAAACTAAGAAGCTTGAAGAGGCTGATCTTTAGGAATGCAGATTTTGTACCCATTCAGAAAGACTGGGCCAATCTACTCCAAAACAAAACGCCTTCAGCCACGGCTCCCACCAAAATCTGAAGCTGATGGGATTAAGAATTTACATCCCCCCATCCAAATTCTAAAGACAGGACATGACCTTTAGGACATAATAGGATTAACCCACCCCACCGCCATTGAAATAGTAAAAGACACAAGGCTCACTACATTGCACAACCCCCTGGAGCACCTCAAATACAAAACCCCAGAACCCTATAAAAATCCATCCACTCACTCAGCCATTTTATCTGAAACATGCTGCTGTCACTGAAGTTTCTGGAAAACCAAATACACACAGACCTTCTTTCCTTGTAGCCAGCCTCCATTTTATTTCCAGCGTTTTTCTCCCAGCTTGGAACCGGATGGGATTTTTCTACTCACATTACTTATTCAATTTTTAAAAATCAGTTTCTGATCTTTGAGAAAACCTCACCGTTTCTTTCATGTTGGCTTGGGAATGATATAGAAAAGAATCACGCCACAAATTGTGCTTTTAACGAATAAAGGTGTTTCACTCCTAGGGAATTTGTGATGGGTTATTTATTACAAGCAGGAGAGCCAGATTAGAGTAGTAGTTAAAGCACCAGGCTAGAAACCAGGAGACTGTGAGTTCTAGTCCTGCCTTGGGCACAAAGCCAGCTGGGTGACCTTGGACCAGTCACTTCCTCTCAGCCCTAGGAAGGAGGAGACAATGCCAAATCATTTCTGGAAAACCTTGCCAAAAAAACTGCAGGGATTTATCCAGTTTCCAAGAATGATTAAAAGGAAGAAAGAAAAATTACCAGCAGAGGCAAAGTCAGGTGGTCACAAAGTTATTCCACATATTTGAAAAGAAGTTCATCTACTCACCCGCACATCATTGCCCTTAAATGATCTGGTGAACTGTTCCCTGGTTTCCACATTAAAAATAGGAGAGGAAAGAATAGTTACCCTAGAAAACTGCCTTGAAAAGTAAACTGAAAAATAGGTCAGATTTACAACTATTCAGCAGTCTTTAATGAGAAAGTTTGCAAAAAAAAAAAAAGTTTCAAAGTCTTGAAGAAAAGCAACTAGTTTATTTTACTAGCTCAACCTACTTCACTTAGCTTAGCCATTTAGAGAAGGCGTGGCCAACCTTGCAACTTTAAGACTTCAACTTCAGCTCCCAGAATTCACAGCCAGCACGGGGAATCTGGGAAGAGTTTGACTCTGTGACCCCTGATGACGTGGACAGGATTTTGGGAAGACTTAGTGCAGCCACATGTTTACTGGATCCGTGTCCCTCCTGGTTAGTACTGGCTTCCCGGGAGGTTACACGAGGCTGGCTCCAGGGAATTATTAATGCTTCATTGAGTGAGGGTTACTTCCCCACAGCCTTGAAAGAGGCGGTGGTGAGGCCTTTCCTCAAGAAGCCCTCCCTGGACCCGGCAGTATTGGCCAACTACCGTCCTGTCTCCAACCTTCGCTTCGTGGCGAAGGTTGTTGAGAGTGTGGTCGCGCGACAGTTTACACAATTCCTGGAGGAAACGTCTTATCTAGATCTATTCCAGTCGGGTTTCAGGCCTGGGCACAGCATGGAAACGGCATTGGTCGCGTTGGTAGATGATCTCTGGAGGGCTCGGGACAGGGGTTGCTCCTCTGTTCTAGCCCTGTTAGACCTCTCAGCAGCTTTTGATACCATCGACCATGGTATCATGCTGCACCAGTTGGAAGAGTTGGGGATGGGGGGGCACCGTGTTATGGTGGTTCTCCTCCTTTCTCTCTGACTGGTCGCAGTTTGTGTTGGCAGGGGGGCAGAGATCGACCTCGAGGCCTCTTATATGTGGAGTGCCTCAGGGGTCGGTTCTCTTGCCCCTTCTGTTCAACATTTATGTGAAGCCGCTGGGTGAGATCATCCGTGGCTTTGGGGTGAAGTACCATCAGTACGCTGATGACACCCAGCTGTACATCTCCACCCCAGGCCACCCCAACGATGCCCTTGAAGTGATGTCCCAGTGCCTGGAGGCTGTGCGGATCTGGATGGGGAGGAACAGGCTCAAGCTCAACCCTTCCAAGAGTGGCTGTGGTTCCCGGCATCCCGATATAGTCAGTTGACTCCATCACTGACTATCAGGGGCGAGTCTTTAGCCCCCGCGGAAAGGGCACGCAATCTGGGAGTCCTCCTGGATACGCAGCTGTCCTTGGAGGAACATCTGACGGCTGTAGCCAGGGGGACCTTTTGTCAGGTTCACCTGATTCACCAGTTGCGGCCCTTTCTTGATTGGGATTCCCTGTGCACAGTCACTCATGCCCTTGTCACCTCGCGCCTGGACTACTGCAACGCTCTCTACATGGGGCTCCCCTTGAGTACCCGGAGGCTCCAACTGGTCCAGAATGTGACCGCATGGATAAACACGGGAGCCGCCTGGTGCTCCCATATAACACTGCTCCTGCGTGAGCTGCACTGGCTCCCAGTGGTCTTCTGGGTGCGCTTCAAGGTGTTGGTTACCACCTTTAAAGCGTTCCATGGCAGAGGACCTAGTTATCTTCGAGACGGCCTGCTGCTACCGATGACCTCCCACCGACCTGTGCGCTCCCACAGAGAGAGCCTCCTCCCATCAGCCAAACAATGTAGGCTGGTGAACCCCAGGGGGAGGGCCTTCTCTGTGGGGGCACCTACCCTCTGGAATCAGCTGCCCCCAGAGATAAGGAGAATACAAGACCTCGGTGCCTTCCGCCGTGCCCTTAAAACCCACTTTTTCCAGCAAGCCAGGCTGGCTTAACATATTTTTAAACATATTTTTAATTTTTAATTGGTTTGTTATCTTAAACTGGGGCCAAATTAATATATATCCTTTTAATTGTTTTTTAATGTTTGTATTGTATGTTTTTATCTGGCTGTACACCGCCCTGAGTCTTTCGAGAGAAGGTGCGGTATATAAATTTGAAATAAAATAAAAAATAAAATAAAATCTAGAATAATATGGGAGATCTAGATAAATATCCATGCAAGACTCCATTTTCAGATCTATCTAACATATAGAGCACCTAAAAAGAGCCGAGGTGGCGCAATGGTTAGAGTGCAGCACTTCAGGCTACTTTAGCTGACTGCTAGCTGCAGTTCAGCAGTTCAAATCTCACTGGCTCAAGGTTGACTCAGCCTTCCATCCTTCCAAGGTTGGTAAAATGAGGATTCAGATTAATGGGGGCAATATGCTGACTCTGTAAACTGCTTAGAGAGGGCTGTAAAAGCACTATGAGGCGGTATATAAGTCTAAGTGCTATTGCTGTTGCTATGTTACTTAACCTAATGTTACTTAACCTAATGTCCAGAATGGCTTAAATTCTCTGAAAATCCTTTTCCTCAACCTGAAAAAAATACAAGATTTTATAAATTAATGGATTGTGCCTAAGAATCTACTTCTACTTTCATCTTTGGGTTTATTCATCTCATACATTTCTCAAAGAAGAGACACGTGGATAAGAAGAGCTGAATATAAGGAGCCTCCAGTATTTAATTTTACATTTGAAATGCCCACCTTTTAACTGCCGACAGAGATAAGGATTAGACCCCAAAGGGTTGTTCAGATATCCTGTATTCTAGGATGCTTCAGATAATGTTTTATAGGGTGTATCTTCATAAACTATTCTGTCTTTTTATCTTACCTATTCACAAGATAAATTAATGATCTATTGTTTGGGAAATATATTGCCTCTTATTAATCCAGCTGATGAGGTTTCATAGGACAATAGCTATTTGTTTCAGCTCCTTGCTAAGTTAGGAAAAGGATGGTTTTTCAAGAGGCAACTGGGCCTTCTTGTTTTTCTTTGAAGATGTTTCATTCCTCATCCAAGAAGCTTCTACAACTCTGAGCTGAAAAAGTTTCTTGGATGAGAAGTGAAATGTCTTCAAAGGAAAACAAGAAAGCCCATTTGCCTCTTGAAAAAGCACCTTTGGGAAAACCATGACCTGGATGACTGAGAATCTCCAGAGACATTTAGGAAAACGGAGTTTACCGAAAATAGCTTAGACAGTAAGCTATTGAAGTCTCATCAACCATGGCTATCTCACCAAAGCCAACTCGCCACGGTCATCTCGCCATGGCCAACTCGCTGTGGGACAACTTACTGCAGCCGACTCACGACAAGCCAACTCACCGCAGACAATTCCATAAAGGATAACTCAAGGCAATAAATATTATCCGCCACTGTTTCTTTGACATTATTTCTGTTGACAAAAATGGAAATAATATCAAAGAAACGATTGTGGATAACATAAATTGTGTTGAGTTATCCCATGTAGTATTTTCCATTGGTAGTTTTTCCATGGTGAGTTGGCTACAGTGACATGCCTGTAGCAAGATGGCTGTGGTAAGCTGGCCATGGTGAATTGTCCCATTTCATCCTCAGTTGGCTATTGCAGCATTTGCTTAAACTGTGTGCTAGTTGTAGGTGGTTAATGGAGAAAGATTTCTTCACTGGTAATGAACTATGAGTAAAAAAGAGTAAGGAGAGACATAAAGTTAATGTTTAAGTGAGAAGGGAGAGGCAGCAACTTTCCAAGTCTTAAACCTGAACCATGGAAGTATCAGGGATACAGATATTCCTGTATTCACTTAGCAGCTAATTTGGCATGAGTACCGTATTTTTCAGAGTATAAGACACACCTTTTTACTCCAAAAAAAGAGGGTGAAAATCTGGGTGTGTCTTATACTCCGAATGTAGCCCCGCCCAGCCTCACAAACACAGATTTCAGAGGCTGAAAGAAGCCTCTGGAAGAAGCTTCAGAAAAAAAAGCCTCAGAAATGAAGCTTCAGAAAAAAGTCTCTGAAAGGCTTTTATCTAAAATAATATGGCAAGCAACAAAAGAAGAATCAGTAAAGGTTCTAACCAAACCATGCTAACAAATCTGGAGAATGACACAATAACCAACAGATTGGAAGAGGTTAATCTATATACCAATACCAAAGAAAGGAGATTGAATAGAGTACAGATAATTCTTCCGAATAAAAGTCTCTGAAAGAAGCTTAAAAAAAAAAAGCCTTTTTTTCTGAAGCTCTGTTTCGGAGGCTTTCAGAGGCAGAAAAAAAAGTTTTTTCTGAAACGGAGGTTCAGAAGTTTCAGAGGCAGGAAAAAAAAGCAAGTCACAGAGCTCACAACCAACGAACCTGTTGCTAAAATTCACCTCTCGGAACAGCTGATTAGGGGTATTCCAGCTGATCCATCCACCAATCAGCTTTTTTCTTATTTTCCTCCCCAAAAACTAAGGTGCGTCTTATACTCTGGTGCATTTTATACTCCGAAAAATACGGTAATAGGTGTGTTATTCCCCCCCCCCTCACAACTGGTATTAAGAATTGCTAATACTGGGTGCTAAATCTCAACAAAACAGTTAAATGTCAAGCAAAATAGTTTGAGCTACATTTCATAATTGTTTCATAAGTCAGGTACGTCCTAATAAATTATTCCATTTGTAATTTTGCTCTTGTCCATCTCTATTTATCTTAGCAGAGATGAAAGCAGCATAGTTATTCCCTTTATTAATTTTAACACCCTCTGAAATGAAACTGCTTTTCTGCAACTGATTGCTTAAACATGTAGATTATATATGAACATGTAAAACATTTTCTATCCTTTGTTCCCTAATATTTGTCAATACGTGTCTATATTCCAATTAAACTTCCCACCAAAAGAAAGGGATTCGGTGTAGTAGTACAGCATATAAAATCCATTTCTGATGAAATTTCCTTAATAATTGTTCCAGTGTGTTTCAATTCAAGTAATTTTTATAATAGAAGCTTGAGAGTAAAGCCACTGAGAATAACTGAAGTCACTTTATTAAGGAATTTCCCAGACTTTCCATTGTTTAGTCACTCGATTCAATAAGATAATGATAAAATATCCAAGAGGGTATAGAAATTAATGCTATGGATTAATAGGGGGCTTAAATATGGGGACTTTCTAGGATCTCATATTTTTTAAAAAATTACATCGATTAATCTTCCTGGAAGAATCAGAGTATAATCACATTTTCTTTTATGCAGTCTTTTATACATTTTTCCTACTACACCCAAGTAACAGTGCAAAACTAGATTGAACTTTTTTAAAAAATAAGCCAAACTAATGACAAGGTATATTTCAGTATAAATTACAAATGTAGAATAAACAATCCATCTAAAGTAGGGCATGCTACTTATGTCTATTATTAATCAGGTATTATCTTTCAGCAAAAATAGATTTTGTCAGACTTAGCTTAAGGCGATCAACAATTTACACCAAGAATTTAATGCATGTAAAGAATATTTTTATGTTATGTTATATGGAAATTTGTTTAACTTTAATTGCTAAGATTGTTCCAGACTTCAGTAATGTTTTCTACAGTAAACATAAGAACATCAATGAAGTATTAAATTTCTGCATTCAGAGTACTATATATTACTTTAACTGAAAATTATATCATTGAGTAATATAATATATAAGCATTTTACACATATAGAATGCTACAATGCCAGAAAGTAGTTGTTTGAGCAAATCATTTTCCCTAATATTTTTTCACTGTGATGATTCAGTCATCAAACTTAACCATACTTTATTAAACACATAAATATTAAGCTAAGGTAAAATGTACAGATGGTCCTCATTTAATGACTACTGTTGGGACTGCCAACTCAGTCTTTAAGTGAAGCAATTGCTAAGTGAAACGATGACTGTGTTTCAGTGGTGAAATGTATAATTTGTTACTACTGGTTCTGTGGGCGTGGCTTGGTGGGGGGGATTTAATGTGACTGAGTAGGCGTGGCCAACTTTTTTTTTTTAACCTTTTATAACGATTTTTTCATTTTGTAAAAAAATGCTTTTAAAAGCCTCTGACAATCAGGCAACTCAGCTGGGATCGTCAGAGGCTTTTAAAAGCATTTTTTCTACAACCTCAGAAAATACTTTTAAAAGCCTCTGACGATCCCAGCTGAGCCGCACGATCATCAGAGGCTTTTTTTAAAAAAATTTAAAAGCATTTTTTTGGCCGAAGAGGTTGTAGAAAAATGCTTTTAAATTTTTTTTAAAAAGCCTCTGATGATTGCGCAGCTCAGCTGGGCATGGCGGGGGCAGGGATTTTTGCTACCGGTTCTCCGAACCACCCGCAGCCATCGCTACCGGTTTGAGTGATCCGGTCCGAACCAGGAGCATTTTACCCCTGCTGTGTTTATAATCTTTCTTAAGCTTTCCTTTGCTTTATAGACCTGCAAAGGTTATAAATATAAGGAATAGTTGCAAAGTTACTTTTTCATCATTGTTGTAATTGCAAATGGTAGCCATATGAAGCAGTCACTAAATGAAGACCAGACACTATACATTGAGTCTTATTGTTCCAAAATACAAATTGGACAGATTTTATCTTACAGTGCTAAGAAAAAAAGAGAAGGATGGAAAGCATAGTGAAGCATTCTCAAGAGATATAGCAAATTAGGTGCGAAGTCTTATACAGTTAACAAAATTCTTTGTATTTTTGGGTGGACTTCATGGAAATCTTCCATTCTAGTAGAAACATCCCCACAGAATTCTCTTTTACAGGGAAAAAAAGTGCTTAGAGAGTTACTTAGCAAAATTAATTCCTTATTCCAGGAAATACATTTTGGCTACTTGGTGAATTCTTGATTCAAAATATCTGTTGTTGTTAATGACATAATGGGAAATGCTATATCAAATTTGGCAGGATCTATTCAAATGACCAATGAGGCAGTTCAGAGAACAGCAAGGCAATCTGTTCTCTGGGCTTTGGCCACTGCTGTTTCTACTTCTGGTGTTTCCACCATTTCACCTGGAGATTTATGGATGCATCTGGATTTTGTAAAATAAGAGCAGCATGAAAGTGCAGCCATTGCTGACCAAACAACAACGGATTAATCTATTGTAAATGCAGTCCTGATTGAACCCACCATAAATCAAAAGGCTAAGCCTCTTGACTATTCAAAGAGCAAGGCCAGCCATCTGGCCAAAATTGAGACTTTGGGCTAATGAGTAGCTTGGATACCTCCCACTATTGTGTTATCCGGAGGAATATTAAAATAGGAAAATATTTTTCTTAAAATGCAGGTGAGGCTAAAATTAAATTAGAATTAAAGTTCTAAATTAATGCAGCAGCATTACTTTACATATTACTGTTGCTTGAAGGTATTGATATCCTAGTGTCTTCTTCTGTGTTTGTCTGTCTGTGTGTATTTGTGTGTAACAGTATTATTCTTGTTATTGTAAATGTAGCCCTAGATAAATTCACCCACTCAAATTTATCATTGCAGGATCAAATGGTCATTTTCACTTGTGGAACACTATGGTCCTCCCAGATTAAAAAAAAAAAATATGGATAACTTTTATTTTCAGAGTAAATCTCTTGGGAAAAAAGCTTGCATATTTGATTATTATTATTTGATAAGGCTGTAGAAAACAATGAAGAGAGTGAAAAGCGTTTTGAAAAATATTTTATTTCCCATGGAGTACACGGTACAAGACAAGTGTTTTTAGAAGGGTTAAAAAAAAAGCAATAAAATAGATTACGTTATGAGGTTAGAATGCAAGCCAGACCTTCTTTCACACTAGTTTTAATTCTCAGAAAAATAGAAACAGAAAAAAAAAACACAAAAAACCTGATGGTAGAAAAAAGTCCTAGCGGTCCATCGAGTTTATCCTTTGAATTTATATGTTTTATCTTTAGTTTTTATTAATTAGTTTTTTTTTATATTTTATAATTTTATTTTTAAATTTTTGTGGGATGATGGACATGTGTTAATGCCAAGCATGTTTAAACTCACTTACTGATTATTGACTCCCTACCTCTGCTGGATGTTGTTTCCAAACTTCCACTACTGTTTCTGTGAAGTAATACTTCAGAATCAGAATAGAGTTAAAAGGGACCTTGGAGATCTTCTAGTCCAACCCCCTGCTCAAGCAGGAGATCCTATACCATTTCAGACATGTGACTGTCGGGTCTCTTTTTAAAAGCCTCCAGTGATGAAGCACCCACGACTTCTGAAGGCAAAGCTGTTCCACTGGTTAATTGTCCTCATTGTTAGGAAGTTTCTCCTCAATTCCAGGTTGCTTTTCTCCTTGATTAATTTCCAATCCATTGTTTCTTGTCCTGCCCTCTGATCAGGGGTGGGTTCTAAATTTTTTTACTACCGGTTCTGCGGGCGTGGCTTATTTTGTGGGTGTGGCTTGGAGGTCATGTGACTAGGTGGGCATGGCTAGCTGATCAGAGTCATTTCTGGATGGTCCTCACACTTACGACCAGTCCTCGCACTTACGACCCAACTCATTTGTTTGCTTTTAACACTGATCAGCTGTAGGACGGCCCTTTGAAGCCCCCGGGCAAGAGTTTAAACAGTTTTTTTCCCTCTAGTCATCAGCTGGGACTCAGGAGGCAGCAATAGATTGGGGGTGGGACCAAATAAAAGGTAAGAATAACGTGGGGGGGGAGGGCGGGGGGGGGGAGAACCGGTTCAGTGACGTCATATCGTCACCGCTACCGGCTCGGCTGAACCGGACTGAACCGGGAGGTACCCACCACTGCCTCTGATCCTTTGGAGAATAAAGTGGTGAAATCCAATTTTTTAAACTACCAGTTCTGTGGGCTTGGCTTGGTGGGCGTGGTGTGGCTTGGTGGGCATGGCTTGGTGGGCGTGGCAGGGGAAGGATACTGCAAAATCTCCATTCCCACTCCACTCTGGGGCCAGCCAGAGGTGATATTTGCCGGTTCTCCAAACTACTCAAAATTTCCGCTACCAGTTCTCTAGAACCTGTCAGAACCTGTTGGATTTCACCCCTGAAATTGACCCCCTCCTCTTTGTGGCAGCCTCTCAAATACTGGAATACTGCTATTATGTCCCCCCTAGTCCTTCTTTTTCCTAAACTATCCATACCCAATTCCTGCAACCGTTCTTCATATGTTTTAGTCCCCAGGCCTTTAGTCATCTTCTTAGTTGCTTGTTAGCATTACTTTTGAACATCCCTCCTGTCAGTTTCAGTGTTCTTGATTTTTGCTTAATATAAAGATGAGGACAGCAATAACAACTATGGCTTTATATTGCTATTGCAGGCCACTTGAGTGGTGCTGTGGATGTCCTATCCAGGTGTCTAGGTGTTCTGTCCCCTTCCCACACACGCACCCAACCAGCCAGCCGAGGGTTAAATAAACTCTTCAAACACTCAACGTCAGTGATAAGGAACTTGGCAGCAACTCTGTAGCTGCCTGCCAAGAACTTTTACTCCGATAACACAGACAAAAATACACACAGTTTGAATAGTCCAGTTTGTAATTAAATCCACAGCAAAATAGGCGTTGTGTCCAAAGGTGCAAAGTGACTCGCCAGAGATTTAGCTTTGTCCGTCACAGAGTCCGAATGGCCCCCACACTCCCTTTTATAGCCTGTGGGGTGTGGTCCAGTGACTCAGCTTAATCTCTGGCACGCCTCCTTTTTTGCTGCGCACGCTTGTCTCTCCGACGCTGGTGTGGGTCCAACCACAATGTTTCTTCATCGCTATCCGACGGCTCGGAAACACTGGCTCCTGGCCAATCTCTTCTCCCTCGGGAGACACCTGAGGCATTGCCAGAGAGGAGGGTCCTGGAGAGGGAGGCCTGACCGTCTCCTCTCCTTCATGTTCGGAGCCTTCTTCCTCCGATAAGATAGGCTCGGAGGACGGAGCCACTAGGCTACAGACATTGAATAAACAAACAACAGTGTTACTGAACAATCTTGACATCAAGATTCCACACCTCTGATTCAAATGACCCTAAGGGCACAGATAAAATCCCAAGTAACCTCAAGGGCTCTCAGAGAGTGTTAAGACCAGATGACTGCAAAGAAGCACAATCCTTCCTCCATCACCCAACACTATCCTGTCAGGAGCTATCTTTCCATCCCCCCACCAGCTAATCTCAACTTCCTGCTTGGATTACTGCAATTCCCTCTACATGGGCCTGCCCCTGAGATGCATCCAGCTGATCCAGAATGCAGCCGCACAGGTTGTTACCGGAGCTCCTCGTTACTCCCATATAACACCCCTCCTGCGTGAGCTGCACTGGTTACCAGTGGTTCTCCGGGTCCGCTTCAAGGTGCTAGTTCTCACCTATAAGGCCCTACATGACTTAGGTCCAGGATATTTGCAGGACCTTCTCCTGCCTGCCTCTCACCGTCCTGTTCGCTCACATAGGGCCGCTCTCCTCAGGGTTCCGACGGCGAGCCAATGTCGTCTGGCGGCGCCCAGGGGTAGGGCGTTCTCTGTGGGTGTTCCCACCCTCTGGAATGAGTTGCCTACTGAGCTCCAGACGGCTCCTGATCTCCGCTCCTTCCGTCGGGACCTGAAGACTTGGCTGTTCAAGCAAATAGGCTGACTCTGATTCTGGGTTTTATTATTTATTATTTATTAATTAATTTGGTTTAAAATGGGATTTTGTTGTACATGTTTTTAACTTGTGTTCATTGCCCTGAGTCCTTCTGAGTCCAGACCACCCCAATGATGCCCTTGACGTGATGTCCCGCTGCCTGGAGGCCGTGCGGGTCTGGATGGGGAGAAATAGCTCAAGCTCAACCCTTCCAAGACCAAGTGGCTGTGGCTTCCGGCGTCTCGGTATAGTCAGCTGTTGCCATTGCTGTCTATAGGGGGTGAATCTTTACCCCCCACAGAGAGGGCTCACAATCTGGGTATCCTCCTGGACACACGGCTGTCTTTAGAAGAGCATATGACAGCCGTGGCCAGGAGGGCCTTCTATCAGGTTCGCCTGATCCGCCAGTTGTGTCCCTTTCTGGATCGGGACGCCTTGCGCACGGTCACTCACACCCTTGTTACCTCTCAGCTGGACTACTGTAATGCTCTCTACATGGGGCTCCCCTTGAAGAGCACTCGGAGGCTCCAACTGGTCCAGAATGCGGCCGCGTGGGTGATTATGGGTGCAACCCGTTGCGCTCATGTAACACCTCTCCTGCGCGAGCTGCACTGGCTCCCAGTGGTCTTCCGGGTGCGATTCAAGTTGTTGGTTACCACCTTTAAAGCGCTCCATGGCTCAGGACCTGGGTACTTACGAGACCGCCTTCTGCCACCGATAGCCTCCCACCAACCAGTTCGCTCCCACAGAGAGGGACTCCTCAGGGTGCCATCGGCCAAACTATGTCAGCTGGCGACACCCAGGGGGAGAGCCTTCTCTGTGGGAGCTCCTGCCCTTCGGAATGAACTGCCCCCGGAAGTACGCACAATCTCTGACTTCCGAGTTTTTCACTGTGCCCTCAAGACCCTGCTCTTCCGACAGGCAGGGCTATCTTTGTAAAGTAGTTTTAAATTTGGAGTTTTAAATTTTTGGGTTTTTAACAAAACTTGGCCATAAATGTAATAATTTTAATAATTTTTAAATTTAATTGGGATTTGTATTGTGTTTTTTACTGGGCTGTGCACCGCCCTGAGTCCTTCAGGAGAGGGGCGGTATAGAAATAAAATTATCTATCTATCTTCTGGAGAAGGGTGGCATATAAATACATGAAATAAAATAAATAAATAATAAATAAATAAATAAACTGTCAGTACCTGTGCTTCCATCTCCCCCACCATTCAATACAACTAATGAAGCTTCCTGGATGGGAAGCGAAACTTCTTTTTGTTCTTCCTCAAAAAAATCAGTTCAGTTGCCTTTTCAAACAACAACAACAACCCACCTTTGAGACAATCTTAAAAGAGCCTTGGTGGCGCAGCAGACTAAAGCACTGTTAAGTAACACGAGCTGCCTGCAATTACTGCAAGTTCAAATCTCAGCAGGCTCAAGGTTGACTCAGCCTTCCATCCTTTCGAGGTAGGTAAAATGAGGACCCAGTTTGTGGGGGCAATAAGCTGACTTTGTATAAAAAAGAACACCGCTTAGGGGCCCCCCGAAAGCCCTACTAAGCAGGTATATACAAAAGTATGAAGGCTATTGCTTAATGCATTGTAAGCCGCCCTGAGTCTCCGGAAAAGGGCGGCATATAAATCGAACAAATAAATAAATAAATAAATAAATAAATAAACATCAGTTTTAACTTGAATGATACTGGCTCATAATGTGTTGATTTGTTACAGTGGAGATAAAGAAAAGATGGTAATGCCAGCATGTTTTCCTCAACACAGCTGCCATCTGCTTAACTAGGATGAGTTGTGAGATAGGGTAAACCTCAAAATTTTGCCCACTCTTGAATGGGGAAGTGGTACCCCAGCCAAAGTTAAAGATGGAATATCTCCAGATCTAGGTGGCTTTCAATAGCCTCATTGGGCTAATTTAGGGATTAAAAATATAACTGAGTATCAGCATGCCCTAAACTAGCAGATTATCTCATCAGCAATTTAATGTAAAAATTGAATAAAAGGAGAAAAGGAGTTGAGCTCAGAGATACTTTCCCCCACTAGAATTAAAAAAAAAAAGAGGGTAATGTCTGGTGTCATAACTAAATTCCCCCTTCAAAGAATAAAAATAAAAAATGGAAATGTTGGCCAAGCACTTTTTGATTGTGCAAGCAAAACTCAAGAAAAAAAGGTCATAAGAACTGAATACTAACCCTTGATTATGATCCTTGTTGAAAGCATAACTAAAAGTTACATTCCATATATTAGCATTCTAAGCAGTAACCACAGTGCTGCACAGAAGTTGCCATATGATTAACAGAAGGACTAAGGTCTTTAAATTAGGCTCCAACATATCTCCAACTATCTCTTAGTAATTGTCAGCCCCTCTAATATATTTAATGTATTATTATTTCTTTAAAAGAAAAAAGACATAGTAGTCTGGAAAGCAAAGAGCCAGTTTCCAAAATTATCTTTAATCCAAGAAAATCCTTTGGATTTCATGGATTATGGGTTGATCACCAGATGTTCAGACTGGATTTGACATTTTTATCCACCTATCGAGTCCATCCCAAGGATCTGGGATAGGCAGATATTGTTGTTTGATAAGAATATGGTTGCAGGATGTAAGCTGTTCCAAGTAAAGCTGCCTTTTGCAATTGACTGACGGTGATTTTGTCAATGCCGGTGTTCAAGTGGTGCTCCAGATGTTTTGGGATTGCACAAAAGGCATCTCTTCCTATTGGGACTAACTTTGCTTTATTTACTCACAGACATTCTATTGGCAGGTCTTTGTATTTTGTGATTTTCTCCGGTTCTTTTTCTTCTATTCTGCTGCCTCGATATTGCTGCAACCACTATTCCAGGCCTGTCAAACCCATGGGCCGATACGGCCTCCACAGGCTGCACCCACCCCGGCTCTGCAAAGGCAAAAAACATCATGATATGGCACGATATGGCCCATGATGCAAGCAAGTGTGACACCTCTGCATTTCAATCTTTTTCGTCTTTCTTAATGACTTTTATTAAGTCTGGGATGTAATGTGGCAGGTCCTTCTCTGTTTGAATTCTAAGGTCTCAGAGCACTTTAGCTTCTTGATTTTTTTTATTCCTTTGTCTATTTTGTGGGTCCACCAGGCATTGGTTGCAGGCAAGTGGTTTTTTCTTTTTTTTTCTTTTTAATTTGATTTATATGCCGCCCTTCTCCGGAGACTCAGGGCGGCTTACAATGTGCTAAGCAATAGCCTTCATACTTTTGTATATTTATACAAAGTCAGCTTATTGCCCCCACAAACTGGGTCCTCAATTTACCTATCTTAGAAAGGATGGAAGACTGAGTCAACCCTGAGCCTGGGGAGATTCGAACTTGCAGTAATTGCAGGCAGCTGAATGTTAATAACAGGCTATTAGTCTGCTGCGCCACCAGGCTCTTGCACATATTCCAATGCTGTCGTACCACTGTTTGTTATCAGTCTATGTGATCTTGCCTCAGCAGACTAGATGGTCCACTGTTTATTCAGTTTTTTTGTAGAGGCAGCATTTTTTTTAAGGCTAGATCTTGTGCAGCTAGAATTAGCCCTTCTCTCTTTCTTCAACTTTTCTGCTCTTAAAGGTAAAGGTTACCCTCGCACATATGTGCTAGTCGTTCCCGACTCTAGGGGGCAGTGCTGACCTCCGTTTCAAAGCTGAAGAGCCAGCGCTGTCCGAAGACGTCTCCGTGGTCATGTGGCCGGCATGACTAAATGCCAAAGGCACACGGAACGCTGTTCCCTTCCCACCAAAGGTGGTCCCTCTCTTTCTATTTGCATATTTTATGTGCTTTCGAACTGCTAGGTTAGCAGAAGCTGGGACAAGTAACGGGAGCTCACACCGTTATGCGGCACTAGGGATTCGAACCGCTGAACTGCCAACCTTTCGATCGACAAGCTCAGTGTCTTAGCCACTGAGCCACCACGTCCCTGCTCTTAGTTCTGCTCTTAGGTATTGGTTATCTGCTTTACCTGCTAGTTTGTATGTTTATGTGTCTGTGTCTGTGAGCATCTATGTGTGTACTGCCCTTGTAATATATTGCCTGACCAATGTCTCTCTTCTGTTCTTCATTTGGTCTTTCTTACAGGCCTATTTGGTCTCTCCAGTATTCAGTAAGCCTTCATGGTATACTAGCTTCAGTGCATCTTCTTCACTGTCCTTCAGATATTCTTTCAATGCCCTTTTTCCTTTTTCAACTGTCTGGTATCCTTCAGACATTCCATGCCCACCTATTTTCCTTGACAAGTAGAATCTATCAACATTGCTGTGTGGATGAACAACATGATTCACTGTCATTATTTTTCTGGTGTTGCTGCCATGGGGCGGGGTGAGCTCCCATCACATGTTCCAGCTCCTATCAACCCAGTGGTTCAAAAGCAGGTGACTACAAATAGATAAATGGGTACCATTTCAGGGGGCAATTTCATGGGGATGTGAAAGGCACCCCTGACTGGGCATCCCCTAGGCCAGGGGTGGGCAATTGTGGCTCTTTTACAACCTGTGGACTTCAACTCCCAGAATTCCTGAGACAGCTTGGCGATGGTGATGTCACTGGCAAATTCTTTTACCATGGAAGCACTTTGATGCTTCTGATACAGAAGCATTATTCTGGTTTTTCTATCCAGGACTTTTAGGTCTGCTGGAGTCTAGTCCAAACTGTGTATCTAATAGCTGGAACTGTCCAGGTGTTAATTGGCTTGATGGTATTTCCTCCTCTGAAATTAGACTTTAAGATCTTCTTCATTCTCATGATGTATTCACTGCTAACCTTCTTATTGACCTTAGTATGCTTGAAGTTGTCAGCTTGAAGGATGCTCAGGTATTTGTAGTAAGCATTATTTCTCTGTTTTCAGTCTTGTATATTTGCAATGGGTAAACACCCTTTCTTCCAGGAGTTCTTCAACTTCTGGTTCTGGGCTGCTCAACCAACAGTCCTGACTCCTGTAGCTTATTTATCACCAGATATCCAGGAACTCCAACATCTGATAATATTACCTAGTTTGGTAATGAAACGTCTGCAAGAAAACCACCAAGCTCAGAAAGCACCAAGGACTCCACATTTTAACCCTGAGATACAAATACTATCTTCTATTGGTACTTCCAACGTCTAGCATGTTGTTGATCTGAGCAACAACCAGTCAGAATGGGATTTTTAAAAATTAGATCTCTTCACATTTTTTATGGGAAAGGCACTCTTCATCTGACTCCTCTGATGAGATCCATCCAATATGGTTGAACCTCAGTCAAGATGGTAGACGTAATGCTGTCTTCTCCTGTTTTCAACACACAACCATGTGAGAGTGATTAGATTAAAAGTTAATGTGACTGACCCAAAGTCACCCAACCAGTTTCTGTGCTTAACGGAGGAGTAGAACTCTACTTCAGTACCTTCACCAAAACACAAAAGTGGTTCCTCGTGAGGACTCTGGAGGCTTTGTTACAAAACTTACAATGACTGCAACACTCCCAATACTTCGAAAATACCATGTTTCCCCGAAAATAAGACCCTGTCTTATATTTTTTGGACCCTGAAATAAGCGCTTGGCCTTATTTTTGGGGAGGTCTTATTATTTTGGGGTGAATGGAGCAAGACGGGGCTCATCTTGACATCTTACCTGATTTCCATCTCTGTCTCCTTAACCCTAACCAGAGGAAATGGTGGGGACTGGCTGCACATGCATTTAAATATTTTCAGGGAGGGCTTATTTTTGAGGGAAGTCTTATTTTCAGGGGAGGATTTATTTTCAGGGAAGGGCTTATTTTCGAGGGAGGTCTTATTTTCAGGGAAACATGGTAGTAACTTCCAGAACACAGTTAATTACAGTGCTTCTGGAAGTTATTCAAGACAGAGATTTTCCAGACAGCATATGGAGGTTAGTCTATTGTCACCATTTCAATTATTACCAGCATTTATCATCATTACTACAGCTATTGGTTAGTTATTGCTCTGTCTGGTGTTTTACGATATCAGTTTTTATTGTGGATGCATTGATTTTTGAATAAACTGCTGCTTCGTCGGGCCCTAAAAACTCATCTCTTTCAGTTAGCCGGTCTCTCTTGATTTTATGATTTTATGGTTGGTTTTAAATTTTGATATGGATTTTAAATTGATAAATTTTAAACTATGGGCCAAATTTAATTATTTTAAATCTATTTTTAATCGTATTTATGTATAAATGTTTTTATTTTGGCTGTTCACCGCCCTGAGTCCGAAAGGAGAAGGGCGGTATAGAAATTCGAATAATAAATAAATAAATAAATAAATAAATAAATAAATAAATAAATAAATAAATCTATATTGGCTTAAGTGGAACATAAGTGGGATAAATAAATAAATAAGATATGTATATCGGTAAATATTTTAAGAAAGATAAGCACTCTGGGTGGATAAAGAAAAGGTCATGGAACAATGTTATCTTTTTACCTTCTGTTGTTTTAGTTGTAATCACTGAGTAATCACTTTCTCTGAGTAGCCAGAACACATTCAAAAGGTCAAAGGTGCTCACTATCCTAAAAAGCTTGGAGACTCCTCAACTAGATGCCTTTAAAATATTTTATCAGATGATGATAACATGTTCTCTGTGTTTAAATTGGCTGCTAACTTGGAATAAGGAACAATAAGAACTGATCTGACCACTTCAAAATACTAGAAAATCCTGAACAAAAAAGAAATGGAGAGATCTTTAATGCTCATACAGACAAATTAAAGATAATAAAAAGTAATAAGACAATGCTTCAATTGCTTACAAATCCACCTGTTTATTTGTCTATACAAGCACAGCTCTTGTTGAAATAAGGTTAAAGAATTTGCACCAACTTGCTAAGCTCAGTTGCAAATCAGTTGATTGCAGTCAGAGACCAGTGTAAGCACAGTGTGCTGTGAATGAATGAGTTAAAATGGATAGATATATAAATATACACAATATACGTACAGATATTCTATTTTAGTAAATGATGAACAAAATAAAGTTTAGGACAGAGTTAAAAACATTTTTAAAACATCTATAATTCAGGTCCATATTAAATTATAATGTAAATATAAAAATATCAAATATGATAACCTCTAAAATTACATCAAAATAATAGTATCTAAAATTTAAATGGATTATAATTACAGAGAACATATAGTGGAAGACTGGCCCATCGGAATCTGATGGATCTTCTATGCTGCTGCACAAAATCTACCCTCATGAGCTGTAACAAGGGGGACTTCATCTATGAGCAACACCAAGAGCCTTGGTGGCGCAGCAGACTAAAGTGCTGTTAAGTAACACCAGCTGCCTGCAATTACTGCAAGTTCAAATCTCAGCAGGCTCAAGGTTGACTCAGCCTTCCATCCTTTCGAGGTAGGTAAAATGAGGACCCGGATTGTGGGGGCAATAAGCTGACTTTGTATAAAAAAGAACACCGCTTAGGGGGCCCCGAAAGCCCTACTAAGCAGGTATATACAAAAGTATGAAGGCTATTGCTTAATGCATTGTAAGCCGCCCTGAGTCTCCGGAGAAGGGTGGCATATAAATCAAACCAATAAATAAATAAATAAATAAAATAAATCTAAGCTGCGGTGGCACAGTGGTTAGAATGCAGTATTGCAGGCAGACTCTGCTCTCTGCCAGGAATTCGATCCTGACTGTCTCAGATCTCCATCCTTCCGCGGTCGGTATAATGAGGACCCAGATTGTTGGGGGCAATATGCTGACTCTGACTCACTTAAAGAAGGCTGTAAAGCAATATGAAGCTGTATTTCTGTCTAAGTGCTATTGCCATCTGAGCATAGACCAAATTTGGGCAACCAAGAGAGACCAATCAGAGGCGATATGTGTCTGATTTGGATGTCTCTGTAAAAGGAGCAATGAAGAAGAACATATTCTGTACAGAGAGTCCTTCACTCGGTTCGTAAGTTGTAATATCATAAAATGAATCATGCGATTCTCTGTGGCAAAAAGTTAGAAGTGGTAGTTTTCAGCAAAACCGTCATAAAAGGCAGTCATACGACCACAGGATGTTGCAAATGACATAACTATGGCCATGTCACTGAGTGCCTGAAATGCAGTCATGTTACCATTCAAGAGAGGAGTAACCATTGGAACTTCAGACCCAGATCATACATCCCATTTTTCATGTAGGTCGTAACTTTTAACGGTTTAACCAGCTGGTCATAACTCAAGGACTGCTTGTAGTTTCCACCAGGGGTGGGTTTCACTTACCTTTACCACCAGTTCACCACACGTGCTGTCCACGCATGCGCCCGGCCTTCCGTGCATGCGCTTTGCTAGCTCGCGGGCCTTCCAAGCATGCACCCAGCCTTGAAAATGTGCCTAAATAGCACGACTTGGATCTGGAGTGGGTGGGCCTAACCCTAACCCTAACCCACCTGCAATCTCTGCTACCAGTTCACCTGAACCGGTGTGAACTTGCTGAATACCACCTCTGGTTTCCACCTCTCTGGAATCACAGCCTTTCAACTTGCTAGGTCTATTTCGTTTAGATGAGACGTTGGATACAAAGAATGCTCATGCCCACATCCAATAAGAGCTCACTCATGTTCTCAAAAAAGGTTAAGCTCTAAATAGTATAAAAATTAAGCTCAGCTGTTGTTTCCATCCTTTTTCGGTGAGGTGGGGGAGGGAGAGAACTGACGTTCAAAAGTTCCATTAAGAACCAACTCCTGTTTTCAGTTCAAAAGCTGTTAAAAGTTACAAATGACCCTTTCGGAGAGATATATTTTCTTCCCTGTCATCTCTTCTAAATGTTCATCAGTGCCCACAAGGCACTCTGCCCTATGCGTTCTTATTTTTTGGAGGAAAAAAAAAGTTATTTTAATAATAATAATAATAAGAAGAAACAAAAGAGAAAACTGGCATACCATGTTATGTTGCTAGCAACATTTCTACTTCCAAGAATGCCTCAAGGCCCTGTGATACTGTCACAATCGTTCTTGAAAAACAAGATTGAGTGGTGTCACTTTCTGACCTTGTGTGTGTCAGTTAGGCTAGAAAAATAGCCTAGGATGCTACATCACATTCTGGACAATTAGAGGAGATTCATCAGATTAATGCCTGACAAGTGGGGGTCGTGTAGTACCTGTAGCCATCAAGGCAGCCATTTTGGGAGAGTGCCCACACCATGCTCTTAAACTCCACGTGTACAGAAAAGCTTGCCTACCGATATGCAACACATCTTTATGAAAACGAATACAGGGAAGAACTCTGACATCTCCAAAAGCATAATTTAGAAACAAGTGGGAGAAGAGACATTAATTAGTTTACCAAGAAAGAGGTATTAATGTCATCTTAACAATTTCACATTCTTGTAGGCTTTAATTTAATTGTCAGAAACTGTACAGGGTTGCCCTTATCTTCCATCTCCTTATTTTCAGTATTTTCCTCACTACAAATAGAATTACCATGTCTGGGCTGCAGCAATCCAGACAATATCTAGATAGCAAAAGGAAACCCCAACATTTTGCTGCGATGTCCTTAGCTGTCAGGTGCAAAGATCAGGAGCATCCATTAAGTTGCAGTACAGAAGATTTATTCAGCCCAAAACACAGGTATCTAGGCAACTAAAGTTCAACACTAAATTGGCACTAGATAAGGGTGAACAGAATATAGGAGAGGTTGGTTTGTGGCCATGTAATGATTCTAAGGTGATGATGCACTTAACACCCGCCCCAACTCTGCTGTTCTTCTCCTACATTAACTCTGGTCTCATTTTATTCATTCTGTTATCACCTTTTTTGGTGTGTCACATTGGTGTGTCGTTGGTATACCTATATATTTTTCTTTGGGTGCCCTTGAATCAGTCTTGACTTTGGCCAGTTTCATGGACCTTGACTTGCAATTTCCTTGGCAGCTCTCCAGAAGTAGAAGGGGACAACTCGCTGCGGGACAATTTAACAATTCAATTTAAGTATTTACAATAATTAAAAATTATTTTAATTTTGCTCAGTCACACTTCATTTTGTCCGTCCTTTTGCAACCTTTCTTTAATGATTCTATTCCACCATTTCTTTGATATTAGCGTAACTCTTGCCCTGCAGCGAATTGTCCTTTGGCAAGTTGGCCATGGCAAGTTGTCCTGCAGCAAGTTGGCTGCAGCGAATTGGCCATGGCAAGTGGACTGTGATGAGTTAGCTGCGCCGAGTTGGCTGCACCAAATTGTCCTAGATCACTCCAAAAGTGGTTTGCCATGATCTCCTGGCATGTTTGTGGATTTCCCAGACTAAGGATAGTGAGACGTTCTAAGCAAGAATAACAAGCTGGATCTCACCCAGGGGTGAAATGCTCCCGGTTCGGACCGGATCGCCCGATCTGGTAGCGATGGTGGCGGGTGGTTCGGAGAATCAGTAGCAAAAATCCCTGCCCCCCCATGCCCAGCTGAGCCGCGCAATCATCAGAGGCTTTTTTATTTATTTTTAAAAGCATTTCTTCTATAACCTCTTTGGCCGAAAAAATGCTTTTAAAAGAAAAAAAAAAGCCTCTGATGCACAGCTCAGCTGGGATCTTCAGAGGCTTTTAAAAGCATTTTTTCTACAACCTCTTCGGCCGAAGAGGTTGTAGAAAAAATGTTTTTAAAACCTCTGACAATCCCAGCTGAGTTGCCTAATCAGCAGAAGAGGTTGTAGAAAAAATGGTTTTAAAAGTAAAAAAAAAAAAAAAAAGGCCACGCCCACCCAGTCACATTACTCTACCAAGCCACACCCACAGAACTGGTAGTAACAAATTTTACATTTCATCACTGATCTCACCATTCTAATTAACACTTTACACCACACTCATTCTTATGAATCATATACCAGTCAATGCCATTTTAGGTTCTTCTTGTGCCATATCCGTCATCGGACGTCGGCAATCATGTTGGAGATCCTATTTGTATCAGCAGCTGCCCAAAAAAGTGCTGCTGAGTTTTGTCCAAACCAGTCCCTTAAATATTGAAGCCATGATGTTCTTCTTCTGACTGGACCTCATTTGCCTTCAATCTTTCCTTGGAGGACTAAGTGAAGTATGCCATGTTTTTAGGTTAGGTTATGCAATAGCCCCAACAAACCTTGTTACTTACACTTCACTGTGTCATTCAAACCCCCTAAAATAGGCTTCATTGAATAAAGTGTGTATAAAATAACGAAGAGGTTATTGAAAGACATCTGTAAAATAAAAAAAAAACTCAGGTGACAATAAATATCTTTGCTCTTAAGATGCTGGAAACTCTTGGCTGTTTTTGACTTCAATTGACTTACTCCTGCTTTACACCTGCTTTACAAAGAGAAGGAAACCCAGCTGCACATACCTTTCTTGTTTGCAGTTGTGGCCTAGCTGTTTTCAAGGTAAACATAAATACAATCTCCTTCTTCCTTCATTGCCAAGAAAAAAAACAAAAAACAGAAAAATCAAAAAGGGTCAAATTGAGCCTCAGCCACTGGCATAGGGGGAAACAAGAACGTTAAAGTAGCAGCCTGTTCTCTTATATGAATAACTTCCTAACAATCTGCTGAAGGAATGAGTTTGTATCAGGCTGAAACCCCAAACCACCATATTTTTAATTTGCCAAGCACCTGTGAAGGGATGCAGCTGCAAAACCCTGGAAAAACAATGGGAACTGTGACAGTTCATTAATATAAACCAGAAACTAGAGGTATTTGGGAAGAGTCATTGATATAGAATTACGCTGGAAGATACATTGGCAAGTCCTGAAGTATACAAGGCAAAGAGCTAACTAAGATTATAGATGGGTGTACATCAAGTAAAACATAAATACGTCCTGATTAATTAAACATCAGAATTGATGGGGGGGGGGGGAAAGTGCAACGCCTGCTTCTTTTTTCATTCTCGCTCCTCACCTCCCTGTAAAATTACAATCCTGTGCAAAATTATTTAGGAACATGTTTGTTATTGGACTTGATAGGAAAGACTCCACTCCAGTGATAGTAGGCATAGATTTGCGCTGACAACAAGCAGGTGTTAATTGCTGGGAATTATATATAGGAACTGTATCACTGGTGATTAATGGTTCAAAAAATGAAAATGCTAGACCTAAAATTTAATTGGAATTAATCTTACGAATGCAAGTCCTTTCTCCTAATTCCTCGTCTATGGGGTCTGCAATTAACTACAGGTCAAGGAAGTGAACTCTGCGCCTGCTCAGGAGTACTTTTATCTATTGTTTCACCTCTTCAGAAGTCGAGTGTTCTCCTGGGCCTTGGACCTCAAATCCAGTGGGCCTTGGAACAAATTTAATGGATTTTTGAACATACATATGTCTATATAAAGGTAAAGGTTTTCCTCGCACATATGTGCTAGTCGTTCCCAACTCTAGGGGGCAGTGCTCATCTCCGTTTCAAAGATGAAGTGTCAGCGCTGTCCGAAGATGTCTCCATGGTCATGTGGCTGGCATGACTAAACGCCAGAGGCGCACAGAACGCTGTTACCTTCCCACCGAAGGTGGTCCCTATTTTTCTACTTGCATTTTTTTACATGCTTTCGAACTGCTAGGTTGGCAGAAGCTGGGACAAGTAATGGGAGCTCACCCCATTATGCGACACTAGGAATTTGAACCGCTGAACTGCCGACCTTTCAATCGACAAGCTCAGTGTCTTAGCCACTGAGCCACCGTGTCTATACTATATACCATATGCAAAACCCATAAACCAGGGGTGAAATGTTCCCGGTTCGGACCAGATCACCCAATCCAGTAGCGATGGAGGCGGGTGGTTCGAAGAACCGGTAGCAAAAATCCCTGCCCCCCCCAAGCCCTGCTGAGCCATGTGATCATCAGAGGCTTTTTTTTTTTAAATGGCTCTGACGATCCAAGCTGAGTTGCCTGATCGTCAGAGGTTTTAAAAACCCTCTGCCGATCAGGCAACTCAGCTGGGATCGTCAGAGCCTTTTGAAAGCATTTTTTTACAACCTCTTCGCTGAAGAGGTTGTAGAAAATATGGTTTTAAAAGTTAAAAATAAAAAAAAATGGCCATGCCCACCTAGTCACATTATCCCCACCAAGCCACGCCCACAGAACCAGTAATAACAAATTTTAGATTTCACCACTGCCATAAACCATGGTTTATATACCATGATCACTGGATACAGTAGTAATCTAAAACAAAACTGTGGCATTCTTGCTTAGTGAACTTGCTATGAAAAGGTTGGTTGCTACAAATATCAGTTGACTCTGGAAAAAAGCTAAGATAGATCAACTTTATTATTATTATTATTAGTTCTACAATTTTGGAGATGAGACTCTACAGTTTACTCCAAACTTGCTACAGCTCACCAACTTCCCTTTAATTGCCAGGGGACCCAGAATAGTCCCTCAAAAGCCAATCTTAACAACCAGGAAGATTAATGTGGAAGAAGGTGGTTTTTATTTATATCTTATATACCCTTCAGTTTCCGAAAGATGAAATAGAAGATATATCCTAAGTACTAATTTGCCAAAATCTGTCTTCCAGCCTCCTAAAAGTCCCCCCACCCCTCTAATTTTGTTATTGTCAAGATGCTTGGGAATATTGTTTGTTTGATTTCTTTCTTCTTCTTTTTTTTCAGTCAAAGGTATGCTGTTTCTCTGTTTCGCATCTCTCCATTTTTATGTTACCTTGTGGTTAAGGTGGGAGCCTAGAAACCAGGAGACTGTGAGTTCTAGTTCCATTTTAGGCATGAAAACCAGCTCGGTATCTGGGCCAGTCACTCTCTCTCAGCCCAATCCACCTCACAGGATTGTTGTTGAGGGGAAAGTAGGAAGAGGAAAGAGTATTATGTATGTTCGCCGCCTTGACTTACTTATTTTATAAAGTCAATGTATTATTTTCAGAGTTTGCCAGAAGAACGCATGAAAAAGCAGACACTGGGAACTAAAAGTGGCTCTGGAGTAACAGGTTGCAAATTGGAGTTTTCCTTTCTATAGTTTTATTTTCTGGTGGTTTTCCATCTTCCTGAAGGACGGGTTTCATTTGGTGTAGGGCAGGGGTGTCAAACTCAATTTCATTGAGGGCCGCATGAGGGTTGTGTTTCACCTCAGAGGGGAGGGGACATGGCCAGGGTGGGTGTGGCCAGCTCGAAGTCACTCATCAAGGCTCCATTTTGAGCTGCAATGGCCTCCTGCAGTCCTCTGCCAGTGAAAACGGAGCCCACACACAGCCCTCCTGAGCTCCATTTTCATTGGTAGAAGGCTGCAGGAAGCTGTCATGGCTGAAAACAGAGCCTGGGTGGGCCACAAACAGGCTCCCCGAGCTCCGTTTTCACTAACAGAGGGTTGCAGGAGGCTGTTGAGGCCAAACACAGAGCCCAGGAGGACTGAGCATCGCCCTCCTGAGCTGTGTTTTTTCTGGCAGATGTACCGCAGGCCAGTCCTTTGCTGTTTTTGGGGTGGGCCCATGGGCCAGATTGAAGCACCCTGTGGGCCAGATATGGCCCGCTGGCCTTGAGTTTCACACCCCTGGTGTAGGAGAAGAGTTAGTGACAACTTCAACAAAAAGTGCAGGAGATTTTTCCTTTAATTACTACATAGAACTGCTGGGAGAGGTTTTCAGTCAGCATTGACAAGGTAGCACTGATGTGTTCAGGATAGCCAGTTGTTCACTTCCATGTCTGCTCAAAAATATGACGTTGAGTCTTCAGTCCTGACCCAGTGCTGGAGTCTGGGAGGGCCTGGATGAAAAAAAACAAGTCTTGAGACTAAATTCTAGTAGGATGATGTGGTTATGGATTTGAAATCCTACTGAAACTAGAAATATTCCATATTTAATTCTAGCTCCCCATAATCTACTTAGTTTGCAATTTATGGGTTCTCCTAGATTCAAGGTTCTTGCTGAAACAGCAGATGGTGAACACGCCCAGGAGAACCTTTGTGCAATTTTAACTTTCACACCATCTGAAAAGACATGGAAAATTGAAATTGAAAAAAAATATATTGTGCACTAACTGGTGTCTTTTCTGGATTGGGAAGCTTTATGCATGGTCATCCATGCACTCTTCATCTTATGATTGGTCATTCTGCCTACATGGGACTCTCCTTGGAGACTATATAAAAACTTTAGCTAGTACAGCATACAGCTGCCCATGTGGTATGGGCACATTTTTTAACACCACTACTTTGAAGTTACAGTTGACTGCCAGTTTGCTTCCTTTTCCTGTAGGACCCATGAGTTAGCAGGCTCCCTAGATAAAACACACTTCCATTCAGAACTAGAAATGTAAAATCTCTAGATTCAGAGACCATGGAATCCACTGTCACTCAATTTTGCTAGGGTTGAGCCTGAGTCTTTCTTCCCATCCAGATACCGTGGCCTCCAGACACTGAGTCCAGAATCCTGATCTTTGCTTAGTCAACCAGGGCTTAGTATAATTGGATATAATCAGCCTATGATGATACTTAACCCCATGCCAGCAGATGACCTTGTCCAGCAGCTACATGTAGATGGTGAGCAGGAATGAGAAGCGGAGTGAGGTTATAGTAGCAGAAGCTTGAAAGTCTGAATGTCCTTCCCTCCTCACCCCTGCCATCTCCTTGTTCCTACTTTTCATGTCAGTCATATACCTTGATATTTGAGAAATGAACTTTCAGCTACAGGAAGGAATCCTTCCTATATACCAATATAGACACGTGTGATTTTTATCTATCTATCTATCTATCTATCTATCTATCTATCTATCTATCTATCTATCTATCTATCTATCTATCTATCTATCTATCTATCTATCTATCTATCTATCTGTCAACAAGTACAAGGAAACAGGTAACAGTATAGACATAGACATGGACACATGAAAAAAAATTGGCACAAATAAAAGGAAATAAATAAGCAAAACATAGCCATAAACATATGAGTATACATAAATGGGAACAGTAGGACAGGGACAGAAGGCACGCTGGTGCGCTTATGCACGCCCCCTTAGGGACCTCTTAAGAAACATGTAAGGTCCACGGTAGACAGTTTAAGGTAAAAGATATGGAGGTTAGAGAAACTAACAACAGGATCAGGTAGAGTGTTCCAGACATTTACTACTCTATTGCAGAAGTCATATTTCCTACAATCAAGATTAGAGTGAATTTACATTGAGTTTGAATCTATTGATAGCCCTTGTATTATTATGGCTGAAAGTACTCATTTACAGGTAGGACATTTTGGTAAATAATCTTATGAACTAAGCTTAGGTCGGAACGTAGATGGCATAGTTCAAGGCTATCCAGGCCTAAAATTTCAAGCCTGGTGGTATAGGGAATTTTATTTCGAGCAGAGGATTTGAGTATTCTTCTAGTAAAATATCTCTGTACCCTCTCTAATGTATTGATGTCTGAAATACAATGAAGGTTCCAGGCAAGTGAGCAGTATTCAAGGATAGGTCTGGCAAAAGTTTTGTATGCCCTAGTTTGAAGTATAGCGTTACCAGAGAAAAAACTTTGTAAAATAAGATTGACAACTCTTATGTTCTGTCCCTGTACACACATACACACACACTCTGATGGATTTTAACATTTTATTTAACTACCGCCAGCCCCTAATGTATAGGGACGTGGTGCTCATGGGGTTAGGATGCTGGGCTGATGATTGGCAGGTTTATGTTCGAGGCTTAGGTTGCTGCCATGGGTGAGCTCCAGTTATATGCTCCTGCTGATCCAACAGTTCGAAAATGGGCGATGCGAGTAGATAAATGGGTGGGCAACTTAACCAGGATGTAAAAGGAGCCCCCAACAGGGCCTGCCCTGGGCAACGGTGATATCACCATTCAATGCTTTCAACCCAGAAGCATTGCGGTTCTCCCAACATGATTGTGGTAGTAGTAGCCCTGAATGTCATTTCTCCTCCTCAGTCAGCCAGTCTCTTCAGCCAGCCCCTCGTCTGGTCATTTGCTCATTGGCCCTTCCACTGGCTGTTCCTGACTTCTCCTCCTCCTCCCCATTCACAGAGCCTTTCATGTTTTCTGGGTGCTTCTCCTTGTCCTGCTCTGAAGCTCTGGGCGTCGCTTATTCCTTGTCTTCTGAGATGGCATCTGGAAAAGCCATGACAAAATGGATGCTCCACCTTGCTGAAATCTTCAGTCATTCAGGAATCTTCATTTCACACAGAGAACCTCTGCACAATCTTTGCATCTCAGGTTGGCCGACTGGCAGAAGTTTTTCAATATGTGAGGGGACGCCATACCTATGGACAAGAGTAGCTCACCACTGGGCATGTTGACCAGTGGTGGGAATTAAAAGTTCAGACAAAGAGGGTATCAAGTTGTCAACTTCTGGTCTATATATACACCAAAATTCAGAAGAAAAATCCCATTGTGAATTTCTGCTTACAGTAGATATTCTGTTTGGCTCTCCATACAGGTAATCCTCAACTCACAACCACAACTGGGACCAAAAATTTCCGTATTGTTAAGTGAGTTACACCTAATGTTACAATCTTTTTTTTTTTTTAACTGTGGTTGTTAAGCAAATCGCTGCAGTTGTTGTGAATCTTGCAATTATTAAGCAAATCTAGCTTCCCCCATTGACTTTGCTTCTTGGAAGCTAGAAAATGATTCCACGTTGCTACAACCATTGTAAATACATGTCATTTGCCAAGCTCTTGAACTTTGATCATGAGATTGTGATGATGCCACGATGGTCACAAATGCAAGGACCAGTCACTTTTTTTCAGTGCCATTGTAACTTCCAATGGTAACTAAAGCAATGGTTGTACACCGAGGCCTCTCGGCAAGTTCACTCTCATCCATTTTAATCAACTGAAGTGCATTGCTATTTCATAAGAGGAACAGAGGAGGAAAAAATTGCAACATTCTCTGTAGTCCCCAGCCTAAAATGACTGTGGCTCAGTGGCTAAGATGCTGAACTTGTCGATCGAAAGGTTTGCAATTCAGCAGTTCAAATCCCTAGTGCCACGTAACGGGGTGAGCTCCCGTTACTTGTCCCAGCTTCTGCCAACCTAGCAGTTCGAAAGCACGTAAAAAATGCAAGTAGAAAAATAGGAAATAGAAAAATAGAAAATTTGGTGGGAAGGTAACAGCGTTCCATGTGCCTTCGTTGTTGAGTCATGCCAGCCACATGACCATGGAGACATCTTCTGACAGCACTGGCTCTTTGGCTTTGAAATGGAGATGAGCACCGCCCCCTAGAATTGGGAACGACTAGCACATATGTGCGAGGGGAACCTTTACCTTTTACAGAGATTGGGTCACACACTTCAGTCTGTTTATTCCATTTCTCCTTCCTTCCTTCCTTCCTTCCTTCCTTCCTTCCTTCCTTCCTTCCTTCCTTCCTTCCTTCCTTCCTTCCTTCCTTCCTTCCTCCCTCCCTCCCTCCCTCCCTCCCTCCCTCTTTCTCTCTCTCTCTCTCTCTCTCTCTCTCTCTCTCTTTCTTTCTTTCTCTCTTTCTTTCTACATTTAAGAAGAATGCAGTGGAACTATAGCCTACAGTTTGATTAAGTGCAATTGTCACCCCATGTAGCTATTACAAATTGCAGAGAGTAAAAAGATATTGCGGGACGATTCACATGGCAGAGATTAAGGGCTGCTAAGAGATGTAGGCTCACAGACGTTAATCACTAGTGAGCTTGTGGGTGTATTCACACATATACACACATATTCCTTTCCAAACAATTCAGGCAGTTTTTGAAAGTTTATCTTCAGAGTGGAACAGATTTTGTCTCATGACACAGTTAAACCAATCAACAATTCAATAGGATGCAGTGTAGTACTATATTAGTGTGTAATTAGCTTGTATTAGCACGTATTAGTATAATAGCATGAATTACAAAGTCTCTGATATAATTACCAGGACAAACATCATATGTCAGCTATCTACTTACCTTCTATAGGAGAGACGTGCAACCTATTTTCAAAGCCACTCTGCAAAAGATCAGTTCAGGTTATTGTTAAAGAGCTAGCTAGACTTTCCCTGCAGCTTATAGTCTAGACTTTTTGAATCATAGAATCACAGGATTATAGGGCTGGAAGGGGCCTTGGAGAACTTTTCATCCAACACCTTGCTCAACTCAGGAGTTTTTATCAGGGGTGGGCTCCAAAAATTTCAGCAGCGGGTTCTCTGCCCAGTTGCTGGGTGGGCGTGGCCATGGTGGCCATGATCTAGCCAGCCTCCTGCACCATGGTGGGGCCCCCATTTTTGCCATCCCCAGGCTCTGGAGGCTTTCCTTGAGCCTCTGGGAAGGCGAAAACTGGCTCCCCCGGGCTCCAGAGGCGCTCCAGAGCTTCTGGGAGGCCCATTTTCCCCCCTCTCTGAGCCTCTGAACGGGCCCTGCACTTACCTCACATCTAAAACGGGCCGCGTGGAGACTCCTGGGCGTGGAAGAGCGGGATGGGAAGGGCCAGCCAGGAGTGAGATTTGGAGGTTCTCCGAACCGGCCATAACTTTAGCTATGGGTTCTCCCAAACTTGAGCGAACCCGTAGCAGCTCACCCCTGGTCTTTATACCATCCCGGACCAAAGGATGTCTAATCTTTTCTTGAAAACCTCCAGTGGTGAAGCACCCAGGAGGCAAGACTTATATGTTATGGATCCAGAAGGATTCCTGTCATTGTCTGGAAACACGAGTAATGTTACTTATGGCATTTGCCATTTCATTCTTCTGGTGCCTGTGGTTGCTTCTTCTGCATACAGTATGTATTGTACAGGTAGTACTTCTTCTGCACACAGTATGTATTGTATAGGTAGTTGCGGTGCAACGTGTAACATGTTCACATTGGTGCAATAGGATTGGGGTTTTGTTAATATGATTTATTGGGTTAGGGATTTTCTGTCTTCACTGTGAATTGTATTGTGTTGGGTGTGTGTGCACTGAGGGAGCTCCACCAGTCTCATTGTACATATGTTGTGCACTGACAATAAAGATTTGAAATAATTTGAAATAAGGTAGTCCTCATTCGTTTAGTGACCGTCTGAAGTTACAAAACGCTGAAAAAAGTGACATGACCCTTTTTCATATTTACGAGCTTTGCAGCATCCCCTGTTCTGCCCCTGCTACGGATCCCAAAGAACACAGCACACACAAACTCTGAACAAAACTTAGTTTACTAAAATAATGCAGTTTTAGCAAATGCTGGCTGTTAATAAGCGTTCTTAACAGCCTGCCAGAATTCCACAGATAAGATAGTCAGAGTCTTACTGGAGTTGGCAGAAAGCCCAGAAGCAAGGTTGCAGAGACATCCCAATGTGATGATTAGCGAACTAAAGTTGTTTCCTGCAGCTTGTTACAAGCTGCGTTCTTTCTTAAATAGACTACGGGTGTGGCCAATTAGCCCCAAGCCTTACTCTCGAGGAGACCTCCTGAGGAACCACTCCTGCCTTTTGGCAGCTCTGCGTGCCCGTGCATTGAGAAGAGGCTCTTCCTCTTCATCCTCTTCACTTAAAGGAGCCTCTGGAGGTTCTGAAGGCCCTGACTGAATCCCTGCCTCTGGCACCACATCTTCTCCAGCCTCCTCGCTGTCTGACTCAAGCAACGGCTGCACAGGCTGCTGGCGCAGCGCCACACCAGCCTCCTCGACGTTGGGATCAGCAACAATTCACACAGGCTGCTGGCAGGCCACAACATCCCCATTGTCACATGATCAAAATTCCTAGGCTTGGAAACTGGCATGTATTTATGACAGTTGCAGTATTCCAGGGTCATATGATCTCTTTTTGTAATCTTCTGACAGTCAATGAGGAAGCCAGTTACATTTAATAACTGTGTTACTAACAACTGCAATGATTTACTTAGCAACTGTGGTGAGAAACGTCATAAAACGGGGGGGGGGAATTCATTTAATAGCTGTCTTAACAATGAAAATTTTGGGCTCAATTATGGTTGTAAGTCTAGGACTACCTTTATGTTCTGATAACAGCTTGTTATTCTACATTTTACTCTTCATAAAGAAGTTGTAGCAATATCTTTTTATTATTATTATTAAGGAGAGATTATTTATTTATCCATCCTTCCTTCCATCCAGCCATCTAGGTTATATATGTTGAATTATCAATTTTATTGTTGATGTTTATTATCAATTTTATTGTTGAATGTTAACCATCTTTGCCTCTTTTAAAATGTTATATATAGTTTTTATGTTTTTATGTTTTAATATTTTATTTGTACATCATCCAATTGTGCATGAATGTAAGGGAGGTGGATAGTGTCTGAAATTGGTAGATAGATAGATAGATAGATAGATAGATAGATAGATAGATAGATAGATAGATAGATAGATAGATAGATTGAGGTCAGGTGTGAAAGATCAAGTCCATATGTGGAGATCCAATTCAACTGATTTATTGCTACTCATGCCTATGCATAGGAATCTTCTCAACTAATCGTTAGCACCTGCTAGGAGTTAGATAATAGTCAACTGAATTCAAGGAAGGTTGGTCTTAGTTCATTTATGGCTATGTAGGAATTCTAGGTTGATCTCTCTTTTAACTGCACCCCCAGGTTCTGCCACTCTAAATAGTGGTATATTCCACAATATTCACTCTGGACAACTAAAATAAGATTAAAATTCATAAAATAAATAATATCATATATCGTATAAGTAGGGAATGGAATGAAGTGGAGTCAGAATAAAATGGAACAGAACAGAACAGAACAGGACCAGACAGGACAGGACAGGACAGGACAGGACATGGTGGCAACCAAAGGCAACATGAATCTTCAGTAATTGCACATGGATCTCAGGGGCTCAAAAACTTGCACATCTACTCTATGAATAGAGTGACAATTCAAAGACCAGGATAACCTACAACAACCCTGTGAGGTGGGTTGGACTGAGAGAAGTGACTAGCCAAAGGTCATCCTAGCTGGCTTTCATGACTAAGGCAGGACTAGAACTCATGGTCTTCAGCTTTCTAACGTAGTGCTTTAACCACTAGACCAAACTGCTCTGAATTGAAAATGCAGTGAAATAATAGTCATGTACAGGACTAATAGCCATGTAAAGAATCTAAACCCTAATTTGTTAGGCTCTTTTCTGGCACCTGACCTGACCTTGACCAAGTAGCTTGAATTTCTACTCTCACTGGCAGATGAAGCTCTGAGTTAGTATTTTTGTTGGTAAAGAATAACCCTTAAGTAATAATCAATAAGATAAAATTACCTTGAATCGAGTGGGAGTTATTTGAAAGTGCAAATCAAGCCAAATTAAATGCAACTAATGAACCTCTAATAGAAATCTAGCAGTACTGAAATAATTCCTAAGAGGTCAGAAGAAGCCTATTATCACAATTCTCCGAATTTATCATTCAGCAATGCTCATCTTTATAAAAGTAGTAAGTTAAAAGAACACTATTCCATGTAATTTTATCATGTCTCAACTTATAACCAAGCCAGTTCCCTCTTAAACATCCATTTCTGTTTCTAAGGTCTACCGCTTCAGCCTTCTATCACGCTCCTGGCAATTTCAGGTTGCATTTTGCCATCTTCGGCACCGAGGCCACATTTTCCCGTTCACTGCCATATTTTTTTTTTTATTTGATTTATATGCCGCCCTTCTCCGGAGACTCAGGGTGGCTTACAACGCGCTAAGCAATAGCCTTCATTCTTTTGTATATTTATACAAAGTCAGCTTATTGCCCCCACAATCCGGGTCCTCATTTTACCTACCTTAGAAAGGATGGAAGGCTGAGTCAACCTTGAGCCTCGGCGAGATTCGAACCTGCAGTAATTGCAGGCAGCTGGTCTTAATAACCAACTTAATAACAGGGTGCCTTAGACCACTGTACTACCAAGTCTCTAAATTTTCTTAAAAACCACATGTCCAGATGATCTAATGTTGTTTCCTTCTCATACACAATTTACTCTTGCATTCATCATGTAACAGAGATCATGCAAAAATGGGACAGGAAGCTTTCCAGCTTTTTCTCAATTAATACACAGCACTCCATTTTGAGCAGTCCTTTGAATCTACACAACCGTTTGACAAAGACCCCTTGACCCAACTTGCTCGCTTACGATATTCATGTTAGATTAAAAACTATTTGAATGGTGACTGTCTCTCTTATCAAACGCCTCTTTTAGGTTCCAGGTGGAATATTTGATTTCAGGTTCCTGTACATGTCTATTATTTCACTGTATTTTCAATTCAGAGCAGTTTGGTCTAGTGGTTAAAGCACTACGCTAGAAAGCTGGAGACCATGAGTTCTAGTCCTGCCTTAGCCATGAAAGCCAGCTAGGATGACTTTTGGCTAGTCACTTCTCTCAGTCCAACCCACCTCACAGGGTTGTTGTAGGGAAAATAGGAGAAGAAAGATGTACTGGATATGTTGACTACCTTGAGTTATTTATTAATTTATTATTTTAATTATATTTATATACCGCCCTTCTCCCGAAGGACTCAGGGCGGTGAACAGCCAAGATCAAATACATAAATATAAAAATTAAAAACAATTTAAAACCAGATTAAATACTTTGGCCCATAATTAAAAACATCCCATTAAAATCCAATTTAAAATTTAAAACCGTTAAAATTAGGCTAGCCTGGCTTGCTGGAATAACAAAGTCTTCAGGGCACAGCGGAAGGTGCGCACATCCGGGATCCTCCGTACCTCCGGGGGCAGCTCGTTCCAGAGGGCAGGAGCCCCCACTGAGAAGACTCTCCCCCGGCGGGTCGCCAGTCGACATTGTCTGACCGACAGCACCCCGAGGAGCCCCGCCCTGTGGGAGCGTACTGGCCGGTGGGAGGCTGTCGGTAGCAGAAGGCGGTCCCGTAAGTAAGTTATTTGTAAAAGCAATAAAGGTGGGATACAAATAAATAAATTAAAAAATTAGATTGTTCGAGATTTTGAACATTGTCTCAACACTAAACTTAACTGAAAACATTTTGGAAATTCTATTCCTGATGGCTTGCAGGTTTGAAAATTACTTTGGCTTCGTGGCAATGGTAAGGAAGAAGCATATCATATTATTCAATCAGAATAGAGCTGGAAGGAACCTTGGAGGTCTTCTAGTCCAACCCCTTGCTCAGGCAGGAGACCCTATACCAGTGATGACTAACCTTTTCCTGACGGAGTGCCGAAATGCGCAAAATGCAATGCGCACGTGGGCCCCGTGCATGTGCCCCTCCCCCTGCGTATGCACGCGCACACCTGCATGCGCCCTCCCCCCCGCACATACGTGGCAGAGACCCAAAGAACAGCTGGCCAGCGGGAGGTGCACGCACAAGCGTGGTGGAGCTGGATTGGGGTGATGGCTCGCATGCCTACAGAGAGCGTGGTGCATGCTACCTCTGGCACACATGCCATAGGTTCGCCATCATGGCCCTGTACCATTTAGAATAGAATAGAATAACAGAGTTGGAAGGGACCTTGGAGATCTTCTAGTCCAACCCCCTGCTTAGACAGGAAGCCCTACACCACTTCAGACAAATGGTTATCCAACCTCTTTTTAAAAACTTCCAGTGTTGGAGCATTCACAACTTCTGGAGGCAAGTTGTTCCACTGGTTAATTGTTCTCATTGTCAGGAAATTTCTCCTGAGTTCTAAGTTGTTTCTCTCCTTGATTAGTTTCCACCCATTGCTTCTTGTCCTGCCCTCAGTGCTTTGGAGAATAGCTTGACTCCCTCTTCTTTATAGCAGCCCCTGAGATATTTCAGACAAGTGATTGTCCAGTCTCTTCTTTAAAACTTCCATTGATGAAACACCCACAATTTCTGAAGTCAAGCTGTTCCATTGTTTGATTGTTCTCACTGTTAGGAAGTTTCTCCTCAATTCCAGGTTGCTTCTCTCCTTGACTATTTTCCACCCGTTGATATTTGTCTTGCTTCTGGTGCTTTCCAAAGCTTTCTTCTTGTGGCAATCTCTCAAATACTGGAATACTGCTATCATGTCACCACTTGTCCTTCTTTTCTCTAAACTAGCCATACCCAGTTCCTTCAGCCCAGTGGTGGGTTCCTCCCGGTTTGGCCCAGTTCTCCCGAGCCGGTAGCGGTGACGATATGACATCACCGAACCGGTTCTTCCCCCATCCCCTCGCGCCCCCCACCCCCCGCGCCCCCCCACCCCTCACATTATTCTTACCTTTTATTTGGCCCCACCCCCCAATCTATTGCTGCTTCCTGAGTCCCAGCTGATCAGCTTGAGGGAAAAAAACTGTTTAAACTCTTGCAGCGGGGCTTCAAAGGGCCACCCTACAGCTGTTCAGTGTTAAAAGAAAACAAATGAGTAGACTAGTGCCTGTAAAAATACATGAGTAGACTAGTGCCTGCAAAATACATGAGTAGATCAGTGCTTGCAAAAAAACATGAGTAGATCAGTGCCTGTAAAAATACATGAGTAGATCAGTGCCTGCAAATATACATGAGTAGATCAGTGCCTGTAAAAATACATGAGTAGACTAGTGCCTGCAAAAATACATGAGTAGACTAGTGCCTGTAAAAATACATGAGTAGACTAGTGCCTGCAAAATACATGAGTAGATCAGTGCTTGCAAAAAAACATGAGTAGATCAGTGCTTGCAAAAAAACATGAGTAGATCAGTGCCTGTAAAAATACATGAGTAGATCAGTGCCTGCAAATATACATGAGTAGACTAGTGCCTGCAAAAATACATGAGTAGACTAGTGCCTGCAAAAATACATGAGTAGACCAGTGCCTGCAAAATACATGAGTAGATCAGTGCTTGCAAAAAAACATGAGTAGATCAGTGCCTGTAAAAATACATGAGTAGATCAGTGCCTGCAAATATACATGAGTAGATCAGTGCCTGCAAAAATACATGAGTAGACTAGTGCCTGCAAAAATACATGAGTAGACCAGTGCCTGCAAAAATACATGAGTAGACCAGTGCCTGCAAAAATAAATGGGTAGACTAGTGCCTGCAAAAAATACATGAGTAGACCAGTGCCTGCAAAAATAAATGGGTAGACTAGTGCCTGCAAAAAATAAATGGGTAGATTGGTACAGCTCTGCAAGCAGTTAAAAGCCTGGTAGACCAGTACCTCTGCTAAATCCTAAATAATTGTCACATGACCATCAAGCCATGCCCACAAAATAAGCCAAGCCCACAGAACTGGTAGTAAAAAAATTTAGAACCCACTCCTGCTTCAGCCGTTCTTCATATGTTTTAGTCTCCAGGCCTTTAATCATCCTAGTTGCTCTTCTCTGCACTTTTTTCCAAAGCCTCAACATCTTTTTTGTAATGTGGTGACCAAAACTGGATGCGGTGAAGAACGCTGAGGTTTTCTTATTTTCAGTCATCAAGCACAGGTAAACTGGGAGAAAGGCAGCTAGTTCTGAAGCAGCAAACAAGCCTCGGATGTGCCATGTTTCATAACATCCCCAAGAACCAGACAGATTTTACAGCACTTCGGGTATTTTTTCAAACTGGGGAAAGTTTCTAATGGGAGGTTATTCACGAAAAATCTGTTGGTGACATTTTGGAATCTGGGATTCCTGCCAGAACTCAAATAAAAGGATGATAGGAACAATAACGTCTGCTATTCTTGCTATTCTAAAATCAGATACAGATATGTCATTTTTGCAGTACATCTAGATACTTATGTCTTTCTCAGTGATCGATATGCACATTACTGTCAGATCAGAATGTAGACAGGAGAGTATTAATGATGCCGAAGATATAAATTACAGGTAGTCTGTTGTTATGAGAAATACGTAGAAAGTTGTGTCTGAAGATTCTGAATGGGTTTGATTGCAAAATCAATCACAATAAGGGGGAAACTTTCTCCCAGAGGCTGACATAATCTAGATGTTTGAAAAGGGTGTTAATAATTTGGGACTGACTTGGCACATCATGAACTGGATGAGTTACCCTACACCTTTTCCTCTTCTCCTCTCCTATTTTCCCATTATTCTCATTTTATTTATTTATTTATTTATTTATTTATTTATTTATTTATTTATTTATTTATTTATTTATTTATTTATTTATTTATTTATTTATTTATTTATTTATTTATTTATTTATTTATTTATTTATTGGTTCGATTTATATGCCGCCCTTCTCCGGAGATTCAGGGCGGCTTACAATGCGTTAAGCAATAGCCTTCATACTTTTGTATATACCTGCTTAGTAGGGCTTTTGGCCCCACCCCAAGCGGTGTTCTTTTTTTTATACAAAGTCAACTTATTGCCCCCACAAACTGGGTCCTCATTTTACCTACCTCGAAAGGATGGAAGGCTGAGTCAACCTTGAGCCTGGTGAGATTTGAACTTGCAGTAATTGCAGGCAGCTGGTGTTAGTTAACAGTACATTAGTCTGCTGCGCCACCAAGGCTCTTAAATTTTTCTTTGTATTTCGGTATTTTATATTTTGATAAACTAATACAGTTTGTAATCAAAGGTCCACACATCCGAAGGCTGAAGTAGTGTACAAGCCAAAGCTGAGCAAAGATCTCTCCCAACCATGGTCTCCATCTACTGATCTATCAGGAACTGTAAGTCCAAGAGGATCCCAAGTCCAAGGGAAACAAAATGGGGAGGGATAGAATGATGTTAATGTATAAACAGTAGTTTCATATTACTCCAGTTCAATTTAAACCTGTTCCCTCCCATCTAGATCATTGCAGCTTCCAGACTGGGTCAAGATTTTGACAGCATCACCAGTGCAGGTGAGGTTACAATACACAATTGGATATCATTAGCATATTGAAGGTAAAGGTCTATAGAGATTCTCAGTCATCCAGGTCATGGTTGTCCCAAAGGTGCTTTTTCAGAAGGCAACTGGACTTTGTTTTTCGTTGAAGACATTTTGCTTCTCATCCAAGAAGCTTCTTCAGTTCTTTAGCTTCTTGGATGAGAAGCAAAATGTCTTGAAGGAAAAACAAGTCCAGTTGCCTTTTGAAAAAGCACCTTGGAATGTAAGAGGAATAAAGGGTAAAAAGGAATTTAAAGGAAAAATGCATATATTCCATGTCTGTGATTTTCAGAGAAAGGGGCAAAATGTAATAGATTTAATTATTCATCATTTATTTTATTACTTTTACAAGGTCACCCAACTCTACAAAAATTGCAAATTCTGTCTCTCTGGAAGGCTTTTGATATTGTGTGTCTGGAAGCTAGCTTTTTCAGGAATGACCTTGTCCTTCTGAAATAATTTGCCCCTGGAGATCCAGTTGACCCCCACATTGCTAATAAATAGGACACCTATTAAGCTTATTAATTTAGATCTTAAAGCCTGAATAACTGTTCTGTGAGATCAACTTGGTGCTTTGTGCTTATCTTTTGGATTGCTTTAATTGGTTTTAGTTGTTCATGTTATGGTTTTGGATTTATTTCTAATAAATAGAGCCAGGGTGGTGCAGTGGTTGGAATGTAGTACTGCAGGCAAACTCAGCCCACAGCCTGGAGTTCGGTCCTGATGGGGCTCAAGGTTGACTCAGCCTTCCATCCTTCCAACGTCAGTAAAATGGGGACCAGATTGTTGGGGGCAATATGCTGACTCTGTAAACTGATTAGAGAGGCCTGTAAAGTACTGTGAAGCGGTATATAAGTCTAAGTGTTTTTCAGGGGTGAAATTCAGCAGGTTCTGACAGGTTCTGGAGAACCGGTAGCAGAAATTTTGAGTAGTTCGAAGAACCGACAAATAGTACCTCTGCTGGCCCCAGAGTGGGGTGGGAATGGAGATTTTGCAATATCCTTCCCCCAGGAGTGGGGAGGGAATGGGGATTTTGCAGTATCCTTCCCCTGGAGTGGGATTAGAATGGAGATTTTGCAGTATCCTTCCCCTGCCACGCCCACCAAGCCATGCTCAAAGAACCAGTAGGGAAAAATTTTGAATTTCATCCCTAGTGCTATTGCTATTTCATGTAAATGGCCCAAGTTTTTAAAAAAACTTTTTAAAAAAAACTGATATAAATGTAAATTTATCCATTCTGTTTTATTTTTGAAAAATGGTAAGTTTGCAAGTGTAGATTGTGTAACTATAAAGAAACAAAAGATAGAAGTTTGCTCATGGATGGCCTGTGCAAGTTGTGCATGAAGAATATATCTCTGCTTGTTGATTGGAAGAAGCTGTTATTATTCCCCATTATACAGGGAAAGAATAGCAAGACTGAATATAAAAGGGGGATTCATTTGTTAAGAGTCTGGAGACTTAAAATCCTCACATTTTGGGAGAGTGTGTGTGCCAAGTTGAGAAAGGCTAAGTTACAGCCTTATTTTAAAGTAATTTCTTCTGTTCTATGCATCTTAGCTTTTCTTAGAGCTTTCTCAAGTTCTTTTGAAATGTATCTAGATATCTACATTTATCTAACATCTCTCTCTCTCTCTCTCTCTCTCCCTCCCTCCCTTCATCCATCCATTCATCCATCCATCCATCCATCCATCATCTATTGTACATTACACTGTGCAACAAATCATTAATAAAATATTTGTCTGTCTGTCCATCCATCCATCTATCTATCCATCCATCCATCCATCCATCCATCCAGATATCATCTGTCTGTCTGTCTGTCTGTCCGTCCGCCGGTCCATCCGTCCATCCATCCATCCATCCATCCATCCATCCATCCATCCATCCATCTATGATCTATTGTACATTACACTGTGCAACAAATCATTAATAAAATAGTTGTCCGTCCATCCATCCATCTGTCCATCCATCCAGATATCATCTGTCTGTCTGTCTGTCTGTCTGTCTGTCTGTCTATCATATATCATCTGTGTCTGTCTGTCTGTCTGTCTGCCTATCTATCTATCTATCTATCTATCTATCTATCTATCTATCTATCTATCATCTATCTATCTATCTATCTATCTATCTATCTATCTATCTATCTATCTATCTATCTATCTCTTTTTTCCCCTCAGCATCTCTTTCCTCTCTCGCTGTGGATGGAGCAAACGCACTGAACAGAGAGAAGTAGTTAAAATATACTTTCTTAACCCTGCAAGATCTAGAGGGCAGAGTTCAAAACATCCAAAAAAAGTGCCCTCTTTTAATGACTGTCATTATATTTTGATGTGTTTAATAATACAGCGGAGGTTAAATGAAACATGAAAAAAGGGATGTACATTAAAATTGAGATAACTCTTCCTTCAGTCAAGTGGAACCCAGCAGATGTAGCTGCACACTGTAATTGCTGCCTGCTTCCTGTCAGTCTGATTAAGTTGCATTGTCCCCGTTCCAAGTGTAAGAATCAGTGGCTTCCCATAGGGCACAGCATGGGACAATGGGCTTATCACTATGCACACCTCCTGTTTGGGCCTGGTAATGGTGCAGAGATGCCATATACATTGATGACTTATAAAACCAATAGCGCAGCACATTAGGAAAGAAAATCGCAGCTTATCTACCCAACAGTCCAGCCAGGGATCCTTTCTCCCCCTCCTCATCTCCTTCTCCCTTTTCCCCCGCCCACCCATTTCTGCATAGATAAATTCCTTAACTCAGCATTCCATATCATTCTGATATTGTTCAGAGGCTTCACCTTCATGCTTGCCTGTTTTCACACACTCCCTGCAATCTTTAGAAGCGGCAGCAAACCTTGCGTAAGCTTGTCGACAACCTTTCCTGTAACAGATTTTTATTCCCAATTTGCCACAGTCGAGAAGCTGATAGAGAGTCGGCGGGAAACTCTCTTCCTCCCCCCCTCGAAAACCAGATCTTAATTACAACTTATAAGTGCCCTGTATCCATTTTAAATTATCGAAGCAAATCATGATCGGGGTGGGGGTGGGTGGGGTGGGGGGTGTAAAATCCAAATGGAGAAAGAAAGGAAGATTGTTATGCATTAGGAGGAAGGAAATTGAGGCATTGGAGAAACTAGAGAATGTGAGGTGCAATCGTGCAATGATTTGCCTCAGTGTTTCTTATCTGTGGCAACTGTAAGATATGTGGACTTCAACTCCCAGAATTCCCCAGTCAGTGATGATAGATAGATAGATAGATAGATAGATAGATAGATAGATAGATAGATAGATAGATAATAGATGATAGATGATAGACAGACAGATGCCAATAGATTAGATAGATAGATAGATAGATAGATAGATAGATAGATAGATAGATAGATAGATAGATAGATAGATAGATAGATAGATAGAGTGGTGGGATTCAAATAATTTAACAACCGGTTCTCTGCCCTAATGATTTCTTCCAACAATCAGTTCACCAAATTGCTCAGAAAGTTAACAACCGGTTCTCCCGAAGTGGTGTGAACTGGCTGAATCCCACCACTGGAGAGATAGATAGATAGATAGACAGACAGACAGATAGATGGATTTATTTATTTAATTATATTTTTATACCATCCTTCTCCCGAAGGACTCAGGGCGGTGAACAGCCATAATAAAACAATATACAAGACAAATTTAAAAACCATATTAAAATAATTCAATTTTGGCTGAATTTAAAATTCCCATTCTAAAACCCTTATAAAACCATATTAAAAACCCATATTTAAAACCCGATTAAAATTATTGTCCCATCAGACCGGCTTGTTGGAATAACAGGGTCTTCAGCGCATGACGGAAGACACTGAGATTGGGGATCCTTCGTATATCCAGGGGCAATTCATTCCATAGGGCAGGAGCCCCCACAGAGAAGGCTCTCCCCCTGGGAGTCGCCAGTCGGCATTGTTTGGCCGACGGCACCCTGAGGAGGCTCCCTCTGTGGGAGCGTATCGGTCAGTGGGAGGCAGTCAGTGGCAGCAGGCAGTCCTGTAAATATCCAGGCCCTAAGTCATGGAGCGTTTTAACACCTTGAATCGCACCCGGAAGACCACCGGGAGCCAGTGCAGCTCGCGCAAGAGAGGTGTTACATGGGAGCGAAGAGTCGGCCCCATTATCACTCGCGCGGCTGCATTCTGGACCAGTTGGAGCCTCCAGGTGCTTCTCAAGGGGAGCCCCATGTAGAGAGCATTGCAATAGTCCAGACGGGAAGTGACGAGGGCGTGGGTGACTGTGCGCAAGGCGTCCCGATCCAGAAAGGGACGCAACTGGGAGATCAGGCAAACCTGATAAAAGGCCCCCCTGGCTACAGCCATCATATGATCATCCAATGACAGCCGTGAGTCCAGGAGGACGCCCAAGTTGCGAGCCCTCTCTGAGGGGGGTAAGATCTCATTCCCAATAGCCAGTGATGGTTCTAGCTGGCTATATCGGGATGTCGGGTGGATGGATGGATGGATGGATGGATGGATGGATGGATGGATGGATGGATGGATAGATAGACAGATAGATAGATAGATAGATTCATTGTCTGCACTGTTCCAAATACCAGAACAGGGATAAAGAATAGTAAATTTGATAATTTAAAATTGTAATAAAAGAGTAAAGCCCAATAAAATGCAATTACTAAAATCTGTGCATGTAGAGCTTCAGAGAATATTCATTGCTTTCCTTTTTAAAATAGAAATATTTTTGGTAGCATGGAATTTTCTCCCTAAGCTTACTGATAATTATTTAAAAAACAAAACAAAACTAGGAAAATGCCACCATTTCTCCTGACTGCTCTTGCTTTGAGGACATTCCACTTACCCTATCCTGGATCTGCCTTTAATTTCTTTCAGGATTAATCACTTATGGAATCCCCAACCAATCAGACACTGTGCATATGATGACATCAGAATAGGCTGAGTCATTTAAAATTCCTGAATGGAGAATTAAACTGTGGAAAACAAATTCAAAATGTAATTCATTACTTCTTGAAAATGTTCATTTAAGAGAATTCAGCATGGAGTTCTTTTTTGTCCCAGCTCTCGAAGATGCTTATTCACCAAGAAGCTGAATTTAGCTTTGCTTTTTATTCATACCTGAAAGTTAAGAGTTTGAGCAACTAAAGTTAAAAGCGGATATTAGAAGAATTCTAAAAATACATGTTTATTTTTCAAACTTAAAAGATGTAACCATGATACCTTTCTAGATATACGTACAGGTAGTCCTCAATTTATGACCACAATTGAACCCAAAATTGCTAAGTGAAACATTTGTTAAGTGAATTTCCCCCCAGACTTCTACTTACTCAAATAAGACCGGACTACATCGAAAAGAAGGATTGGTATATATTTGTCCATGTCTCAACAGCGGCGAGAATGGCATTTGCTCAACTGTGGAAAGATGCAGATACGCCCCCTGACCATCTGATAATAAACAAGATTCTCCAATGTGCTGAAATGGACAAGCTAACGTATATCTTAAAAGACAAGAAAGATTCAGTATATAATAGAAGTTGGGACAGATGCTTTGTCTGGCTCAAAAGAAGGTTAAACTTAGGAGAAGGGTGATAAGATCGTCTAATTAGATTAACTAGATATTTACTAGGCTTTATAACTCTTTATAATTTTGATAAAAACAGACCAATTGTTTTGTAGTTAGTAAAAAGAACTTGATTGCATTGAAATGTTTGGCTAGGATGATATTAGTTAGTATTAATTGGAGAGTGAGCTTAACTCTCGGTTAGTCATGTTTGTTGTTTCGTTTTAGTCCTGTGTTTATGTGTTTCTATATTTCGCTTCCTATATTGCTTTTCAATCATTATTGTGTGTTAATTTTATTGTAAATATTTAATAAAGATGTTTTTTTTAAAGAAAATGTTCATTTACGAGAATTCAGCATGGAGTTCTTTTTTGTCCCAGCTCTTGAAGATGCTTATTTACCAAGAAGCTGAATTTAGCTTTGCTTTTTATTCATACCTGAAAGTTAAGCATTTGAGCAACTAAAGTTAAAAGCGGATATTAGAAGAATTCTAAAAATACATGTTTATTTTTCAAACTTAAAAGATGTAACCATGATACCTTTCTAGATATAAGTACAGGTAGTCCTCAATTTATGACCACAATTGAGCCCAAAATTGCTAAGTGAAACATTTGTTAAGTGAATTTCCCCCCAGTTTATGACTTTTCTTGTTAAGTGTATCACTGCAGTTGCTAGGTTAGTGACACACTTGTTAAGTGAATCTGGCTTCCTCATTGACTTTGTTTGTCAGAAGATCACAAAAGGTGATCACATGAGCCCGAGACACTGCAACGGTCATAAATATGAACCAGTTGCCAAGTGTGAAGAGGGGAGACATGTTAGCCGTCTTCCAATATTTGAGGGGCTGCCACAGAGAGGAGCGGGTCAAGCTATTTTCCAAGCACCTGAAGGCCAGACAAGGAATAATGGATAGAAACTGACCAAGGAGAGATTCAACCTAGAAATGAGGAGGAACTTTCTGACAGTGAGAACAATCAACCAATGTTTAGTTTAGTTTAGTTTAGTTTAGTTTAGTTTAGTTTAGTTTAGTTTAGTTTAGTTTAGTTTAGTTTAGTTTAGTTTAGTTTAGTTTAATTTTATTAAATTTATATACCGCCCTACTCCCGAAGGACTGAGGGCAGTGAACAGGCACAAAATAAAATACATAAATACAAAAGTTAGAAACATAATTAATGGAACAGAAGTTGCCTTCAAAAGTTGTGGGAGCTTCATCACTTGAGACTTTCAAGAAAAGATTGGACTGCCATTTGTCAGAAATGGTGTAGGGTCTCCTGCTTGAGCAGAGTGGGGAGTTGGACTAGATGACCTATAAGGTCCCATCCAACTCTGTTAATCTGTCTGAATTTTGCTCATGTGATCAATTTTGATCATTATAAATGTGAAAAACGTTTCATAAGTCACTTTTTCAGTGCTGCTCTAACTTTGAATGGCCACTAAATCAACTGTTTCAAGTCAAGGACTGCTTGTACTTGATTATAATTATTAACGTATGTATTTCCAAGGCACTCACCATGGTATTTTGATATCATTGCAGAAATTAGGAAAGATGTCAATATTTCTGCTAAGGATTTCCAGTTTCCAGTCACATGACTAAAACTGAGTAAATTAAAGAACTAAAAAAAAAATGTGATTTAAAATCATATAGAGGATACAAACAACTCTTATAGAGTGTACTCACCTGGTACATTGAGCCTGGCTTCTCAGTGACAATTTGTCTAAACAAACTGCTCTGAACAACGAGACAATTTTTTCTAGTATGTGGGAAAAAGTCCATCAGATTTGAAGCTTCCTTTTGCAATGTCAAACTTAACACTGAAAGAAGAATGAAGAGGAAGCTTGATTCTTAGATAAATAGGACCTCAGAGAGTTTGACGAGGGAAAGTGGAATGGAGAGCAGTGTGTATGGTTAGCGTCACACTTTTCAACACCGATGCCTAAGGGAACCCATTTCACATGAATTGTTTTCTTCAGGGGTTCTAGAGGAAATTCAATGGAACACCACATCAACTTTCATGGAGATTAGACAAGACTTCCAGATCTTATTTTTGCCCCAAATGAATATAGATTGTCCCTTAAAACTCACGCAGCTCTTCCTGGACAGCAGCTGTTCACTCTAGAAAAAGAATGTTGGTTGTGGAGTCCTTGAGCTTTATTGTTCTTGCTTGCAGATGTTTTCTTATCTGACTAGGTAACATCATCAGTTCAAGCCTTATTGTCATCAATCAAGAAGACACGCTGGTGATATTATCTAGTCATTTAATGAAACATCTGCAAGCAAAAATCATCCTAAGAGAGTATCAAGGACACCACAGTTCAACCCTGAGCTACATATATGCTTCTTCTATTGAGAGTGATGGTTCGTTTTTCTTTTTTCCAGAGATGTTTCTTTACCACAGTTGACTTGGTCATACTCATTCCTGCTTTCTGAGAAATATAACAATAAAAGCACCAAGCCAGGATGTTATTTACTTCCTCAGACTCTCCCTATATAACACTAAACCCACATAAATCTCTGGTCACATTCCACAGCAAAAACATGCAGAAATTCCCAGAAATTTTGACACCTGAAGTGATCATGTGAATCTGATCTGTTTGAGATTTCTTGTTTGCTTAATTCTATTTTCTATTTAAATGTACACCATCCAGAAGCAACCAGGAGCAGAAGGGCGGAGTCAGGGGTGGGTTCTAAATTTTTTTACTACCGGTTCTGTGGGCGTGGCTTATTTTGTGGGTGTAGCTTGGAGGTCATGTGACTAGGTGGGCGTGGCTAGCTGGTCAGAGTCATTTCTGGAAGGTCCTTGCACTTACGACCAGTCCTCGCACTTACGACCCGACTCATTTGTTTGCTTTTAACACTGATCAGCTGTAGGACGGCCCTTTGAAGCCCCGCGGCAAGAGTTTAAACAGTTTTTTTCCCTCTAGTCATCAGCTGGGACTCAGGAGGCAGCAATAGATTGGGGGTGGGACCAAATAAAAGGTAAGAATAACATGGGGGGGTGGGATGGTGGGGGGGGAAGAACCAGTTCGGTGACGTCATATTGTCACCGCTACCGGCTCGGCCGAACCGGGCTGAACCGGGAGGAACCCACCACTGGGCGGAGTGTGCTGAGGCCATATAGGCAGCTGGATAGCAGAATGCTGGCTAAAAAACCTTTTACTCTATTGTTCACCACATGCCAAGGTGAGACTCCAGTAAAGAGACCCATTCTACTCACAGTGTGGCCTCTTCTTTTGCTGGCTTGGTTTGGAACGGTGACACATGGAAATTGTCTTCAGACAATGCTGGCTGAGATGATCACTGAGCCCTAGAGCAGGGGTGAAATCCAGCAGGTTCTGGCAGGTTCTGGAGAACCGGTAGCGGAAATTTTGAGTAGTTTGGAGAACTGGCAAATACCACCTCTGTCTGGCCCCAGAGTAGGATGGAAATGGGGATTTTGCAATATCCTTCCCCTGGAGTGGGATGGAAATGGAGATTTTGCAGTATCCTTTCCCTGCCACACCCACCAAGCCACACCCACAGAACCGGTAGTAAAAAAAATTGGATTTCACCACTGCCCTAGAGTCAGAACGACCACCAAGGAACCTGTACCTTTATTTAATATTTTAATTATTTTTCTCCTTGTCTTTTTATAATCTGTAAACCACTCAGAGTCACTTGATTTGGGAGACGGACAGCAAAAAAAATTAATAAATAAAATAAACTCAGCTTGCCATTTTTTTGTGTGTGGCAACTGTTTTGCTTGGTTCCTCTGACTGCAGTACCTGAAAAGTGAACCAAGTACAAGATTTAGAGGCCTTCTCTGTCCCCCCCCCTCACCTGTTACTATCTATTATTTTCTCCAGCATAAAGTTTTTTTCTACTTTTTACCCTGCTTCATTTTTCTTCCGTTTACTAGTGTCAATAAAAGATATGACACAAATCAAGGACCATATATTAAGTCACAATGTGCTAATATTCTTTTTTTATTATTTTTCTAAGAAATAGGCTGGCTGGAACAAATCATTTTGCAACCATTGGAATAGAAAAGAAAGCAATTAATGAGTCTAAAAATGCTCAGGGGATGTATCAGAACTAGAGTTATTGGGCAGATAAGAAGTCTTAAGAATTTTACTGTCTCTGTCTGACACACACACACAAAAGAGATGCCTTAAGACATGTCCCACTGATAAAGAATATTGCAACCCATTGATGGAGAATCTTGTTCATCTCAGTTGGCAACCTTGCTTATTAGGGTGAGATTCAAGGTGCTGGTGATGACCTATAAAGCCCTACATGGCTTAGGTCCAGGATATTTGTCAGACCATCTGCAACCAGCAACAGCTCCCCATCATCTGGTGCGTTCTCACAGGGAGGGCCTACTCAGGGTGCCGTCAGCTAGACAGTGTCGAGTGGCGACCCCTAGAGGCAGAGCTTTCTCTGTGGGTGCTCCCACCCTCTGGAACCAACTTCCTCTGGGGCTCCGGTTGACCCCTGACACGCCTTCCGCCGCGACTTAAAGACATGGTTGTTTAGCCTGGACTGGGGGGGGTTAACATGTATTTTAACACACTTTTGTTGGATATGTTATTGTTGTGAGCCGCCCTGAGTCCTACGGAGATAGGGCAGCATATAAATAAAATAAAATAAAATAAAATAAAATAAAATAAAATAAAATAAAATAAAATAAAATAATAAAATAAAATAAAATAAAATAAAATAAAAAAAAATAAAATAAAATAAAATAATAAAATAAAATAAAATAAAATATAAAATAAATTAAATAAAAATTAGCCTGCGTCCCCTTTTAATTTAGTTGCAAAACTGAACAGGGTCATTCCTACCGGGGAATGCAGGATTTGCTGTATTTCCAGACCCTCCTTGCAGTCACACAGAATCTGCCTCGTTGCTACTATTCATAGTATGATACTTAGCTTGGTGTTCTACATTTCTTTCATAGAGCAATTGCAGCAGCTAATAACTGAAAATAAACAAACTGAATCTTATAAAAGTGGTTAAGGTTTCCATTAAAACTAATCTAAATTGCAAAGCCCTAGCTGAAGAAGAAGCAGCAGAAATAGTGCAAGGATTGTTTTCCATAATTTATGGGCAATGCAGAAAATCTCTCCCATGAGCCTGACAAACAGACAAGGAATGCAGAGGCTCCTTACGTGACTATTTCCCCTGACCATCATGTCTGTACAAAGTCATACTGAGATAGACAATATCTTGGATAATCACATTTTAAGGTGATGACTACAGAGGCCTATCTACTATCTACTAGGCATATAAATTTAATAAAAACAAGCAAGGAAGCAAGCAAACAAACAAATATGGGGTTCCTGCTTCCGGGAGTTAGATGGTCAAGCCTACCACTCATGTTTGCGTCTTGGGTACAACCCCCAAACAACTGGATCACCTCTTGAACAGCATCAGCATTGACAATATCACCATCGATCAACTGCAAAAGACAGCTTTACTTGGAACAGCTTACATCCTGCAACAACATTTTTAACACCATTTTAACACCAGAGCCTTGATAGTACAGTGGTTTAGTGCACCCTGTTATTAACACAGCTGCCTGCAATTTCTGCTGGTTCGAATCTCTCCAAGGCTCAAGGTTGACTCAGCCTTCCATCCTTTCTAAGGTAGGTGAAATGAGGACCCAGTTTGTGGGGGCAATAAGCTGACTTTGTATAAAATATACAAAAGAATGAAGGCTATTGCTTAATGCATGTAAGCCGCCCTGAGTCTACGGAGAAGGGCGGCATATAAATCAAATTAAAAAAAAAACAAAAAAACAAACACCATGAAACAAAACAGCCTATACCAGGTCTTTGGAAAAGAATCAATAGGTTGATAAAAATGCCAAAACTAGTCTAAACATCTAGCCGATTGTGCAACCAACCATAATAATAATAACAACAACAACAATAACAATAATATATTTGTTTAGGGAAATCTGTGAATGCCAGGCGCATTTCATTGAAAAGTGTAAAAAAACCATGAGAAAAATAGATAAATGAATGTTTATACTACAATCAATCTAAATTATGGAATATTTTTAAGGTGACATAATTGGATAGGGCACTAGGAAAAATTAGGTCCGTATGAGAAATTGAAAAAAAAAAAAATCTGGAAGAAGACATTGTCCAAATAACTCTATGTTGTTGACAGAACAATGTGTTCATTGATTACCTATTCTGAAAATGGTCAGATTGCACCCAAAAAATGCCTGTTAGTTAAACGATTGAGGAGATAGAGTAGATAGATAGATGATAGATGTTAGATGATAGCTAGATAGCGATAGATAGATAGATAGATGATAGATATAGATAGATAGATGATAGCTAGATAGCTAGATAGCAATAGATAGATAGATGATAGATAGATAGATGATAGATAGATAGATAGATAGATAGATAGATGATAGATAGATAGATAGATGATAGACAGATGATAGATAGATAGATAGATAGATAGATAGATAGATAGATAGATGACAGATAGATAGATAGATAGATAGATAGATAGATAGATAGATGATAGATAGATAGATAGATAGATAGATAGATAGATAGATAGATAGATAGATAGATAGATAGATGATTGTTTTTTCCCACCAAGATGTCCACCAATGTGTAGTTCTGGCAGTTTCACAGCTATAAACCAACTATCTAAAATGCCTGTCTAAGCATGGTGCACATATGTGAATCATTAAAACAATTCTTCCTATTACCTGAAAAGCAGTAGCCTAAAAAGATTTAAAATATTACGCCTGGAGAAAGGCGTCCTTTTGTTCTCTCAGCACTGAAGTGAAATGTGGGCAAGTTTCACCCATGTTGCTATTGACATTGTGCAGTCAGGATGAAAATAAAGCACCTAGGTGTCCAGATGGGCAGCCAAGCAGGTAGTAGGAACAGATAAACGTAGTGTTAAGTTTGATAGAAAGTTGCCAGCAGGCTCTCTGTGCTAAGTAGTGATTATTTACACCCTCCAATGCTGAGGATGTGATCAGAGGGTGTAAATAACGGGGGAAAGGGAAGAAAAAAGAATCTAATTTTCAACAGTGTTGAAAGAGAAAGAGAGAATGAGAGAGAGAGAGAGAGAGGGAGGGAGGGAGAGGGAGAGGGAGAGAGAGAGAAGAAAGAAAGAAAGAAAGAAAGAAGAAAGAGAGAAAAAAGAAAAAAGAAAAAAGAAAAAGAAAGAAAGAAAGAAAGAAAGAAAGAAAGAAAGAAAGAAAGAAAGAAAGAAAGAAAGAAAGAAAGAAGCTTTCTTTGTTTAATTTGTTTAATAGATAATGCCATGGAGTAGTCTTCGCAGTGTGCCAACTATCCAGAAACCCTACAGGATAATAAATCGGTCCTGATGCTGGAACTGATTGATGTTTGGCATAAAATCTATTCCTCTGAGCTTACTTTTTCCTTCTGTTCACCAGTTTCAGACAAATAATCTTGGGCTGGATTATAAACACAAATACACACACAGGCATGCATTCCACAAATATGTAATTGGGGAACTGTTTGAACTGTTAACTATACAAACCCCCCACGCGGCTTTCTTTTTCACACTTAGATATAATAGTTTTTTCTTTTTTTTAATTAGAGAAAAAAGGGCATGGAGATTTGTTGATTATATTCCTACAAGCTAATAGAAAACCTTATTTATCATACCGAAGATTCGTAACCCTGGCTTCTGTCTTAGTTACAAGTATTTAAGCGCATGTTTGAAAAAGCTGGCTGCATAATCAATTTTAAAACAACAGTTATCTCAAGCCTTATCACTTTCAGATGCTTTCATTTTAACCAGCGGTGGGATTCAAATAATTTAACAACCGGTTTGCCCAGGGTCAGGTTGGCTGTCGTGGGAGGCGTGGCTCATTCCCATCCTCCAGCTCCACCACACATGCGGACGAGTCTCCCCCGCTATCAAAGTGGATCCTGGGTGCTGCCCTGCAATGGAGAAATGGCAAATGGAGTGGCCGGCACGCGGGAAGGAGGAGGAGCAGGAAGAAGACTCTGCCGCCCAGAGTCCCTTGGGAGTGGGGCGGCATAGAAATGCGACAAAAGAAAGAAAGAAAGAAAGAAAGAAAGAAAGAAAGAAAGAAAGAAAGAAAGAAAGAAAGAAAGAAAGAGGGAAAGCGCCCTTCTCCTTCCCTCACATCGGCCGCTCCGTTGCAGCACAGCGCCCAGGATCCATTTTGGTAGGGGTGTGTGTGTGTAATTTAACAATCAGTTCACATGAATTGGTGCAAACCGGCTGAATCCCACCACTGATTTTTAACCTCACCGATCATGACTCCAAAGGGCCATTTAAGGAAGCACCATATAGGTGTTTCCTTGAACATATGGACTGACTTGATGAGATTGAGAGCAATCTGGGTTGTACAGATAGTCCTCAATTTATAACCACAATTGATCCCAAAATTTCTGTTGCTAAGTGAGACAATGTTTAATTGAGTTTTGCCCTGTTTTACCACTTTTCTTGACACAGTTGTTAAGTGAATCGCTGCAGTTGCTCAATTAAGAGCATGGTTGTTAAGTGAATCTGACTTCCCCGCTGACCTTGCTTATCAAGTGGTCGCAAAAGGTGATCACATGATCCCAGGACACTTGCAACTATCATAAATGTGAGCGAGTTGCCAAGTATCTGAATTCTGATCATGTGACTATGGGGATGGTGCAACGGTCGTAAGTGTGAAAAACAGTCATAAGTCAGTTTTTTTCAGAGCTGTTGTAACAGTCATTAAAAATGGTTATAAGTCGAAGACTAACTGTACTTCCAAAAATCTTTCTTCTATCTATATTTTATTAGGAGAGAAATGAATAGGCAAACTGGAAAGTTAGAAGAGGCCGAGTTGGAAAGATTCTCTCACAACTGACGATGGTGTTGTGAAAACTGCAATACAGACCATTGCATTGTATTGTGTATTATTTAGTGTACCATCCCAGGGAAGTATCTTCACTTTTGTCCATATATCTAGCCTTCTGCCACTCAGCGTGTAGCTTGAATGTTGAAACTTGGCTTCCAGTCGGAATAAATTTAATAAACATAAAGCCTTAATAAAGAATCGAATTCACATTTGGTTCCTTTAGAATTCCCCCTTTATTTGTAACAGCTGAGTAGCTTTAATTCTCCTCATCTTTGTTTTGTTTCTCTGTTTCATTTCATTATTATTTGCTTTGGTTTGATTCATTTTACTTACTTCATTTGGGCTTTATAACATTGAAAACAAAATGAATGAATCTACCACTCACTGAATCCATTTCCAAAATGCGGCAGCATGTGAAATATTAGACAATCAAAACTTACACACAAACAATGTAAGCTTTCCTTTCGCTCTGCAATTTGATTTCTAAGTATGCAAGCTGTTTAGCTCTTCTCTCTCTCTCTTTCTCTCTCCCTCTCTCTCTCCCCTCCCTCCAGGGGTGAAATCCAATTTTTTTTTACTACCAGTTCTGTGGGCGTGGCTTGGTGTGCGTGGTGTGGCTTGGTGGCGTGGCAGGGGAAGGATACTGCAAAATCTCCATTCCCACCACAATCCAGGGGAAGGATACTGCAAAATCCCCATTCCCTCCCCAGTCTTGGGGGGAAAATATTACAAATTCTCCATTCCCATCCCACTCTGGGGCCAGCCAGAGGTGGTATTTGCTGGTTCTCTGAACTACTCAAAATTTTCACTGCCGGTTCTCTGAACTACTCAAAATTTCTGCTACCGGTTCTCCAGAACCTGTCAGAACCTGCTGGATTTCACCCCTGCCTCCCTCCCTCCCTCTGTCTCTTAGAGTCTATGCGTGGCCCCTGAAAATAAAATAAAAAATTATCCAATTCAGTATTCAAAGCGACATTATTTGTGGTAACCACAGTGTTTTGCAGATGTGATCCTAAGTCCACATTCAGTTAGAATATTTGTCACACTTTTACACACATACACATAGGCACACATTGGAAAGACCAGTGGTGGAATTCAAAATGTTTTAGTACTGGTTCTGTGGACGTGGCTTGGTGGGCGTGGCAGGGGAAGAATACTGCAAAATCCCCATTCCCTCCCCACTCCCAGAGGAAGGATATTGCAAAATCTCCATCCCCACCCCACTCTGGTTTTTGTCGGTTCTCTGAACCACTCAAAATGTCCGCTACCAGTTCTCTAGAACCTGTCAGAACCTGCTGAATTTCATCCCTGGGAAAGACCATTGCAAAGAAAGTATGAGTTGGGAATAAAGTAAGTAGAGAACAACAACCCTGGTCTGAGGAGTAAACATTAGCACTAAAGGGGCAAAAGTGATCATTTATGGAGGAGATATAATATCTTGAAGAAACTGTAAAGAAAAACAACAAAGACACACTTTGATTATAATCTTATTTAGAAAGTCACAAGAATTGACATTAAATACACTGTACTGTGTGAGCAAACCCAAGCGCATTAAGAGCGTCTAGAGATAGATGCTTTATGTGTCCCAAAGTAAAATGACAAAATGCAGAGTCACTGAAATAGCTCATTAACAGTACAACAACTTTCTTTTTAATTTAACACTTTTCTCTGGTGAAGATAAACATGCTCCAGTCTGAAAATAAATAAGCCAGATGTATACACATCCAATTTCCATTCGATCTCTTATTGTTCTAAAACATATATAAATATATTGTAGTGAAAGCACTTTTAAAATAGAATAGAATAAAATAGAATAACAGAGTTGGAAGGGACCTTGGAGGTCTTCTAGTCCAACCCCCTGCTTAGGCAGGAAACCCTACACCACTTCAGACAAATGGTTATCCAACCTCTTCTTAAAAACTTCCAGTGTTGGAGCATTCACAACTTCTGGAGGCAAGTTGTTCCACTGATTTAAGTGTTTTAACTGTCAGGAAATTTCTCCTTAGTTCTAGGTTGCTTCTCTCCTTGATTAGTTTCCACCCATTGCTTCTTGTCCTGCACTCAGGTGCTTGACTAGGAGAATAGCTGTTGTGACTCCGACCCTCATGCCTGTCTTAACCGAGGGAGAGGACTCAGAAGGTGAAGGAGAGAATTTGGCAAGGCCTCCCTCTCCAGGTCCCTCCTCTCTGGCAATGCCTCAGGTTTCCTCCAAAGGCCAAGAGATATGCCAGGAGCAAGGCACTTCGGAGCAGCCGCAGATAGAGAGCGAAGGGGATGAGTTTTGGCTGGATCCCAGACAGTGTCGGAAGGATAAGTGCGCACAGCAGAGAAAGAGGTGTGGGCAGGCCAGAGATTGAGCTGAGTCACTGGACCACACCCCACAAGGGATAAAAGGGGGCGTGTCAGCTATTCAGGCCTTGTGACGGACAAATTGAAAAGCTCGGAAGTCATATCGTGTTTCTAGAACCCTGTTAGAAGCTCTTTTTGGATTTCTTTGGACTGGACTGTGACAATTTTTTGTGGAATTAATTTGATATATCGGACTGAGGAGAAAAAACCTCCCTTAGTGAGTAAAATCTCTTGGCAGGCAGTTCATGGGTTGCTGCCAAAATTGTTATCTTAAAGGAATTCCTGACTGTTTGATTCATTAACTCCTGGCTGGCTGTTTGTGTGTGCGCGTGCGACGGGAACAAAACAGTAGCTTGACTCCCTCTTCTTTGTGGCAGCTCCTGATAGGTCGGTGTGTATAAAAGTATCTGAAGAACTGTCTCACCCCAATGGGATTGGCCCATCCCATTCTTTCCAGCAGGAGGGGCATGCTGTGAACCCCATCAATCAAGCAATTCCAGCTGCCAGGGTCCAGGAAAAGCGCCTTTTTTTTTTTTACTGTGGCTCTGCCTTCTGGGACATTGTACCCCTCAAGGAGAGATCCATCTCCATCTTCCTTTCTGGAAGGGATTTATAACCTGGCTGTTCTGATTGGCCTGGAGTCCCAATGGGGTGTGTGTGTACTATACTGGAGGTGGTTAGTAAGAGAAGACTCCATCTACACCAGGGGTGTCAAACTGGAGGCCCATGGGCCGGATGAGTCACGCGCAGGCCATGCCCACCCCAGCTCTGCAAAGGGGAAAAACATCACAGAACGTCATGTGACAGCAATGTGACACCACGAGTTTGACACCCGCAATCTACACCATATAGTATTCGGGTTTTAACTTGTTTAATTTCTGTTTATTTCATATTTAAATTTTTAATGTTTGTATCTATGTTTTATGATGTTTGTAAGCTGCCCAGATTTTTTTGACGGTGAGATTGACAACATTAAAATAAAATAAAATAAAATAAAATAAATAATGAAATGAAATGAAATAATAAAATTAAATAATAAAATAAAATGGTATCTGTTGACTGCAAATAAAAGGGCTCCAAGTGCTTATTTTTGCAAGTATATTATTAATATTATATAATATTAATAGTAAGACCTTAGAGCACACATGTAGGAAAGTTCAATCAATAAACCATTGCAGGTTTATTTGCATGTTTATTTATTTGCATAAACCATTGCATAGTCTTTGCATATTTAAAATCACCCCTAAGCTCAAGATCTGAACACTGGATTGCATTCATCTATCAAAGCTTTATGAATGAATGAAACCATAATTATACAGTTAATAGTCTTTGCATTTACTCCTTAACACCATAAAGAATATACATGTCTATAAATTTTATTTATTTATTTGTCAAACATATATAAAACAACAGATAAAAGTATAGTTTTGTGCGTGCACTAACAGATATCTTTGCATGATCAGTCTGCAAAGCAATTTAATGTATTAGGCAGGTTGACCACCATGTACTATGGGTATAAATATTATTCTATCAGTCCACGTGCTGATTTTCTGCTAATTTCCTTTCAACACTACACTACACCATACCATCATATCCAATCTAAGCAAATAGTCACAGGGACATAATTGTTCCCTGCTACAGCACTGGCTTGGTTGAAAAGATGTTAGGCCGAAGCAGTCAATGACAGCCCACCAAAATGAAGCTGAATTGCATTGCTCAGGACTATCACAACACTCAAAACAGCCCTGCTTCAAATGGCCAAGTTTTGCTTCAAGGTTGGACCAAAGCAGCTTGCTCCATTCAACCTCAAAACAGAATTCCAAGCATACACAATCTCTTTCAAGCTCAAAATTTTTGAGGTTAGAAACATGAATCTCTTTGCACATCTCTACTCTCAACCTCTTGAAGTATAATGGAGAGAAGGGAAGGTATAACACTATAACACGAGAGCCAGCTTGGCTAGTGGTTAAAGCACCAGAATCACGGTGACTCAGTGTCTTAAAAAAGACACCAGAGAAGATCTATACTGCAGCAGTTTAAGTCCCACCACCATGTGATGAAGTGAGCTCCCGTCACTTACCTCAGTTCCAGCCAACGTAGCAGTTTGAAAGCATGCAAATGCAAGTAGATAAATAGGTAACACTTTGGTGGAAAGGTAACAACATTCCAGGTTTTGCTGTATGCTTCATGCTCTTGTCATGATGTCATGGTGGACACATGATCACAAACACATTTTCAGACAGGGCTGGTTCAATGGCTTAAAGAAACAGAGATGAGCACCACTCCCTAAAGTTGGCTACAACTAGTGGAGTAAAACCCACAGAAAATCCTTTTCTTTTTAAAACACCAAGTTAGAAAATGGGAGATTGTGAGTTCTAGTCCTGCCTTAGCCACAAAATCCAGGAAAGCTTTGGGCCACTTACTCTGTCTCAACTCAGTTTCATCTCACAGAGTTGTTATTGTGAGGAAAATAGGAGGAGGAAGGTGTGAAAATAATGAAGGCAGGATGCAAATAAATAAGTAAATAATTTGCAGGGATGGACAACACGACCGGGAAGATCGTGTCTAAATGGACAAGAGGAAGTCATAGGTAATCCAAAATACTAGGGACATTGTACATAAAGCAATAGTACTTAGACTTATATACCATTTCACAGTGTTTTACACCTCTTTCTAAGCAGTTTACAGAGTCAGCATATTTTCCCCAACAATCTGTGTCCTCATTTTATTGACCTCCGAAGGATGGAAGGCTGAATCAAACCAGACTTGAGCCTGATGAGATTCGAACTGCCAAATTGCAGGCAGCCGGCAGTCAGCAGAAGTAGCCTGCAGTACTACACTCTAACCACTGCACCACCACGGCTCAGTATGGGGATTAACTTGGAATATATATGTGTGGTTTCAACTGTCATGCTTCACAAACAGTTTACAGGAAGCTGCTGAGAGTTTTGCTAATTCCCTTTGGAGCTATAATATAAAAAGTGTCTTGCCGTTCAGATGAAGAGCTTACTTTGTGGAGAAAAATGTGATGGAACATATGATTGTGACCATACTTTAGAACCCTTCATTTGGATGGGTTCTAAAATGAGTATCCAAGTCTTTCTCCATTTGTCTTTTGGATAATGATTTAGATATCTGAAGGTATCTAGTTCGTCAATAAATCAAGCTTTGCCAAAGCAATCTACTACTACTCTACTACATCAAAAACATCATCAAAAACGTCATCAAAAAAGCACAACAAAGAATGTTCTTTCTGCGCCAACTCAGAAAGCTCAAACTGCCTAAGGAGCTGCTGATCCAGTTCTACAGAGGAATTATTGAGTCTGTCATCTGCACCTCTATAACTGTTTGGTTTGGTTCTGCAACCCAACAAGACAGACACAGACTTCAGAGGATCATTAGAACTGCAGGAAAAAATGGCTACCAACCTGCCTTCCATTGAGGACCTGTATACTGCACGAGTCAAAAAGAGGGCTGTGAAAATATCTACAGACTCCTCGCATCCTGGACATAAACTATTTCAACTTCTACCCTCAAAATGACGCTATAGAGCACTGCACCACAGAACAACTAAACACAAGAACAATTTTTTCCCGAACGCCATCACTCTGCTAAACAAATAATTCCCCCAACACTGTCAAACTAGCTATTAAGTCTGCACTTCTATTAATATTCTCATTGTTCCTATCACCCATCTCCTCCCACTTATGACTGTATGACTGTAACCTTGTTGCTGATATCCTTAAAATTTATATTGATTGTTTCCCTATGACTATCATTAAGTGTTGTACCTTATAGTTCTTGACGAATGTATATATTTTTTTTATTTACACCGAGAGCGTATGCACCAAGACAAATTCCTTGTGTGTCCAATCACACTTGGCCAATAAAGTATTCTATTCTATTCTATTCTATTCTATTCTATTCTATTCTATTCTATTCTATTCTATTCTATTCTATTCTATTCTATTCTATTCAAACAGTACTTATAAAGAAAAATATGCTAGTCATATACACTGTATTGCCTGTTGTTTCAGAAGATTAACCGAAATCATCAGTCAAATCAGTATGAAGAGTCCCCAGAGTCATCAATAAACTAATCAAAGTGCATCTATTTTTCTATAATCGAATTGATCCAGCACATATCTGGAGTTGTTGAGGCTACCAGAAGCAATATAGCCGTTAGTTTCCAAATATATGCCTTTTACCAGAGATATAATTCTGCACTTTTATATATTGTAGCTGAAGAAGAAAAAAATATGTGTGTGTGTAAAGGATAGTTTGGAAAATATATATATACAAAGTCTAACATGAAATTATATTGACAATTAAAATAAACAATTATTAAGCTTTCAAGCAATCATGCCTTAAAATCACATTTCTTAAAGCCCATTAAATTCTTTTTTTTAAAAAAAAAAAAACCTCTTATGCAAATGGATAAATATAAATTGTTTACTGCAAACAGAGCACTATTGACACTTTTTTTCATTTTAGAAACAATTATAGCTGATACTTGAAAAGGAACATGGCAAACAACTCTTCAAATTGATTCTCAGATGGCAGTTGGTTACATATAGCAACAAGCAAAATTAAGAAAGTTGCACAAGGTCATGTTCAACAATTATTCATCACAAATTAATGCAGAACAAATATCTTTCCCATAGCTTGCTTCTCATACGGATTAAACTCACCACTTTTGCTTAAATGGCTGCACTTAACACAAATAATCGAGTATTTAATATGCTCTAAAACCCTTTTAAGCACACAATCTAGAAGGCTACCTAAGGTATCATCCGAGGTGGTATTCAGCCAGTTCGGGCTGGTTCCAGCGAATCGGTAGCAGACATTTTGAGTAGTTCAGAGAAACGGCAAATTGTCCCACCGGCTGGCCCCGTCCACCCTGCCCTGCCCCACCCTGCTTTATATATCTGGTGTTGTGGCCCCGCCCTCTGAGCCTATCTCATCGGAGGAAGAAGGCTCCGAACATGAGGGAGAGGAGTCAGCCAGGCCTCCCTCTCCAGGCCCCTCCCCTCTGGCACTATCTCAGGTGCTGGCCGAGGGAGAGGAGATTAGCCAGGAGCCAGGTGTCTCTGATGAGAGCGAAGGAGAGCCGTCGTTCCTGGATGCACGCCAACGAAGGCGTGATAAATGGTTGCAGCAGTTAAGGAGGCGTGCTAGGGATTAGAACTGAGTCACTGGACCACACCCCAGAGACTATATGAGAGAGGGTGGTAGCTGGTAAAACTCCGTGACGAACAAAAACTAACTCTGGCTAGTCACTTGAACAACGTCTGAAGCTGCCGAAGGGATATTGTTTTGCTGGACTATTTGCAATGCGTATGTAATTTTATGTTATCTGTTGCAGTAAAGCTCTTGGCAGAGGGTGCTTATATTGTTGCCAAGTTTGAGATAACGACCTGTGTGCGTGCCAAGTACTTTCTTAACCCTCGGCTGGCTGTGTTTGTGTGTGTGTGTAGATGGGGACAGGTCATCTGGTCTTCACCACACAGCCCAGCTAATCTCCGCACCTGCAGTGTGGAAGGTGTGGGCACAGGAGGGCCGAAGCAGTTTGGGAATGGACCAGACGGTTCTTCTTACCTGTAAGGAGTCCCATCAGGAAAGCGCTGCAATGGAGATCTTGCAGCCGCTTCTTTGATCCCATGTATGCTCCATGTACTCTCCGGGTCGGCAGCTGCTTCTCTCCACTGTTGCTCTTGCTGGGAGAGCGTCTTGTGCAATTTAACAGCTGTGAGCCACCACTTTCCTCTAAATCCCATCCAGTGGTGAAATCCAAATTTTTTTTACTACCAGTTCTGTGGTCGTGGCTTGATGGGCATGGCAGGGGAAGGATACTGCAAAGTCTCCATTCCCACCCCACTCTGGGGCCAGCCAGAGGTGGCATTTGCCGGTTCTCCAAACTGCTCAAAATTTCTGCTACCGGTTCTCCAGAACCTGTCATAACCTGCTGGATTTCACCCTTGGTCCCATCTGGAAAGCGCTGTGGCTGAGAGAAACAGCATTCAGCATGGCTGCTGATTCTCTTTGTCACAGCGCTGTCTGGATGGGACTAGAGGAAAGCGGCAGCTCACAGCTGCTAAATTGCACCAGACTCTCCCAGCAGTGCGGAGAGAAGCAGCTGCTGCCCTGGAGAGCCCAGATGGAGGAGAGCAGGGCAGCCGGCCCCAAAAGGCAGCTCAGTCAAGCTTCGCTGCATGGCAGAAGCTGTGCACTTGCGCATGCACAGAAGCCGGGCATTTGTGCGCATGCTCATATTTTCAGCGAACTGATGGTGAAATTATTTGAAACCCACCACTGGGTATCATTATGGCATAGTAAATTTTAATACTGTATAACTGTCACCTTTTATTGAGGGCAACAATTCTGCTGTTAGGTCAAATGATAGACTTCATTTACTACTCTTTCTTTCAGGAACCGATGGCATGGGTTTGTGGAATGGGACAAGGTGACACAGCCAATTCGCAGTGGCCACCTCACCACAGCCATCTGTCCATGGCCAACTCACTGCAGCCAACTCACTGTGGGACAATTTGCCGCAGGACAATTTATCAATTCAATTTAATTATTTAAAAGAAATAAAAGTCCTTTTAATTTTTGTCATTCTGGTTTCATTTTGTCCTTCCTTTTGTATCTTTTCTTTAATGATTCTATTCCACCATTTCTTTGATAAAAGTGTAACTCTTGTCCTGCAGTGAGTTGTCCGATTCTCGTCTCCTCTTCTGCTCCCCTCCGCTCCATTTTCCCTTCCTCTCTCCTCTCCTCTCCTCTCCTCTCCTCTCCTCTCCTCTCCTCTCCTCTCCTCTCCTCTCCTCTCCTCTCCTCTCCTCTCCTCTCCTCTCCTCTCCTCTCCTCTCCTCTCCTCCCCTCCTGCTCCCCTTCTCCCTTCGTCTCTCCTCCCCTCTCCTGCTCCCTTCCCCTCTCTTCTCCCTTCCTTTCTCCTCTCCGCTCCCCTCCCCTCCCCTCCTCTCCTCTCCTCTCCTCCCCTCCTGCTCCCCTTCTCCCTTCCTCTCTCCTCCCCTCTCCTGATCCCTTCCCCTCTCTTCTCCCTTCCTTTCTCCTCTCCGCTCCCCTCTGCTCCTCTCCTCTCCGCTCTTCTCTTCTCTTCTCTTCTCTTCTCTTCTCTTCTCTTCTCTTCTCTTCTCTTCTCTTCTCTTCTCTTCTCTTCTCCTCTCTTTCCACTCCTCTCTTCCACCCCACCAATTTGTCCTTTTGCAGAAAGCTTATCTATGAATTTATTTAAGCTTGCAATCTGGCTGTGAATCACCAATGAAGCTTTTGAGGATTTGGATTTGGATTCAGTCTGCTTCAAAGACCAATTCAGTTTTGAATCCCACCAAGTCAGCGTTTGATTTGGCTTTCACAAAAAAGGGAAAAAAACCCCAAATAGAATAAAGTCTAGTTTGCATATCCAAAGGATAGCCTGAAATAAAATCTGCTCTATATTTATGCAGTTGAGTCATTGATAGCCGAACTGCTGCAATACAAAGCCTTTTAAGCAAATGGCTCCTAACGGTGGAACAACTCCTCAAAGATTTTGGCATTTGGGCTTTGTAGCTTTCAAACTTTCCCCAGAGGAGTCTTTTTGCATTAGCCAATGCGGGCGTGATTTGTTCCAGCAAAACATGGAAAATAGCTGGTGCAACATCATCTATTCTGCATCAAGTTTATTTCACACAACAGTTAGTATCTCCTAAAACAGTTACAAAGCTGACACCATTCAGAGCGCAGAAAAACTCAAAGAAGTAGTGAAAGATCAGAAGATGTGGAGAGACCTGGCCCATAGAATTGACAAGAGTTGGACATGACTGAATGGATAACATCATCATCATCATTATCATCATCGTCATCATCATCATCATCATCATCATCATCATCATCATCATCATCGTCGTCATCATTTCATCATCAACATCATCATCATTTCTTCTTCATCATCATCATCATCATCATCATCATCATCATCATCATCATCATCATCACAAGTACAGAACCCACCAGGATGTACCTTGGAGAAATGTTTCACTATCTCATTTCTTACTTACTCAAGCTTTCCAACTGTTGTTAGATTCCAACTCTCATCATCCTCAACTAATATGGCCAATTAAGTAGAGAGCTAGCAATATCTTGAGGGCCACTAGATCTTTGTTCTAGATCAGGGGTGTCAAACTGGCAATGCATCACATGCAGGCCACACCCACCCCAGCTCCACGAATGGAAAAAACATCACGAAACATCACGTAACGGCAGCGTGACATGGACAGTTTGACACCCGGGTTTATTTTTCATTTTATTTATTTATTTGTCAAGAATGTATTAGGTAATTTATATAATTATAAGCATGAATTGAATACATAAAATAGATACAAGTAGGGGAAACATTAGGACAGGGACGGTAGGCACGCTGGTGCTCTAGATAATCTTTCCTTCTTTCCTTAAAAAGAAATCTTTTAAATTTTTAAGGTCATTATATTTAGATTTACCTATCCAGTTAAGACTCAGCCACTTCATTGTTATTACTTGCAAAGGTGCTTCATTAACCAGAAGTCTGTCTTACTCTCCTGAGCCCAATCAACAGTGTCCTTCTGGAATGTAATGGGAAGATCTCATAGTACATTTCTCCCCAGATAGCAAAACTAAAATAGTAATTAAAATAAGTAAGTTTTTGCTACCTCCAAATCTGCTGGAGGTATTCCATAAGATTATACAAGTAGTCCTTGATTTATGACCACAATTGAGCTCAAAATTTCTGTTGCTAAGTGAGACATTTCTTAATTGCTCCAGTTTACGACCTTCCTTGCCACCATTGTTAAGTGAGCCACTGCAGCTGTTAAGTTAGTAACACGGTTGTTAAGTGAATCTGGCTTCCCCATTGAGTTTGCTCCTCAGAAGGTCGCAAAAGGGAATCACGTGACCCCCGGGACATTGCAACCATCATAAATATGAGTTAGTTGCCAAGCTTCTGAATTTTCATCATGTTCCGGTGGGTATGCTACTTTTTCAGTGCCATTGTAACTTTGAATGGTCACTCAATGAACTGTTCTAAGCTGGGGACTACCTGTATTACATTAGGGCATGGGTGTCAAACTCAAGGCTGGATCCGGCCCACAGGGTGTTTAAATCTGGCCTATGGGGCTGCCCGAAGGACCGGCCTGCAGTATCTCTGCCAGTGAAAATGGAGTTCAGAGGACTGCACACGGCTTCCTTGAGCTCCATTTTTGCTGGCACAGAACTGCAGGAGGCTGTCACGGCTGAAAATGGAGCCTCGATGACTGACATCAAGCTGGCCACGCCCATCCCAGCCCCCTGAGGTCAAACACAACCCTGATGTGGCCCTCAATGCAATTGAGTTTGACCCCCCCTCGCATTAGGGCTACAGATCTCCACAGGGGTGAAATGCTCCCTGTCGGACCGGATCACCCAATCCGGTAGCGATAGAGGCGGGTGGTTCAGAGAACCTGTAGCAAAAATCCCTGCCCCCCCCCCATTGCCCAGCTGAGCCGCGCAATCATCAGAGGCTTTTTTTTATTTTTAAAAGCATTTTTTCTACAACCTCTTTGGCCAAAAAAAATGCTTTTAAAAGTAAAACAAAAAAGCCTCTGATGATCGCGCGGCTCATCTGGGATCATCAGAGGCTTTTAAAAGCCTTTTTTTCTAGAACCTCTTCGGCCGAAGAGGTTATAGAAAAAATGTTTTTAAAAGGAAAAAAAAAGCCTCTGCCGATCAGGCAAGTCAGCTGGAATTGTCAGAGACTTTAAAAAAAAGGTTGTAGAAAAATTGGTTTTAAAAGTAAAAAAAAAAAAAAAGTTGACCACGCCCACTCAGTCATATTACCTCCCCAACCAAGCCACAGAACCGGTAGTAACAATTTTTACATTTCACCACTGGATCTCCAGGTGACCACCAGTTGCCAATAAAAAAATTACAAATTGCCACTTTTCTCTGCCATGTGGTGGCCATCCAGAATTTTGCAGGCCTTCTCTGTCAGAACTAATTTAAATGTTCCTGCCAAGCAGAAGCCCAAAGCTTGACTTCTTAATCAAATGCGATATGCAAAAACATCGAATCATATTCTAGCATAAAAGCAAAACAGAGATTTGGTTTCCAACTCCATGGTTGCGTGATCATCATCCCTTGCGATGCTGCAGTGCGATAGCAGAGTTAAAGGGGATGCGGGAAGAAGTCCTGCCAAAATCTGCCTCTTTCTCCATTCAACTGACCGCGGCTTCCACTGGAAAGCAGCCATTAAACAGCCAAGGGATACCAGATGCATATGCAGTTTACCGTGAATAAATACATACATTAGTACAATATTTCCACCTCAGCTTGTTTATTTTTGTTTATTGGTTTACCTAATTTATAGAGCCAGCCATTTCACAAGCTAGTAACTCTGGGCGGCATACAACAGAACCGAAACCACAAATATCTAAAAGCGTTATCCTTACCAAATATTAAAAAATATTTTTAAAAACTGTAAAAGCAGCTAAAAGTAGAATCATCGATAAAGGGATGTTGATACTAATAGAGCCACCACATTGGTTCCCTCAGGGTCTCCAGGCCTGCTGATATAACTGGGTCTTGAGCGGTGGGGAAATCCATTTTTTTTTACTACGGGTTCTGTTGGCGTGGCTTGGTGGGCATGGTGTGGCTTGATGGGCGTAGCAGGGGAAGGATACTGCAAAATCCCCATTCCCTCCCCACTCCTGGAGGAAGGATATTGCAAAACCTCCATTCACACCCCACTCTGGGGCCGGGTGGCATTTGCTGGTTCTCCGAACTGTTCAAAATTTCCGCTACCGGTTCTCCAGAACCTTTCAGAACCTGCTGGATTGGTTTTGAGAGACCTTCGGAAGCTTAGAAACTTAGAAGGAGCCTGGTGGTGCAGTGGACTAAACTACTGTTAAAGTAGTATTTAGCTGCCAGCTGCCTGCAATTACTGCGAGTTCAATTCTCACCAGGTTCAAGGTTGACTCAGCGTTCCATCCTTCCGAGGTAGGTAAAATGAGGACCCGGATTGTGGGGGCAATAAGATGACTTTGTATAAAAAAGAACACCGCTTGGGGGGGGGGGGCGAAAGCCCTACTAAGCAGGTATATACAAAAATATGAAGGCTATTGCTTAAAAGCATTGTAAGCTGCCCTGAGTCTCCGGAGAAGGGCGGCATATAAATCAAACTAATAAAATAAATAATAAATAATAATAAATATATAGAAGTGATGAGACCATATTCGTTTTGGATGGAAGAAGATTCTGCAGTGCAGGGGCCACAGCAGAAACAGGCCCACAAAATATAGTTCTCTAGATAGAACTTGTCACATACTCATTGGGTTAGATCTAGTGGGACGAAATCAGGGAGAGGGGATTTGTAAAGCATAGCCGTGGTGAGTTAAGCGATGCCGGGATTTTCCTTTCAACGTGCCCTGGAGGCTGTTAGGGGCTGGATGGGGAGCAACGGGTTGAAACTGAACCCTGGCAAGACCGAGTGACTCTGGGTTTGGGGTTCTTTGCTCCATGGAGAATTGCCACCTTTGGTCTTGGATGGGGTGACACTGCCCCAAACAGACCCTGTGCGTAATCTGGCAATTCTCCTGGACTCGCAATTCCTTCTCAAAGAGTAAGTGGCAGTCATGGCCAGGAGGGCATTTGCGCAACTGCGGGTTGTGTGCCAGTTACGCCCTTTCCTGGACCAACAATTCCTACTCACGGTCATTCGTGCCCTAGTCCCCTCCTGCCTTGACTATTGCAATGCGCTCTACCTGGGACTGCCCCTGAAAAGCATCCAGAAGCTCCAGTTGGTGCAAAATGCAGCGCCTTCATGGTTTTGAGCAGACATTGGTATGCACATGTATACCAATACATGTCTCCTGTGGGAGCTGCATTGGTTGCCAACTTGCTTTCAGGTGCAATTCAAGGTGCTGGTCATCACCTTTAGAGCCCTTCATGGCTTGGGACCAGGTTATCTGAGGGACTGTCTCTTGACAGCCACATCTACCTTACCCACTACAGAGGGGAGGCAAGGAATGTTGCAGGTCCCATCCCCAATGGAGATACACTTGGTGGGACCCAGAAGAAGGGCCTTCTCTGTGGTGGCTTCCTCTCTCTGGAACATCATCCCTCCAGAGGTTAGACTGGCTCCCACTCTAACACTTTTTCGGAAGGCCCTGAAGACATGGTTCTGCCAGTGGGTCTGAGGAATCCAGAATGGGATGGAGCCCATTAAATGGCTGATATGAATGTATGTTGTCGCCAGGATGGGGGTGGGTCAGTGGTGAAATCTGAACCGGTTTACTACCGGTTCGCTGGCTGTGCATGCACAGTGCGCACCACGCACCAAATGCGAGGTATGCGTGCGCAGTGCATGCCAAAAGGAGGCATGCGGTAAGTAGAACAGTGCGCGAGGGGGGGGTGATCACCTGTGGCGCGCAATCTTTTTTTTTTTACTTTTAAAAGCATTGCTTTTAAAAGTAAAAAAGACTCTGACGATCACGCTGCTCAGTTGTGATTGTCAAAGGCTTTTTTTTTTTTTACCTTTTAAAAGCATTTTTTCTACAACCTCTTCGGTTGTTAAAAAAATGCTTTTAAAAGGCTCTGACGATACCAGCTGAGTTACCTGATCGTCAGAGGCTTTTTTTTTCTTTTAAAAGCATTTTAAAAGGACTTGAGTGATGACCCAATTGATTCCTCTCTTGGGCTCAGCCTGGTCATCTCCTACAGATCTTCTTTTGCCAATATCCAGCAAAAACCACCCTTTCAAATGAATGGGTTTGTTTAACAACCATAGTGTTCACTTAACAGTCATGGTGTTTGTTTAATGACCAGTATGGAAAACCCCCCAGAAAATTAGTTCTGGTCATGTGGTGCCTCAACTTACAATCGTAATGACTTACAAATCAATTTCCATTTCCAATTACAGTTGTAAATTAAGGATTTACCTGGACATTGCCATCTTTCTACTTCACTTTCTTGGGAATATATTCCAGTGAACTAAGTTAGTATTACTTCTCAATAACATGCCTACGATTGTGTCAACTATAAACAGTAGTGAAGGATAAAAAAAAAACAGTAGTGAAAGATAAAAAAAACTGTTGAACATTCATTAAACTGAAGCTCAAGTTCATTTTTTAAAAATTCTCCTTAGCATTTGATAAACTGCCTGAAGTCACTCCAGATTTTATATTCAACCGCATTGTCCCAATTTCATTGTCACTGTAAACAGATCAGAGGGTCCATGACAAACAACCGTAAGACAGAGCCAATCATAAAGCAGCTAATCTATATGCCCTTATCTGCCCTTATCTTTTATGACATAAAATACTTTTCCACCATTGCCTGAGATGAGGATGTTGGACCCAAAGCCAAAAAAGCCGATCCACTCATCAAACAGCTCCAGTAACTTTTCCGGCAATTTTATGACAATCTAGTCCATATTCCTTATAAAGGCACATTGAGCTGAAATAACAGCATCTTCCCTTTTAGTCACTATCTGATATCATATCCTGAGGAAGTTCATAAGTCAATGGGGAAACTGCCAGGAAGGAAGAAGGAGATGAGGTAGAGAAGAATCAGCATTGTACAAAAACAAGGAACAATCTGCAGATTCTCCTTTGGAGGAAAGCTGTTGGACAATGTCCCACTAAGAGCAGCGGAACTAGCTAATTGATGGAGTTGTTTGCTGTTGACTAATGAGATCTCAATAGAGTGAGTCCACTCCACCTTTCCCAGCCCACCTGAAATGAGCAGCTCAAACCTGAGCATCCAATGGGTGGAGGATATATTAGGTGCACAAAATGCGGAAGAAGTTCTATTAATATATGTGGAGCTTGAACATATGATGGTTTCCTGGACTGAGTCATAAGTACCGTATTTTTTGGACTATACGGTGCACTGGTGTATAAGACACACCAAAATTTCGAAGAGGTAAGCAAGAAAAAAAAAAGGTTTTGCCCTCCATGGCCCCCTGGAGCACTCTGCAGGCCTCCCAAACCCTCTGCGCGTCCCATTTTTCACAAAAATGGGGCACACAGAGGATTTGGGAGGCCTGCAGCGTGCTCCTGGGGGCCGGGGAGGGCAAAAACAAAGCACATGGGGAGTTTGGGAGGCCAAAAATGGGCCTGTTTTCCACAAAAATGGGAGTGTTTTGCCCTCCCCAGCCCCCAGGAGCACTCTGCAGGCCTCCCAAAGCCTCTGTGAGCCCGTTTTTTTTGCTAAAAATGGCCCCATTTTTTGCAAAAACGGGATGAACGGAAAGGGGCTTCGGGAGGCAAAAAATGGCTGCATTCGGTGTATAAGACACACCAACATTTCCACCCTCTTTTGGGGGGGGGAAGTGCATCTTATACTCTGAAAAGTACAGTAGCTGCTAAAATGTAGACCATCATAGGCTGCTGCTACATAATCATCATGTCGGGATTTTGAAAAAATACACTAGAGCTCTACTTTCTGCTGATGAGACTATAGGTCTTTCTCCTCTTGCACTCATATATGCCCAGGAATGTCTTTTCCCTGCTCTGTCCTCATGATGTTGCCTTCAACTCATTCCCAACTTATTTCTTGAGGCAGCCTTAAGTTACTTTTCACTGTTCCAGTTTTAAGGTAGCCTATTCAGGGGTGAAATCTAAAAATTTTCCCTACCGGTTCTGTGGGCGTGGCTTAATTGGTGGGCACGGCTTGGTGGTCAGGTGACCTGGAGGGCGTGGCCAATAATAATAAATAATAAAAATAATAAACAAAGTACACAAAACAATAAGAGGTACCAAAAACCAACTTTCACACTTTACACACACACAACACAACTGACTCACACACAATGTAAAAACAGCTGCACTTCACCCAAAATGGCCCCTGCAACAAGCAGGAACCTCACACAGCCACAAAAAGCTCAAAAACCAACTTTCACACTTTACACACACAAAATGCCACATACAGCTTTGTGAGATTTTGTGTGTTTGTGTAGTTAGAGTGAAACACTACAGAAACACACCATATCTCAGAAAGCTGCACAAATAATTTATTTTATTATTTTATTTTATTTTATTTTATTTATATTTTTAGATAAAGGCAGCTAAATTTAAAATTTCCTTAACTTTAAATTGCTGTCTAAAAAAAATAAAACTCCTAAAAAAACCTCCAATTAACTATTTTTTTGAAAGCTCCCCCCCCAGAAAAAAACCTCAGTTACTTACTAAATTGAAGGCACAAGGCAGGCAAATTGAGTTGCTCACTGATTGTATTGATTGCAGGCAGGCAAATTGAGTTGCTAGCTGATGCAATTGATTGCAGCAGGCGAAGCGAGGCCAGAAAAGCGAGAGAGCCTGAAAGAAACAGCAAGCGGCCAAGCAGGCAAGTGGGTGACTGGGTGATTGGGTGGGCATGGGCGGGGGGCGGGCATGGAGTTTTGCTACCGGTCCTCCGAACCATTCACCTCCATCGCTAACTGATCGGCTGATCAGGTCCGAACCGGGAGCATTTCACCCCTGACCCTATCATTGTTTAAGCAGGTAGCAAACTAGGTAAACTTTAATGTGGGTATAATCTGACGCATAGAAGGTTTAGGGAAGAGGGCACAAAGAGAGCCAGCTGTTACAGTGCAACCCACTCTGCCTATCACCTGTTGTCCAGATTTTGTTTGAGTACAGATTTAGTGGTCTTTTAAAAGAGCTGAGAAGTTCATGCGGTAGGTCGGTTAGGCAAATTTGGTCTCTCTTCACCACTTCACCATGTAATGCCCCGTCAAGTGATTTTTCAACAGGTTTAGTATTTTAGTGAGTAAAGCACAAGTTGAGGAGTGAGTTGAACTGAGGTGGGCAGGAGCTGGGCCAAGCAGGGTAGATTTGATTTAAATCAAACTGATTTAAATCATGATTTAAATCACTAGTCAGTAAGGCTTGATTTAAATCATAGTTTTCTACATAAAGACTAATTCTTGCTGGTATAACTTTAATATGCAAGTAGATGAAGATTTTTAGAATAACAACTTTTCATATTAGTTTTTTTATCCCCAGTTTAATAGGTTAATCATTCATATTTGGACAACTTTTCTGTTGTACTTAGGAAGGAGAAAAATAATCATTACTTTTATTTTTAAATTTGATTTATATGCCGCCCTTCTCCAGAGACTCAGGGCGGTTTACAATGTGTTAAGCAATAGCCTTCATACTTTTGTATATTTATACAAAGTCAGCTTATTGCCCCCACAAACTGGATCCTCAATTTACCTACCTTAGAAAGGATGGAAGGCTGAGTCAACCTTGAGCCTGGTGAGATTCAAACTTATAGTAATTGCAGACAGCTGGTGTTAATCACAATGCTATTAGTCTGCTGAGCCACCAGGCCTCTTAATAATAACAATTTAAATAGATTTATTCAACTGAAACAATAACATTACAGCATATGTTATTTGCTTAAACAAACATTCATGTTTGTTAACTAATTTGGCTAAACAAAATATATATATTTTAAGAAACTTAGACTGTCAGCCCAGCCTACACATGAAAAACTTAAATACTGTCCTCTGTAGCTCACTCGTCATCTTCATCTTCTTCTTTGTTCATAATCTGGAAAAGAAAAACAAGCTTTCCTGCTTTATCGGGTCCCAAATGACTTCTCAATTTAGAATGAATGAGTCCAAAGGAAGAGAATATTCTTTCAACGCCTGCAGAAGAAGCTACTGCTGTTAAAAGTGAAATCATTAATTGAACAGTCTCTAAATCCAAGTGCTTAAGTGACTTCTACCAGTTCACTGGTGTGACTTTCTTTAAAATATCTTCAGCAAACATATATTTCTTGAATGGTTCCCCCTTAGCTTTGTAGTTTATTATAGTTGGCATTACAGATGGATAATTGCTGGATACCCATGTCATAGCTAACTCCTCTTCCTCAGCACTTAAGTTTTGACCCTGATACTGGATATTGACAATATTTGCCAAAAAATGAGCTGGGGACAGTACTTGTCCCATTCGTTTTTTTAATGCTTGTAATTTAATTCTGTCCATGTGTAGTTCTGTTTTTAAGTGTTCACTCAGTTCCTTCCAAATTTCAACAGCATCAGCAATAAAACAGCTATTTTTCTGTATTTTGTTTAAAGCTTCAGAGATGGGTTTCAGGATGCTCAGCATATGTTCAACATTTCTCTTAAGCCCAATGTTGAGGATTTTGGCCATGACAGTGCCATCTATTTTATCTCGATTTTCTTCACAAACTGTCATCAGAATAGGCCAGTTCTTGATATACTGCTCAAAACAGTCCACCACAGAGTTCCATCTAACATCTTGTGGGAGCGTTAGCTTGGTTCCACCCATCCTTTTCAGAGCTGCTGCAGCAAAATGATTGTTACGGAAGTATTTAGCAATTTCAACAACATTAGTCTTTATTTCTGGAACACTTAAGTCTTTGGCTAAGAGGTGCAGCAAATGAGCACTGCAACCATATGTTATTAGCTTTGTATTCCCTTCCTGCTCTTCTAAATTTCTTCTCATCTTGGATACATTTGCAGCATTGTCTGTGACCAAACTGCGTACTAGACATTTGAATTTTTGTTCACATGTTATTATAGCTTTTACTGCCACTTCTTGTAAGTATTCTGCTGTGTGTGCATTTCCTGACATATCAATTGTTTGTGCGAGGAAGACTTTCCCTTCTTCTGTTGTTATACAAGCACATACAATAGGATCATTGTGGACATTACTCCACCCATCAATACTTAGGTTAACAATTTGACCCTCCAGAGCTGTTGCACATTGCTCCATTCCTCTGTCATACACTTTATCCAGCAGTTTCCCTGCAACATCTGCTCTGCTGGGTGGACTGTATCCTGGTCTCAGTGACTGAACCATATTAATGAAATGTGGGTTCTCAGTCAGACGGAAAGAAGAGTTCGTTGCATAAACAAACTGGGCAATTTTTTCATCAATTAACTCTTTTTCTAATCTGAACAATAGGATTAAGGTCTTTTTCTCAACTCTGTTCATGTTATAACATTTTTGCTGTGAAGAAGAGGCATGTGATCTCTGCTGAGTCAAATTCAGTTTTGAGAACTGCAAAAGTAAACCAAGCATCTGTGATAATATCTTGTAGGCAGAGAAACTGCCCAATAATCTTACAAAAACCTCTGGAAGAGCATGACATTGTGAATGGATTAATGGAATTTATTTACCAAAAAAATTAAACACATACAGCCTTATTCTACATAATTAAAAAACTAATCTTTATTTCATGATGGAATAACCTTTGGATGGTAATATATTTTCCTCAAAAAGCATTTTATTTAAAAAAATCCGATTTAAATCAAAAAAATCTAATTTAAATAAAAAAAATCCGATTTAAATAAAAAAAATCCGATTTTTTTGATTTTTTTAAAAAAATCATTGATTTTTATCCACCCTGGGACCAAATAACGGAAGCTCACCCCATCGCGTGGCACTTGGGTCTTGAACCTGGGCTATCAACTTTCCAGCTGACAGACTCAATGTCTTCACCTGCTGAGCTATCATGGCCCTAGCAGTGGAAGGAGCCACCCACAATGTTCGGAGTGGTGGGAGAAGAGGTGATGGTAAGAGGTGGGAAGAAAGGAAAAAATTTCATTCTTTATTTTTAACTTAAGAAGACTGTTAATATACCGTGTTTTTTGGAGTATAATGTGCACCTTTCCCCCCCCCAAAGGGAGTGAAAATGTAGGTGCGTCTTATACACCAAATGTAGCTCTGCCCACCCACTGGCCCCCACCCTTTGGCCTCTGCCTCCCAGCAATTTACCTCCTTGCAGCAAGCAGCAAGAAGAAACAGCTCATTTCAGCTTCAGCACAACCTAATTAGCACAAGTTGATTGGATCGGCCTCCCGACTCTCAGCTGTTTTGCTCTCAGCTGTTTTGCGTGGGCCTCTGCTGCTTCTGCAAGGAGGTAAATTTCTGGGAGCAGATTTTTTTTTCTTGTGCTAATCAAGCTATGCTGAAAACAAAAGTGAAAGTAAAGCAGGTTGTTTGCTGTTTGCTGCAACGAGGGAAAATTGCTGGGTGGCAGAGGCAGATTTCTTTTTCTTGTTTTCCTCACCAAAAAAGGTAGATGCGTCTTATAGTCCAGAGCATCTTATACTCCGAAAAATACAGTATATGATATGATGGAATGTGTACAGAAGTGTCACAAGGGAGGGGATCTCTCCCAAGGAGCTAAGAGGCAAATCAGTCTGGGGCCCTTGATATGCAGGAAGAGCATATCCAGAATGGATTCTTCTTCATTTTCAGAGGAGATATCTGATAGTTATGCATAGTTTGCTTTAGTCTGGCAAAATGCCTCTCTATAGGCAAGCAGCAATAAAGAAACTACTCTGAGTAAATCCTCCTGTAGTTCTTGGTTCCTATAGGTCTACACACGAAACAAATATAATAATTTTGTAACTTCTTGTGGGAAAAAAAATATCCATCTGGTTCAGTTCCAAGCTGGGAGAAAGACACTGGAAACATGGAGGCTGATTGGAAAGATGGTTTAATGATGAAGCAGAACCACATGGGGTCTGGTGCAGTTGATCACATGGAGTTGAGTGTGTGTGTGTGGGGGGGGGGGGTTTATACCTTCTTTTGGGCTTTGCACTTGAGCTTCCTGTTCCTGTGCGAGAACATGTATTCTATGGGCTGCTGTGGGGTTATGTAGGGGTCATAGCTGGCTCTATAGGTTCTGAGCTCCCAGGTTTGGAGGTGATGCAACTGAAAGGGTGTTGGGCAATTCCTATTGTGGCTAAGGGCTAATCCTACCTTTGTTCAGACCTTGCTGCAGTGAATTTCAAAATATCCTGTCTTGAATGGGTGATTGCCTGCAGTATTTGCTTTGCCTATGAATAGAGCTACCTAGATACTTGGCTTCTTTCAATAAGCTCTCTATCTCTTAAATGGTAACACCTGCTGAGGGCTATTAAGAAAGGTGGGAGCTGCTTTCTGTCTCCAAGAGCATGTTTCTCCATTTCTCAGTAAGGGAAATATAATATTCTGCCTTTTTAATGTTTCCTAAAATATTTCATTCTTCTAAGAGAGGGGTGGGTGCTAATTTTCTACATTCTCATCTATATTTGTGCCTGAATATGCAAAGGTTCTCCAAGGCCTGAAAAAACATTTCAAGGGTTTCTCCAAGGTCAAAAGATCGAAAAGGACTGCCATAAACAATTCACCCTCATTTGGTTGTCTCCTTCCCCTCAGAGATTAAAGAGTCACAGTGAGGATAGCAAATTTTATGGATAGAATCTCCCCAGGTATCTCCCCATTTGGCTATGAGTAGTAAGGGCCAAATTCTGTCTGTTATGTGTAAGCAGTTAAAGAGCTGTCTGAATTGTTGCATGTTGTTCTGGAGCCTGGCCTGTCAAGATCTTAGTGTTCAACATGGAAATCCTACAGAAGGACTTTGTACACAAAAGTAACATTGTACTGCAAACTGGGGCATACAAAACCTTTGCTAAACCAATTCTCGAATACAGCTCATCTGCCTGGAATCTGCACTGTATATCGGATATTAATACAATTGAGAGAGTCCAGAGGTATTTCACGAGAAGAGTCCTCCACGCCTCTGCTCACAACAGAATATCTTATACCACTAGGCTTGAAATTTTGGGCTTAGACAACTTAGAACTACGTCGCCTTCGGTCTGACCTAAGCGTAGTACACAAAATTATCTGCTACAATGTCCTACCTGTTAATGACTACTTCAGCTTCAACCGCAATATTACACGAGCGCACAATAGATACAGACTTAAGGTAAACCACTCCAAACTTGATTGCAGAAAATACGACTTCAGCAACAGAGTGGTCAATGCCTGGAATGCACTACCTGACTCTGTGGTAACTTTCTCAAACCCCCATAGCTTTAACCTTAGACTGTCTACTGTTGACCTCACCACATTCCTAAGAGGTCTGTAAGGGGCGTGCATAAGCGCACCAGCGTGTCTACCGTCCCTGTCCTACTGTCTCCATTTATTCGTACCCATTTACTTTGTTCATATTTATGTTTATACTTATACCTGTTATCTTTTACATGTTTGACTAATGAAAGAAAGAAAGAAAGAAAGAAAGAAAGAAAGAAAGAAAGAAGGAAAGAAAGAAAGAAAGAAAGAAAGAAAGAAAGAAAGAAAGAAAGAAAGAAAGAAAGAAAGAAAGATCTGAGCATACAGAGAAATTGGAGGTGGAATTTGGACCTGTGCTTCTGCTTTCATGCACATCCCTTTAATTTTCTCATGGGTAAACTAAACACCGGTAAGGGCTAAAGTCCACCTACATTTATGCTGTCTTTTCCCAAACTACTTTCCCACCCCCCTCTCACGTTCATTAAAGTTGAATTTATAAAGACCACACTCTGACATATTGGAACAGAATTTGCTGTTCCCATTAAATGTCAGCAACCTACAACCTGCAGTGGCTCTGAAGTCAATAGAAAGTGAAAATTGCCCAGCAAGCTTAGGAGAAATTATGGTTAGAAGGTCCAAACAACAGGTGCAAAAAGATATTTGGCCACCATATCCACTTTACAACAATTACTGGGCTTTTTCTTTTTGCTAATAATGAAAAAGGAGGGATTTAGCCTTACAGTTCAAAAACATTGCCTGAGCCACAAAGAGCTGCTAACAACAGTTCAGCATTTTTATTCTTCAATCATCTCTCTATTTAAATGAGTTTAAGGCTGCTGTTAGATCCTTCAGTTTTGATACAGGGCAGAGTCGTTTTTCTCTTCTTCATCTATTTTCCTTCGCAGTCATTATTGCTCATTGAGTCTTTGAATTCTTTAGGGGCATTGATTTCTTGCACGTTTGGCCGACTACTGTACAATTGCAGCAATTAAAAATACAACAAATACTAATACCAAGTTTAACGGGGGAAAAAAAAGTACATGAACGGAAGAGAACCTTCCTTCCTTCCTTTGATATTAAAGTTCAGTTAACCCACTCAAATGTAAGGATGACAAGTTTTTGTTGTTTTTTGCTTTTTAACAAATCATCCTTTGTGTGTCCAGCCATAACCATTTCCTATCATACCGACTTGGGTAATGTAACTAGTGTGATTTGCAAGACTATTGACAGATCAGTGGTGGTATTCAGCTGGTACTATCCGGTTCGGGAAAACTGGTAGCGGCAGCTGCGGGAGGCACCACCCACCTGCCCGGATGTCATCATGCCCCGTTTTTGACGTTCTGTGCATGCGCGGAAGGCTATGCACGCACGCTCACATTTGCGAACTGGTAGCGAATACCACCCCTGTGACAGGTTCTGGATATGAATCAGAGGTTTATATCAGGGATCTGAAAAATAGGTGATTTTTGAGGAATAACTCACAAGGTCCCAATGTGCTGCATATTATAGAGCAAGATGAACCTACAAATGGTATAATACAATTTTCATACAGCATTCACTTGTATATTAAGTGTCATTCCTTATTTCAGTGTTTTTATGGTTACAGCATTCCCCCCCTCCCCCTGTTTTCCAAAGGACTAGGGGAAGGTATGTCATCAGTGCTGGGTTTCTACCGGTTCGGCCCGGTTTGGGCGAGCCAGTAGAGATGATGGTGAGCTGAGAGCGAACCTGTTGTCACCCAGGCCCACGTAATTAATATTAAATGTAAAACAGTTCCAAAAAAACAAACCGATTTTATTAAAACAGCTGAGAATTAACTCATTCTCAGCGTATTCCAAATTAAATGAAAGCAAAGTCCTCAAAACACCATTCTTCAGTTTATCTCTGATCTTGGGATAATTAGGAAAATTGCCAAAAGCTTTTCTTGGCAACAGTTCAGGAACAGAAGATGCTGATAAGAAAGAAATACATCCAAACATGAAGCAAATCTCTCAATGGTTGTTTTCCAGCAAAGAGGCCAAGAGCTGTTGCTGGTCTTTTAAACCTCTTGGCCCTACTCCCAAGTCATCCTCTTTGCTTTAGCTGCTCCTGCCTTCTGGCAGCTCTTCTCATACTTGCACTAGGAACAGGCTCCTCCTGTTCCTCTGCCTCTCTACTGTCAGCCTCTAGAGGCTCCGAAGTCCGCGCATCACTTCCCGATGGCCCTGTCCCCATCTCTGCCTCCGATGCAAAGCCCTCATCTGGGCCTTCCCCAGTCTCCAGGACTGGCCCAAGTTCTTCCTCAGCCTCATTGCTGTCCGACTCCGCTGCCAGCTCTGCAGGCTGCTGGCGGACCACAACAGAACCGGTTCTCTATCAGTTCTGTTAGGTTGGATCTCCCATCCGCCCCTGCATTATAGATACCTTTATAGATACCTTTTATTTGGTCCTTTTTAGCCCAGCTCAAAGGCATGGCAGAGCGGTTTGCCGCATCTCAGCTGTTCCGTAATAAACTGCGCTTGCACGAAACGCAAGTTTAGCGTGCGTGGGAGCGAAGCGTGTGCGAAGCACATGCATGATGCGAACCGGTGGTAACACCGGCTGAAACCCACCACTGTATGTGATCCATGACCTGTGTGTAAGCCACATATGGTCATCCACCACCTCATATGAAGCCAATGTAAGGGCAAGAGTCAATGGAGACCTTTCTGGCTTGGGAAAACAGAAGGCATTCCAAAGAAACTTCAACAGAAGACAAAGTAACTAGATATTCTTGGTGATAACAGAAACATGAGCTTGAGAGAAGTCAATGAAGCAAGTATGGACAGATATCTTGCTGAAATGATGTTCATCAGTCACCATGGAATGTCTGAAACAGCAACACTCTGAGATCATGTTGCCAAAATTAAGCATTACAATGGCTGATTGTTTTCCCTTCATTGATTGATTGATTGTGGGCCAATATATAAGAGTCCACAAGGACTTGATGTCAATCAATCAATTGAAGACTGCCTAACATCAGTTAATGTAATCAAAACATTGTCAATTCTTAGCAGTCACAGAAATAGATGTTCTCCATGACAATCTGTCCCTAACCTATTCTTTCAGGTCTTCCAACAGGTTTTTTTTCCCCCTCAGAATATATTTACTTTATAAAATAACACAGAAGGAAACTGGAGCAGAAAGCCCTTGGGACAATTTTTCCCGTTTCCTGCTTAAGAAACTTTTTGAACCCTTAAAGTCCAAACTCTACTGCAAGCAAGCAAGCAAGCAAGCAAGAAAGAAAGAAAGAAAGAAAGAGGAAGGGGAGGAAGAGGAAGAGGAAGTAGTAGTAGTAGTAGTAGTAGTAGTTGTTGTTATAGGTAGTCCTTGACTTAAGACCAGTCACTTAGCAACCATCTGAAGTTATGACAGTTCTTTCCAGAGCTACTTATCACCTGGATTCAAAGTTTTGATAGCTGTGATTGTGGCCACCATTTTGTTCTCGAATGCTTCTACAGGTAATGTTAGTTGAAGCTCAATATCTGTGGAGATTCTCAGTCACCCAGGTTGTAGTTGAAGCTGATAGTTGAAGCTAGTAAATAATGCTTTGTCTAAGCTCAAAGCTAACCCACAACCTGCTTTTTTACGTGCTTTCGAATTGCTAGGTTAGCAGAAGCTGGGACAAGTAACAGGAGCTCATCCCGTTACGCGACGCTAGGGATTCGAACCGCTGAACTGCCGACCTTTCAATCGACAAGCTCAGCGTCTTAGCCACTGAGCCACCGTGTCCCACCATCTCATAGACAATACCAGAAGGCTAAAAGTCATACATCACAGTTTGCAAATCACAATCACTAGTTTCACACAACAAGCAAAGATCAGTGGTGAATAACCTCATCTGAATTCATATAATTCAGTCATAAGATGGCTTGTTTAGTTCTGACAGCAAGTTACCCTAGAGGCTTATCAATCAAGATTTGTGGCTTAGTGTTACCGTATGTGCGGTTACAGCTTTTTCAACACCTGCGATTAAAATAAACTTCACGACGAGTAAGCGTGACACGCAAACACTATGTGTGCATGTTGTGTCTTTGTAAAACAGAATGTCGGGGAATCATTGTGAAAACGTTTATTGCTTCGTCTTCCACCACTATTTGATATCTGTGGTATAATAAAAATAATGCAGATTCAGTTACTGGGGTAACAGCTCTTGTTTAGCAAGTTCATTTGCAATGGAAATGAGGCCTGGGTCAGCTGTTGTACTTCTGTGAAACAGATCTGGCTTTGCAAAGCTTGTATTAAATTTGCTTCCAGAGTGGCTTCTTTGCAAAAAGGCTTTGATCTGTCAGGACTTTGGCCTGGACAACGTAACCTTAATTGCTGATATAGTTGCTGTTTTCAAAACAGCTCCGGAAAGATGAAACTGATTACAATCAAGAGAACTAAGACGATCGGGTTTAAAAAACCAAATGGAGCCAAAAAAAGCAGGCTACAGCTGAAAGCTCGGGGATTGGAACCATTAAGACCATTGAGCGTTGAATTTGTAAGCCTTCTTCTCAAATTGTGGGTCAGCTCTAAGCTCAGACAAATCATTATTTACTGGCTTCAGTTCTGTAAATACTCTGCTCTGGGACTCATCTGCCACAGGCAAAGCAGAAGAACGGCCTGCTTTGCAGGGTGCCTGCAGAAAGGATATTTTTCTCTAGTAAAAAAAGACTGTGAGAACCTCAGCTACTCTCTTGTGTTCTTCCAAGCCAAATTTCCCTTTGCATTTTAGCTTTCTTTTAAATAAGATAGATAAGATAACCTTTATTGTCACTTTTTTTATGTACACAGTGGCACACCTATATACATATGCATCAGGGGTGAAATGCTCCCGGTTCGGACCGGATCACGCGATTCGGTAGCGATGGAGGCGGGTGGTTCGGAGAACCGGTAGCAAAAATCCCTGCTCCCCCCACCCCCCATGCCCAGCTGAGCTACACAATCATCAGAGGCTTTTTTTTACTTTTAAAAGCATTTTTTCTACAACCTCTTCGGCCGAAAAAATGCTTTTGAAAGTAAAAAAAGAAAGCCTCTGATGATCGCGTGGCTCAGCTGGGATCATCAAAGACTTTTAAAAGAAAAAAAACCCTTTTTTTCTTTTAAATGCCTCTGACGATCCAAGCTGAGTTGCCTGATCGGCAGAGACTTTTTTTCTTTTAAATACCTCTGACGATCAGGCAACTCAGTTTGGATCGTCAGAGGCATTTAAAAGAAAAAAGTCTCTGCCGATCAGGCAACTCAGCTGGGATCGTCAGAGCCTTTTGAAAGCATTTTTTAAAAATCTCTTGTAGAAAAAATGGTTTTAAAAGTAAAAAAAAAAATGGCCACACCCACCCAGTCACATTACCCCCTCCTCACCAAGCCACGCCCACAGAACCGGTAGTAACAAATTTTAGATTTCACCCGATATGCATATACATATACATACAAACACACACACATATATATCAATCAATCAACCAGAATAGAGCTGGAAGAGACCTTGGAGGTCTTCTAGTCCAACCCCCTGCTCAAGCAGGACACCCTATACCATTTCATACAGGTGGCTGTCCAGGATTTTCTTAAACACTTCCAGGGATGAAGCACCCACAACCTTTAAATATATATACAATATTTTTTGGACTATAAGTCGCTTCGGACTATAGGTTGCACCTAGCTTTTGGGGAGGAAAATAAGAAGAAAAAAAAAATCTGCCTCTGCCTCCCAGCAATTTGCCTCCTTGCAGCAAACAGCAAACAGCCTGGTCAGATTCAGCACAGTCTGATTTAGCATGAGCAGCTGATTGGCGGTTGGCTCGGCCTCCCAGAATACTGCCCATTAGCTGTTCCAGGCTGTGGGGATTGCCACCACCCATCACCGCCATTGCTACCCATTGCTGCTGCCGCCTATCGTTGCCTCTGAGTGCCCCATTTTTAGCCTCTGCGTGCCCCATTTTTGGCCTGTTCCAGGCAGTGGGGATAGGCGGTGATCCCCGCTGCCTGGAACGGGCCAAAAACGGGATGCACGGAGGCCAAAAATGGGACCCGTGGAGGCAGCGATAGGCGGCAGTGGCAATGGATGGTTATGGCGGCAAAAAAATATATATATTTTTTTTACTTTTAAAACCATTTTTTCTTCAACCTCTTCTGCTGAGGTTGTAAAAAAAATGCTTTTAAAGCCTCTGATGATCCCAGCTGACTTGCCTGATTGGCAGAGGCTTTTTTTCCTTTTAAAAACATTTTTTCTATAAGCTCTTTGGCCAAAGAGGGTGTAGAAAAAATGCTTTAAAAGCCTCTGATGATCCCAGCTGAGCTGCACGATCATCAGAGGCTTTTTTTTTTTTACTTTTAAAAGCATTTTTTGGCCAAAGAGGTTGTAGAAAAAATGCTTTTAAAAATAAAAATAAAAAGCCTCTGATGATTGCGCTGCTCAGCTGGGCAATGGGGGGGGCCAGGAATTTTTGCTGCCGGTTCTCCGAACCACCTGCCTCCATCACTACCGGATTGGGCGATCTGGTCCGAACCGGGAGCATTTCACTCCTGAGTATAAGCATGAATTGAATACATAAAATGAGTACAATTAAAGAGGATGGGGATGGTAGGCACACTGGTGCTCTTATGCACGCCCCTTACAGACCTCTTAGGAATGGGGTGAGGTCAACAGTAGACAGTTTTAGGTTAAGGTTTTGGGGGTTTTGGGGATGAGACCACAGAGTCTGGTAGTGCATTCCAGGCATTGACCACTCTGTTGCTGAAGTCATATTTTCTGCAATCGAGTTTGGAGTGGTTCACTTTAAGTTTGTATATATTGTGTGCTCGTGTATTGTTGTGGTTGAAGCTGAAGTAGTCATTGACAGGTAGGACATTGTAGCAGATGATTTTATGAGCTATGCTTAGGTCATACCGAAGGCGGAGTAGTTCTTCTAATGAGAAGGAAGGACTCACTGGAGAAGAGCCTGATGCTGGGAAAGATTGAGGTTAAAAGAAGAATGGGATGACAGAGAACGAGATGGCTGGATGGAGTTACTGAAGCAGTAGGTGTGAGTTTAAATGGACTCCAGAGGATGGTAGAGGACAGGAAGGCCTGGAGGAACATTGTCCATAGGGTCACAATCAGGGGTGGGTTTCACTTACCTTTGCTACCGGTTCGCTCATGCGGGCTTGCTTTGCTTGCACTCACGCCACTTCTGCGCAGATCATATTTTATTTTATTTTTTATTTTATTTTGATTTATATGCTGCCCTTCTCCGGAGACTCAGGGCGGCTAACAATGCGTTAAGCAATAGCCTTCATCCTTTTGTATATTTTTTATTTGATGACATCCAGGCAGATGGGCGGAGCCTCCTGCTGCCACCACTACTGGTTTGCCCAAACAAGGGTGAACTGGTAGCAACCCACCAATGGTCACGATGGGTCGGATACGACATCGCAACTAACAACAACACCTTCACATATCCGTTCTAGAACATTATTAAAAATAGCAAGACTAAAAATATCAGCAAAACCTCTCAAGGATATTCCTTCTGTCTCTAATTCCATTAATTTTAGTCATTAATAAATTCATTTAAATTTGCAAGGTTATAAATTCGTAAGATACAGTCCAATCTCATCTTTGCTTTCTTCCTTCTCCTTCTTAGTGCTTCCTGGGCGGCATTTGGACAAGAAAGGAGATGCATTTCAGGGGAAAAAATGGGCAAGCTAACAGCTTTTGCCATCAAACAGTTACAGAGGCACCGTCCTGCTCCTGCCCTCTTCCTTAAAAATAAAATTTTGTCTGTTGATGGCATAATGATTGCCCTCTAGTGGAACAAACTACCAACTTCCTGAAAAACATTGCCACGAAACCTCAGCTAATGAATTTTTATTTATTTTTTTTTTCCTGTGCCCACAAAGATTAGAAATGCAGTTTGATGGTTGAATGTCTATTAATGGGCTGGATAGTTTCCTTCTGTCTCTCTTGTAAATCTTGGCTTGCAAGGACTTGCCAGAATCCTGAACATTTCTTTTCTCTTTTCTCCTCTTTCATTCAAAAGGTGACTAGGATTTGCTCTTCCCCCAAATCTCACTGCTGTGGCAGACTCCAAATCCCCGAATCCCCCATTTCTCCTCCCCGTGACAATATATGTCATAGAGAGGGATTAACGGTGCAGATCTTCAGCGGTACAGAAGTTTATAAGCCCAATAACCCAGGAGGTTCCTTCCAACCCGTGTATGAATTTTGAATTAGCACTCGCAAATCTTGACTAATATTTGCAATGGAAACGGCACATCAGCCAGATTAGCAAACTTCATAGTAGTTTGTTTGCCATCTTCTAAAGGGTCCAGAAAAGGCAAACTGGGATAAGGAGGGTCGAGAGCAAAGCCAGTTTGGGAAATCATCACCTTCTAATGAAGAGTTTATAAGTTTTCTCTTCTGGCTTGGCTAACTTCTCATTTAAATATTTATTCAGGAGTAGCTCTCCTGAAATTTTTAGCCGGATTCAATGTAGGTAGGGTCCCTTCATTGGGGTCAATGGGATTTATTTCCACAAAACTATCTGTAGCAGTGGTGGGTTTCAAATTTTTTTTTACTACCGGTTCTGTGGGTGTGGCTTGGTGGGAGTGGCATGGCTTAGTGGGCGTGGCAGGGGAAGGATACTGTAAAAACTCCATTCCCACCCCACTCCAGGAGAAAGATACTGCAAAATCCCCATTTCCTCCCGATCAGCTGGGACTCAGGAGGCAGAGAAAAGATGGGGGCGGGGCCAGTCAGAATTTTTACTACCGGTTCTCCGAACTATTCAAAATTTCCGCTACTGGTTCTCCAGAACTGGTCAGAACCTGCTGAAACCCAGCTCTGATCTGTAGGAACTACAGATCTACCTGTCTGAATTGCGCACAGGACTGTTGCCTCTTAATATTAAATTCCAAGGTAATTTCAGATACAGGTAGCCCTCGAGTTACAGCCAGAACTAGCACCAGAATTTCTGTGCTTAAGCAAAACTGAGGTCTCTTTGCCCAGCTAATTGTCTGGATTGTCCCAAAGGTGCTTTTTCAGGAATCAACTGGACTTGTTTTTTCTTTGAAGATGTTTCGCTTCTAATCCAAGAAGCTTCTTCAGCTCTGACAGGATAGTGAGGAATGGAAGGATTCATATTCCTTGCAGACAGCTGGTCATTTGCATCCTTTTAGAGCAGGGATTTCAAACTCAAGATCCGGGGCCCCGGATCCAGCCCACGGGGTGCTTAAATCTGGCCCACAGGTGCCTCGGCCGCTGTACGTGGCCTCCCGAGCTCTGTTTTTGCTGATAGAGGGTTGCAGGAGGCTGTCACAGCCAAAAATGGACCCCAGGAGTCCATTTTCACTGGCAGAGTACTCAGGCCACCGCAGGTGCCCCCGACATGAGTGATATTGAGCTGGCCATGCCCACCCTGACCACACCTACCCCGGCCCCCCGGCCACTGATGCGGCCCTCAATGAAATTGAGTTCGACACCCCTGTTTTAGAGGGTCGTTGAAGCACTTGGAGGTTTATCTGTGTCCTCAGGGTCTAGTTGCTTCCTGAAAAAGCATCTTTGGAAAATCCATGATCTGGATGACTGAGAACCTCTACAGAATTCTCTGGATTATTTTGCAACTTTTTGAAGTGTGCAGGGGAGTAGCTTTATGATTGTAGATTTTCAATGTGTGTCGCAGTTTAGGAAACTCTCACTGCCCTTGACTAATCTTACAAAAAGGATGCAAGAACACAACACACCTGGTTATCATCCAAATGGGAAAGCCCAGGGTTGAGGGCCACACCAGGACGTTGAAAAAATATTCTAGAAGAAGGTAGATGCCAACTGGGTCCAATTTATGACCTTTTTTTATCATGATTGTTAAGCGGGTTGCTGCAGTTGTTAAGTGAGTCATGAGGTCGTTAAGTGAATCCAGCTTCCCTCGTTGACTTTGCTCGCCAGAGGCTGGCTGGGGAGGCAGCCTCAAATGCAATCACATGACCCTAGATGCCACAACCATTATAAATACATGTGGGTTGCCAAGTGTCCGAATTTTGAACTCGTAACCATGGCCAAGCTGCAATGGTTGCAAGTGTGAATACCAGCTGCAAGTCACTTTTTCAGTGCTGTTGTTAAGGATATTCTTGGTTCATAACCGATGTTATGGGTTATTGAGCAGAGTACCCCTTGAGTATGCACATGAAAGCGGCTGAGAGTGAATAACCACAGTTAATATACTGACACACTGAGTTATGGTAGTCTTTTACTTTTAGCAAAAAGTAAAGCAAAGTCCAATAACAATCCAAGTCATACACAAATAAGACGATAGTTAAAATATCAATTCAGGGATATTTCAAGTACAAAGTCTTCTTACCAGTTGTTGTCATTACACAATAAAACAGTTCTTCTTGAGTTTCAAACAGGAACAACTTCAGTATTAAAACATTCAATAAATAGTAGAAAGCTACAAGTAGCAATGATCAAACAGTGATCATGCAGAGAGAACAGGTAGAGAGTAACAGCAAATAAGCAGATAAAATGGTGTAGTGTTCCCTAAGCCATGATTCAGGCTTCCCCTTAAGTACATTGGCTACAGAGCTTAGCCAGTCAGGAGACAGGATGATGCAATACAGTCTTAAAGCAATATTGACAAATTGATAAATTTGTCAATATACAATATACAAATTGATGTATTGTATTGATGTATTGATAGTTTATATATTGCCTGACCAACTAGTTAGACAATAGCCATTTACTAACAGCTGTTGTAACTTTGAACAGTAAGCTGAGGATCACCACACAAGCCAGCACACAGGAGCATGCAGAGGTCAACTGATGTATGTAGGTGTTGGAACCTATGCATTTGTGTCCTACACTGCAAGAACATAATGACAACCAAAAATCCTAGGGAGAGTCTGAATTGTGGATGTGATGGAACTAATAAAAGCAGGACAACCTCCCTCCCTTTTGTCCATGCAACATGACATCAAAGAGCATAGTAACAATATCATTATTTTGAAGAAAGCTTTGGATCCCTCAGGTGGCTCTGGTCACAGCATTTTGCAAAATGTCATTATTGTGCGTGTCATCATTCCGGTATCATTGCTCTGGTGTCTTCCAGGTTGGCTACAGATGCAACTCGATAAACAGCTGTTAACATCATGGGACAAGGAGACGTCAAGTAGTCTGAAAAACAGCTACTTTTGAATGTCCCAAAGGCATTTTTTTTTTCAAGAGATAACTGGACTTTCTGGTTTTTCTATGAAGACGTTTTGCTTCTCATCCAAGAAGCTTCTTCAGCTCTGACTGTATGGCGAAGAAGCTTCTTGGATGAGAAGCAAAATGTCTTCGAAGAAAAAACAGAAATTCCAGTTGTGTCTTGAAAAAGCACCTTTGGGACAACCATGACTGGATGACTGAAGAATCTCCATAGACAGCTACTTCTGAAGTTCAGAATTTTAGTAAGACCAGAGGTGCTATTCAGCAGGTTCTGATAGGTTCTGGAGAACCAGTAGCGGAAATTTTGAGTAGTTTGGAGAACTTGCAAATACCATCTCTGGCTGGCCCCAGAGTGGAGTGGGAATGGAGGTTTTGCAATATTCTTCCCCCGGGAAGGGGGAGGGAATGAGTATTTTGCAGTATCCTTCCCCTGGAGTGGGGTGGGAATGGAGATTTTGCAGTATCCTTCCTTCCCCTGCAACGCCCACCAAGCCATGCCCACCAAGCCACATCACTCCCGACAAGCCACGCCCACAGAACCGGTAGTAAAAAAATTTGGATTTCACCACTGAGTAAGATCCAGACCTTCCAGACAAAGGGACATACTGTATAGGAACACATCCAGTGGCAACATCTGGCCCCAGGAAGTCTTCTAGGAAGCAATTTGACTTTTGGGTTCAATTGTCTGCTCTCTGTTTGTGAAGTCTTCTAAATTGATTCCCATTACTAAATTTGTGCAGCAAATTCAATTCCACATTTGGGCTAGATTTGCAGCACGGTCTTAATTTCGTTACTGAATAACTCATTGTCTGGGTTTGCACAATACATTAAGCTATAAATTAACCACAGTTGACATAATATGCTAGGCTAAAAAAAATAAAATAAAATAACTGAGATCGAATCTAAATAAGCTTAGCCTGTTGTGCTAAATGCAGGTGCACAGTCTTTAAGAGCCTTGGATAAGTGTGATGTACAAACACAGCTGGCATATGGAAACTCTTCCTTTTATGTGTCCTAAATCTTCATTCAGCTTTATTAAATGATATTGGGCTTGAATGTTTAGGAGAGAGAAGGATTTCCCCTCTTTACTTCCTTTACTCCACAAATAATTGTACAAAGATAATCATGATGGAGTTCAGCATGACCCCTAGTGATTCCTTCCTTCTAAATTTCTTGCAATGTTATGAAACCAGATTGCTACTATCTTTTTCTAGGATATTTTTTTTCAACTTCCCAGTGTAGTCCTCAAGCCTGGAATTTCCCATCTGGACAATAAGCAGGTGTGTCCTTGCATCCTTTTTGAATGGATGCAAGCCAAGGAAAGTGGGAGCACCCTAAACTGAAACACATATTTAAAAAAAAAACTACAATCAAAAAACTGGGGAAAGAGACCCCAGGCAAAATCCGGCACAGGAAACTGTATTGACATCGCCAGACAAGTGGGAGCAACTGGGAAGATGTTTCAAAGCCTTAATGCAGTGTTTCTCAATCTTAAAAAGATGTGTGGACTTCAACACCCAGAATTCTCCAGCAAGCATGCCGGCTTGCTTTAGGATTCTGGGAGTTGAAGTCTACACACCAAAGTTGAGAAATACTGCCTTAAAGCAACGAAGGAATCAGTCTCTCCTATAGACCTTCCACTTTCTGCTCTGTTACCCCACTATTTTTGTTGATACTATTTTGTTGATACCATCTGCACCTCCATAATTGTCTGGTTTGGCTCTGCAACCCAACAAGACAGACACAGACTTCAGAGGATAATTAGAACTGCAGAAAAAACAATGGCTACCAACCTGCCTTCCATCGAGGACCTGTATACTGCACGAGTCAAAAAGAGGGCTGTGAAAATAATTACAGACCCCTCACATCCTGGACATAAACTGTTTCGATTTCTATCCTCAAAAAGACGCTATAGAGCACTGCACACCAAAACAACTAGGCACAAGGACAGTTTTTTCTCTGAATGCCATCACTCTGCTTAACAACTAATTCCCACAACACTGTCAAATAATTTACTAAGACTATTACTATTATTCTTCTCTTCCTTACTAATATCTATCTCTTCCCACTTATTACTATAACCATGTTGCTTGTATCTTTCAGTTTATATTGTTTTTATTTGTTTCCTACTATGATTTGATAGCTTATTAATAACCTTGACTATCACGAAGTGTTGTATCTTTTTATTCTTGATGAATGTATTTTATTCTCCTTATGTACACTGAGAGCATATGCACCAAAGACAAATTCCTTGTGTGTCCAATCACTCATGGCCAATAAAGAATTCTATTCTATTCTATTCTATTCTATTCTATTCTATTCTATTCTATTCTATTCTATTCTATTCTATTCTATTCTATTCTATTCTATTCTATTCTATTCTATTCTATTCTATTCCATTCCATTCCATTCCATTCCACTCCATTCCACTCCACTCCACTCCACTCCACTCCACCCAACTCCACTCCACTCCACTCCTGTCTAGTCTAGTCTAGTCTAGTCTAGTCTAAGACTTTAGGAGGACAGTAGCTTTTTCCACACATCTTTGGAAGTGAAAGTGGTATTGTCATAGTAGTAGGTGGCTATTTGTTTGTTTGTTTGATTATTTATTTATTTATTGTGGCACAGCGGTTAGAGTGCAGCACTGCAGGCTACTTCTGCTGCCTGCTGGCTGCCTGCAATTTGGCAGTTCAAATCCCACCAGACTCAAGGTTGACTCAGCTTTCCATCCTTCCGAGGTGGGCAAAATGAGGAGCCAGATTATTGGGGACAATAGGTTGACTCTGTAAACCACTTAGAGAGGGCTGTAAAGCATTGTGAAGCGGTATATAAGTCTAAGTGCTATTGCATTTATTTATTTATTTGTTTATTTATTTAATATGCTGCCCATATTACCAGGTATTCGAATTCAGCAGACATAACAAGTCATCAGACTGGCCAGCAATCAATCTTTTTCCTTCAAATCATCTGCTCATCTTGACTGGCTTGACCAAATTTTATTAACTGAAAATGAATCTCTCTCTCTCTCTCTCTCTCTCTCTCTCTCTCTCTCTCTCTCTCTCTCTCTCTCTCTCTCTGTGTGTGTGTGTGTGTGTGAGAGAGAGAGAGAGAGAGAGAGAGAAGTAATTTATCCCCTCCTCCCTCACTGCATAAATCACAACTCAAGAGGCTACTAAAGATGAGGAAATAGTGCAGGGCTAAAGTTAATCAAGGCTCTTCCTAGGCTTGAGGGATTCTTAAATCATCCTCTCGGTTGAGATCCTTCCCATACTGGTGAGCCACCTTTGGCTTACCCAGCCAGAGCAGCATCTGTCTTCCAGTACAAGCTGTGTGGCCAGCCATTTAATCTGCCATAATGCCGTGTCATGGGAGCTGTGGTATTTTTATAATGGCCTACTAATTCCTGGAGGCATTGTCGAAAATTAGAAAGGTGGTGCTGAGACCAGGTTGAAATTGGTCAGAGCCTTCAGCCTCTTCTGTTCCTTTATTACCCAGAAATTTTTACCTTTTTAGATTACCTACTGTGGCACTTGGATGGCTTGACTCAATTGGTTGGACTGACTTAATTGCCTAACAATTAAGGTTCCTTGCAATGTGCCAAATAGTTATCAAATAGTTACCAATATTCAGAATGTTGCTGTTTTAAGAGTGGGCATCCCTTAATACTGGTGTTTATTGTAGAACTCTCATCCTCTCCAATTATTTTTTGTATTGAAAGAAGTTGGTTTTCAGATTTTGACTGTTGGCTTTTGACTAAAAGTTGATTGATTGATTGCTTACTATGACTGTACTATTAGAACTGATAAACTGCTCTCCCAAAGAGTGACTTTATTTATTTTCAAATTTATATTTGAAGAATATTTATATATCCAGGAGCCTGGATAGCTCAACAGACTAAAAGCCTGTTATTAACATTCAGCTGTCTGCAATTATTGCAAGTTCGAATCTCGCCAGGCTCAAGGTTGACTCAGCCTTCCATCCTTTCTAAGGTAGGTAAATTGAGGACCCAGTTTGTGGGGGCAATAAGCTGGCTTGGAATAAAATATACAAAAGTATGAAGGCTATTGCTTAACGCATTGTAAGCCGCCCCGAGTCTCCAGAGAAGGGCGGCATATAAATCTAATTAATAAAAAATATATAAAAAAAAATATGGCCACTTATGTCACATAAAATAATTCTCGGTGGTGTACAATAAGAGCAACAATAGAACATTCTACAAGACCATCTTAACAAGAATTAAACATAAATGAAGACAGGATTATGTAGCATTTTACAATAAGAAAGTTAAAAACATCTTAAAAGTCAACCCAATGATTATAGTTACAATACATCAGAATTGTAGGAACAGTCGAAATAACATTTAAAAAAAACCCTTCCAAATGAGAAATTCTCACTGTTAAATAACCTTTCTACTCTCTGGAAAAGCCATTTTTTAATTGTCTTCTTAAACTCAACACGGTAGGGCCAATTTAACTGGGGGGTTATTTTGTTCCAAAGAAGGGGGCCAAGACAATTTATCTTCGTGATTCCTAGGGATGATAATCCATAACAAAAGGGACCTGAAGACAATCCATCCTACAGATTTTACTGAACATCCTGGTTTAAAATGTCACGAGTTTTAAGGTTGACAAACAGTACCTTGAAGATAACTGGTAACTAGCAGAACTCTTGAAGTAGAGGTGTTATGTGGGAGAAATGTGAAGCTCTCGATGTAACCTGAGCTGCTGTATTCTGGACCAACTGGATCTCCATACGGTCTTCAAGGGAAAAACCCCACGGAGGGCACAATGCAATAACTCCAGGGGTGTCAAACTCAATTTCATTGAGGGGCACATGAGGGCTGTGGTTGACTTCAGGGGGTGGGGGTTGGGGGGGCATGGCCAACTGGATGGGTGTGGCCAACTGGGTGGACATGGCCAGCTTGACACTACTCCGCCAACTGCTGGCATGTTTCCTCTTCACATTGGGTAGACTGGGCCGAAGCCACGCTGGCCTGATCTTTCCTCTTCGCACTGGGTAGACCAGGATGGCCCCATGGGCCGGATCCGACTACATTGCAGGCCAGATCCGGCCCACGGGCCTTGAGTTTGACACCCCTACAATAACCCAACCCCCCCAAAAAAAATGAGCAAATCACAAGTGTCTCCAAATACCACATTTTGTCATGTAATACATTTCTGCCGTTGCATTGGTATTTCTTTAAGGCTTTAATTTTTCTAATTTATTAAAAGACCTCAGACTTCTGTATAATTCATTTTCATGGACCCTAGATATGGGTAACTTTTAAAGATGGTTGTAAAGGAATAAATTGCATAGTAAAAAGCCCACATTCAGACAGTAGCACACAGAGTTTAAATGAAGCAATGCATTCCCCAGACTAACATGGATATGATCTCTGGAGATATGATGTCTTGGTTCAAATGACATGTGTCCTTTATAGACATCATTTCCACAATATCCCATTTTTTTATCTCTTCCCCTTTTCACGGGTGCTGCTGATTTTTGGTACATTAAATCAAAGTTAGAGATTTAAGGGATTGGTAAGGAAGGATAACATAGATAGGTGGAAAAATGGACTTCAAACAGGAGGGTCCATGGCAGTGCTGAAATTCAAATTTTTTTACTACTGGTTCTGTGGGCGTGGTTTGGTGGGCATGGTGTGGCTTGGTGGGCATGGCAGGAGAAGGATACTGCAAAATCTCCATTCCAACCCCACTCCAGGGGAAGGATATTGCAAAATCTCCATTCCCATTCCATTCTGGGGCCAGCCAGAGGTGGTATTTGCCGCTTCTCCAAGCTACTCAAAATTTCCGCTACCAGTTCTCCAGAACCAGTCAGAACCTGCTGGATTTCACCCCGGTCCATGGGAGAGGTAAAGTAAAATCAAGATGGTGGCTGCAATCATGTGATCAAAGCTCCGAGTCACATAAAAAGGGGTGGGGTTTTGAACACATGGTTGTGGCTGCCATCTTGAATATATTGAGTCCCTTTGTCTCCTTGCAACACCCCTCCCCCCCACACACACCATAAAATAAGAAAAATATGATTTTTAGTTGGCCATAGACTTGAATGGCTCCCAAATCCATTGGGATTGCCTATGTCCTCAAGAAGTTAAAAGATCTTAAACATATGTAACCTTCACTGTTTATTTCTCTATTGATCCTCTTTTGGGTTCCTGTCGGTAAGGCTGGAAAAGACCTCAGCGTGCAATTTACAACAGTTATTATCAGAGGTGCCAGTTTGTTGGATTGAAGGGGTTTAAACCAAAAATTTCCTTTATTGGTTTCTATAATGGCCCTTTTGCTTCGCGTAACCCCCATTCTCTAATACGTATACCAGTGGCGGAATTCAATTTTTTTTACTACTGATCCTGTGGGCGTGGCTTGGTGGGTGTGGTGTGGCTTGGTGAGCGTGGCTTGGTGGGCATGGCAGGGGAAGGATACTGCAAAATCCCCATTCCCTTCCACTCCAGGGGGAAGGATATTGAAAAATCTCCATTCCCTCCCCACTTTGGGGCCAGCCAGAGGTGGCATTTGCCGGTTCTCTGAACTACCCAAAATTTCCACTACCGGTTCTCCAGAACCTGCTGAATAGCAGCCCTGACCTACACCCATCAATCTAAAATTATCCTATCGTTAGTATATGCCTATTTTTCCTTAAAAATAAAATCACGTGTTTCTGAGTTTCAATTTTTTTTTACAAAAAACCAAAACAACAACAACAACAACAACAACCCTGGGAAGAGTCAAAATATGCAAATGGCAGGATTTCTTAATCAGCTCAAGCTTAGAATCACACGTGCCAGCAACGTAGGGGGACGGGGGGGGGGTGTTTCAGCAACGGGAAGCAACGTTGGGCCAAATGAAACCATGGCGAAAAGCACCACTTTCTTGCCATGAGATTCCCACCTCTACCCGTTCCTCTTTGCAGCAACCAAGCCTAACACCTGGTTTGGTCCATAGTGGCAAAGCAGCATCTCTACTGTGGTAACAATTTGGAAGCAGGATGCTAAACAAGATATATACACGATGTCAAATATTGGCTGCACACTTCTAAGCCAATCACTTCTAAATAAATTAACCATGGCACTGCCTAATATGATCCACCTGCTTTCTTCCCCGTGCTGTTCCAGACGTTACCTGAACCCCCCTTTGATTAAATGTCAAAAGCATGCCTTTTGCCTGCAGATTTCACTGAAGGCGGATAACAGAAAGGTTCCTCCTGTGACTCCATAAAACTGAAATAAATTCCACTGGCATCTTGTAAATTTTTATTTTCTACAATGACTGCAGGCCCCATCTGCGACCCAGCTGTTATTAGAAGGGAAAGCATTGGTCCTTCTGCATTACAAAACAGCATAGAACAGTAATTGCCAGTGGAAGAGATTAAGTGTAGACACTAAAAATGTTTACTCGCAATGAATATGCATAACGATGGGTAGGAAACAGCACTGGAAGATTAAAAAGAGAGAAGGGTTTGTTTACAAGGCTGGGAAAAAAAAAGAAAGAAATGGAATGTCACTTGGCCCCAAGCCTGAAATAGGAACGAAAAACCTTTGGGCAAGACATTAGGGAGAAAAACAGATGGTTTCTGAACCTTTTATTAGATAGAAAAATCATTAATCAAGCCCAGGCTGGAAATGGCAGGGTTTTGGGGTAGTTCATATTGTAGTTTATTTTTTCTTAAAGTGACAGAGTGCCTTTTCTTACCTTTTGTGTTCTTTTCACCACAACGCACACTTTTTTTTTTTTTGTGACATGCCAGTGGCGCAGCTCCTTCCCAGCAAATGCATTTTTATTTTAACATTCTGTGTCAGAAGCATGTCTAACTTAAAGGCCAGGCTATAGAAGCAAGCTGTTTTGTAAAGGAAATCCCTCGGTAGGGTTTCGTGTTTCAGCACCTGTTTTGCCTGTATAGGAAAGCAGTTTAAAGGAGGGGGAGAAGAAAAAAAAACAAAAAACCCAGAATGAAAAGACTGGAAAATATATTGGCCTGCTATATTTTTTTTTTTCCTTTTAATGGTTGTTTCATTTCAGGAGGCAACAAATGCCTGCAAACTGTCTTTTGCAGGCAAACCCAGCTGTACATACATCAGGAGTCAGGATTTTCTCTCTTTGTTCTGTGGCAAAATATAAAATAGACTAGGTCTGGAAATGTTAGGACACATGGCTTCTGCTCATTGGTGCAAGAAAAAAACAAGACTCTAAAAAACTCTACTTAAATGTCAAGAAAAGAAAACATGTGTGGGTGGAATTCCCAATGTCAAGAAGCCACGAACTTTGAACTTCAGATGCCTCCTTTTTCATCTAGTCCTGGATCCAACCGGGAGGCTAAACATATGTCTGGGTTAAACCATTTCATACAGCAAGTGCAGGATTATTTATTTATTCAATTTGTATGGCCGCTCGTCTTGCCCTAGCAACAGGTTACTAACAACGTATAAAAACACACTTCAAAATAACATCAAACCAGCAAAAGAACTTAAAAGCATCTGTTTATTTTTGCTTTGTTTCTTCACTCTCCAACTTTCACATCCATGTGAGGTTGTTAAAAAGACCAGTTGGATCAAATTGGATCTGTGTATACAAAGCTCTTCTTTGAACTTAAAGAACTTGTCTAGAACCCTCTTGGCTTATTCCACATTTTTTTAAAAATTTTGATTTATATGCCACCCTTCTCCGGAGACTCAGGGCGGCTTACAATGCGTTAAGCAATAGCCTTCATACTTTTGTATATTTATACAAAGTCAGCTTATTGCCCCCACAACCTGGGTCCTCATTTTACCTACCTTAGAAAGGATGGAAGGCTGAGTCAATCTTGAGCCTGGTGAGAATTGAACTCGCAGTAATTGCAGGCAGCTGGAAGCTAAATACTACCTTTAACAGTAGCATTAGTCTGCTGCGCCACTCAGGCTCTTACCATTTACCATTCCATTGTAGAATAAAAGACTCTTTATTGAAGATCATGGATTATTATCTACTATACAGGTCCAGTGTGGGTTGACAAATACATGGATTTGGGGAGGGGTTGTTTGTTTTTTTGCTTTCAAGTTTAGGGCTGAGAAAGAGGGATGGCTCAAAGCAATCCAGTTGGCTTTGGAGTTTATACCAGCATATAGTCCCCCTACTCTAATCCAGTACTAGGAGGGGGAGAGGGAGAGGGAGAGAGGGAGGGAGGGAGGGAGGGAGGTAAGAAGGAAGGAAGGAAGGAAGGAAGGAAGGAAGGAAGGAAGGAAGGAAGGAAGGAAGGAAGGAAAAAAATAGATAGATTTTCCCGAAAATAAGACATCCCCTGATAATAAACCCAATTGGGCTTTTGAGCACATGCGCTAAAATAAGCCTCCCCCTGAAAATAAGCCCTCCCCAAAAATATTTAAACACAGAGCTGGAAATCAGGTAAGATGGCAAGAGGAGCCCCATCTTGCTCCACACGCCCCAAAATAATAAGACCTCCCCGAAAATAAGGCCAAGCATTTATTTCGGGGTTTAAAAAAATATGACAGGGTCTTATTTTTGGGGAAACATGGTAGGTAGGTAGGTAGGTAGGTAGGTAGGTAGGTAGGTAGGTAGATAGATAGATAGATAGATAGATAGATAGATAGATAGATAGATAGATAGATAGATAGATAGATGATAAATAGAAAGAAAGATTTATGGATGGAAGGAAGGAAAGAAAGAAAGAAAGAAAGAAGAAAGAAAGAAAGAAAGAAAGAAAGAAAGAAAGAAAGAAAGAAAGAAAGAAAGCCTGTATGTCATTCTATATACAGAGCAAGAGTAAAGTGTAATGAATGTAATCTATATTACAGGAACACTATAAGAATAGAAGGCAATAACCTCACATCCTGAGCTCCTTGGAAGAAAATCAGGATAGAAATATGCGTCACTGTTGCCATCAACAATAGATTTCCACCTTCTGGTTTGAACTGAACCATATCTGTAGGCCTCATTTGTTTGAGCTGCATTATTATTTAAAATTACTTGATGGATTTAACATGCTACCGGTGATGAAATATTCACTGGATTGGAGTTTAGGTGAAATGTTCATGAGCATATCTTTATAAACATGTGCAGAAAAATGCCGAAACTTTTGGGGAAAGTTTTAGCATGGTCTTTTTGATATGCATGTTTTATATAAGTAAGTTTTTTTTTAAAGACAATTAAAGCATACGGAGCTGATTCTGCCAGCCTTTCAGGAGGCATTGAAGACATGGGACATTTCATGATTGGAAGCTATATGTCTGGAATAGCATAGGCCTCAAAGCAGGAAATCTCTGGGAATCTTTAATCGAGAATGATTTCCATTGGAAATTGGAGGAAGGAAAAGAAGGAATAGAATTTAAAACCATTCAAGCTTATTGTCTAAACCAAAGTTTCCTAAACATTCTCAGTTCACAGTACCCTTAATGTCTCAGTAAGTGTTTCATGGTGACCTAAACAGTAGTGGGTTTCAATTTAGATTGCTACCAGTTCGCTCGTGTGTATGCGTGCTCGCATGTGATGCTTCTGCGCTTGTGCAGAAGCATCCGGGCAGGGGGTGGAGCTTCCCGCCTCCGCTACCAGTTTGCCCAACCGGGGTGAACCAGTAGCAACCCACCGCTGCCCCTAAACCACAATTGGGGCACTACAGTGCTCAGTTTGAGCACTGCAAGTTTAAAGATTTATTTATTTATTGGATTTGGGAGCTGCTCCAGTCCTTGATTAGAGTATTGTGTTTTGGTTGCTCATTTGTCTTGTATTAATCCCTGCTTATCTGAATGTTGGCTGCTGGATGCATTGTGTTCCTGTCAGGCAGAAGCAACTAGACCCACACATGTAGAATTCAATGCTACTTTATTACGTTTTTTCTATTATATAGGAATCTCCCAGACTGCCAGGCTCAGACTGGGAACAGATGGATAAAGCTCTATGAAGCTTAAGAAAACTGCACAAAGACTTGAGGCTAGTTCCACACTTGAGACTCCCCTCATCTGACCGGGTGTTTCCCAACAGTTCTAGTCCTTTTGTTTCCTTCCTAGGTTTTATACTGTCACTTTTGAAAGGTGTTAAATGTGGCTTATCTCTGTGTGTCTATTGATGGCTGATTTGTCTGAATGGAAAATTTCCAAGAATTCCCTAGTTTTTTTTGGATTTGGCTTGATGAGGTGGTCTAGTTGGATAATGAAACATCTGCAAGCAAACAGCCAAGCTCAGGGAGCACCAAGAACTCCATAGTTCAACCCTGAGCTATAAATATTATCTTCTATTGGGAACCTTTCACTATTTTCCCTCCATAATAGGATATAATGAAGACAGGAAGAGAAGACTGAGAGAAAAGGGAGAGGGTTGGACCTGGACACAACTTTGAGGTGATGTCTGATCAAGACAAAATAAGATAAAAATCTGTTTCACTCAAATGTAATAAATAAATTGATTTCTTCACAGGATTCCTTCCATTCCACATATACATATTTATAAATGCCACTTTATATGTATAAACACATATAAATGCCAATTAATCATAAAGGCGCTTTTGAGGCTGGCTCAACTCATATCACCTTGGACTTGTTGTACAATAGTATGGAAGTACCTAGTCGGTTTCAAAAATTTTTACTACTGGTTCTGTGGGTGTGGCTTGGTGGGTGTGGCATGGCTTGATGGGCGTGGCAGGGGAAGGATACTGTAAAATCTCAGTTCCCACCCCACTCCAGGGGAAGGTTACTGCAAAATCCCTATTTCCTCCCAATCAGCTGGAACTTGGGAGGCAGAGAATAGATGGGGCGGGGCCAGTCAGAATTTTTACTACCGGTTCTCTGAACTACTCAAAATTTCTGCTACCGGTTCTCCAGAACTGGTCAAAACCTGCTGAAACCCACCTCTGGAAGTACCTTCATAGGCTATGAAAATAGAACCTTAGCAGCTTTTTTCAAAATTGTATTTTGTTGTTTTGTTTTCAAATGACAGCTTAAATAAACATTACAAATAGCACCATTAAGTTGGAAAAAAATAGTTAACAGCAGGTCCAATATCAGAAAAGTGTCCTGAAATTCTCGTTTGAGTGGGTGGGATGTGTCTCTTCCATGCCTCCTGAGAGTTCTCACTTTGAGCAAGGGAGAGTGAAAAATATTACCTTTATTCCTAAAATTAGACAAGATGAAAGACAACAAGGGGAGACAGGGAGAGGAAGAGGTGAAGGGTTAGACATCAAAATTGTAATTACCCTAGAGGATCTGCCTACGCATTTCCTAATTTATTTTAAATTTGAACACCAAGATGAACTTGGTGAGCCACATTTGAAATAGAAAGGGAGGAAAAAAACCAGGAAAGGAGGATCGAGACGACCAAGAGTGTGAAATAATCTTTAAAAGAATAGAATAGTCCTGATTCCTAGCATCATATCTGGAGTGGCACATCATTAATAACACTGGCCAAAAGAGAGGGGACATTTTACCAGCTGCACTGAATTATTTGATAAATTGGAATTTTTAAAATGACTTCAGAGTTTCTATCAGAAAAGACAGGTCTAGGGGAAAGGGTCAAGATAAAAATATTGGAGGTGTGTGAGGAAAAGAAAAAAAAAACAAAAATTGCCTATATTTTAGGCTCATGTCCTAAGGACTTCATGGATAAAAACATATCCATAGGGTTTTCTTTACCATTACTATAAGAAAAATCACAGAAGTCTTGTTAGATAGGTGGATTGAAGAGACTGGAGACAGGCTTCAGACAACCGCTCTTTATTCAGCAACTATTTACAATCCAGCAGCCAGCCACTCAAACAGCCAGCCCTTTTATAGGGCGCTGTCTGGGAAACCAGCCAATCACATTTAAGCATTCTTCCCCCTCAAACAGCGGACCAGAGGGAAAACTATCCTGTCAATATCTAACACCTCTCCCTCCTAGTTGGAGCAATTCAATTAACATATGTAGCCGCACAGGTAGGCGGGGCTTTTACTAGCTCTACCTGACCTGCGTGGTTCAGTCGGTGTGGCGGCGGCAGACTGAGAGGTTGTGCCTGCTGCTGCTGCCTCTTGCTCTGTCCTTGGAAAATCCTGGAAACTTCCAGGCGGGGCCTCAGACTCTACGAGAACCAGTTCGCTGGAGGAGCGTCACTGGATTCCCGGTTCTTCAGGTGCGTTCTCCGGTTCCATCGGGTTTGAGTTTGCTAGGAAGGGATTAGAATTAAATTCTTGTTGTTCAGTTTCTGGACTGTAGTTGTTTGGGTTTAGGCGGCTACGACTTTGGGCCTATGATTTTTTTCTATTTTGCCAGGTAGCCATAGGGGTCCTTTGGCAAAGTTTTGTGCATGAACCAGGTCTCCGATGCTAAAAGACCTGGTGCGGTTCTGCATTTCGATTGTTGGTTCGTGAGCGTAATTTGGATGCAGGTAGTCTAATACTGATCAAAGCCTGTAGCCCATTAACAGTTCTGCTGGGCTTCTGCCTGTGAACACACTGGGTGTTATGTGTTGGTAAAGGAGGAATTTATCTACTCTTGCCAATCCCCAGGTGCCAATCTACTCAGTGCCTCCTTGGCCGATCTTACTGACCTTTCAGCCAGTCTGTTACTGGCCAGATGAAAGGGTGCTATGAGGACATGGCGTATTCCTAATTCTGCTAAGAATCCCTCAAATTGAGTGGCCGTAAATTGTGGGCCATTGTCCGAGACAAGGACATCAGGGAGACCGTGAGTTGTGAATAGTTTGCGGAGTACTTTGATTACTGCCTCTGCCATAGTGGAGCCCATTAGGATAATTTCCATCCACTTGAAATAGGCATCCATGATCACTAAGAAGGTTTGGCCGTGGAATGGCCCAGCAAAATCAATGTGGATCCTTGACCAGGGAGCCCTTGGGCAATCCCACCCTCGTCGCCAGTGTTAGATAGGTGGATTGAGGAGACTGGAGACAGGCTTCAGACAACAGCTCTTTATGTTCACCGCCCTGAGTCCCTTCGGGGAGAAGGGCGGTATATAAATTCAATCTATCTATCTATCTATCTATCTATCTATCTATCTATCTATCTATCTATCTATCTATATTCAGCAACTATTTACAATCCAGCAGTCAGCCACTCAGACAGCCAGCCCTTTTATAGGGAGCTGTCTGGGAAACCAGCCAATCACATTTAAGCATTCTTCCCGCTCAAACAACGGACCAGAGGGAAAACTATCCTGTCAATATCTAACAAGTCTCTTCCAGTATCTGGTTAAAATTACTCATGTTTTAACACCTCTTCACCTGCAGATCATGCATTCAGCAAATTTTGAAGAGGGATGTTGAACAGCATCTCTATTCTTGAAGTGCCATTCAGGTGGCACTTCAACTATGTCTTCCACTGCCCCATTTATGTTGAGATCAGAACAAAATTAATGCTCGGGTCTTACATCATTGAATTACATCATCTTCCTGATGATAAGTTTACAGCTATTAGTAGTCAGGCTGCTACTTTTGCTTTGTTGTCACTGAAACTTAGAAGGAGATTTTAAGTTTTTAATTGTAGCCTTCATTTTATCTTGATCTACTATTCTTGCAGCTAGCACTTTTTAAAATAATTTTATTTTCTTTTTCTTTATTTTATGTTCTGCTATTATGACGTCTGGTTATAACACAGGGGTGAAATGCTCCCGGTTCGGACCAGATCGCCCGATTCGGTAGCAATGGTGGTGGGTGGTTTGGAGAACTGGTAGCAAAAATCCCTGCGGCCCCCCCCCCACTATGCCCAGCTGAGCTGCACGACCATCAGAGGCTTTTTCATTTTTTACTTTTAAAAGCATTTTTTCTACAACCTCTTCCAACAAAAAAATGCTTTTAAAAGTAAAAAAAAAAAAAGCCTCTGATGATCATGCGGCTCAGCTGGGATTGTCAAAGGCTTTTCAAAGCATTTTTTTCTGCAACCTCTTGGCCGAAGAGGTGGTAAAAAAAAATGCTTTGAAAAGTCTCTGATGATCCCAGCTGAGTTGCCTGATCGGCAGAGAGGTATTTTTTAAAAAGCCTCTCTGACGATCCCAGCTGAGTTGCCTGATTGGCAGAGGTTTTTCAAAGCATTAGAAAAAATGCTTTGAAAAGTTAAAAAAAAAAAAGTTGGCCACGCCCACCTCAGTCACATTACCCCCCCCCCCCCCACCACCAATCCATGCGCACAGAACCGGTAGTAACAAATTTTACATTTCACCCCTGTTATAACAGTAAATCTATTTACTTACAGAATTTTCTTGGCATAATATAGAAGTAATTTACCAGGATTTGTTTGATGACTTCCCAGTCAAATTTACAGATATGGGATTCCATGTTAACTTCCCATTCAGCTATGAATCAAGCTTACTTTTTAGCACTGAGTTAGGCTATGGCTATCACTTGAGTAAACTAAAAATCCTTTTTCCCATAATCTATTTCCTCACTTTCAAATACTGTGTTTCCCCGAAAATAAAATCCTGTCTTATATTTTTTTGAACCCTGAAATAAGTGCTTGGCCTTATTGCCATGCATTCAAAAGCCCGATTGGGCTTATTATCAGGAGATGTCTTATTTTGGGGGAAACGATATATTGAAGTGTGTGTGTGTGTGTGTGTGTGTGTGTGTGTGTGTGTGTGTGTGTGAGAGAGAGAGAGAGAGAGAGAGAGAGAGAGAGAGAGAGAGAGAGAGAGAGAGAGAGAGAGAGTATAAGAAGTTTGGACAAGAGAAGATTACAGTTTTGTTTTAATGATTTTTAAGGGTGGGGTTAAATATTGAGAAAATCAGAACATATAAAGAAAACCAATTTATCACTTACTCGACAATATTTTTTATTTTGTAAGGAATATTACCAGTCCAAAATAAGAATCCAAGAACCTCTGTATTCCAAAGTATATCTCCAAGTTTCCCTTGGTTCTCATCAGTGAAACTGAGGATGAATTAATGTAATGTGAAAGTAATTTTAATATAGTCTCTTGCTCATTAATCTTACAGAAGCCCAGGGCTCTTAAGATTGTGTTGATGGGAGCTTCAGTTAGTCCTGCACTTCTGTGAGAACTTCATGGAGCAAGCATTTTTTTTACAAAACAACACCTCCATGGAAGAACTATACCCATGAAAATTGTTACTGATCTTATTGTAGTAACTTAAAGGAGAGGGGAAAATACTATTTTCATACTTTGTGTTATCCCAGCTTTTCTTTCAGAAAATTCACCACAAGCAGGAATTGTTCCCTACCCAAGAAGATTAAAATTGTGGTGACTTCCTCTCCACCCGCCATGAGTGAAGAACAGTTAAGAATGGCCTCACTACAATCTACATACATAATTTGCAATCTACTTTTAAGACCAAGGGCAGATGAGCTGTGGTGGTGCGGTAGTTAGAATGCAGTACTGCAGGCTACTTCTGCTGCCTGCCAGCTGCCTGTAATTTGGCAGTTCAAATCTCACCAAGGCTCAAGGTTGACTCAGCCTTCCATCCTTCCGAGGTCGGTAAAACGAGGACCCAGATTGTAGGGGGAAATATGCTGATTCTGTAAACTGCTTAAAGAGGGCTATAAAGCACTGTGAAGTGGTATATAAGACAAAGTGCTATTGCTGTAAGATCAGCCTTTTCTGCTTAGGACATTGCTATTGGGTCTATGAGAATTCGCCATGGCCAACTCGCCATGACCAAATTGCCACAGCCAACTCACCACGGCTAACTTGCCACAGCCAACTTGCCACGGCCAACTTGCCGCAGAACAACTTGCCACGGCAGGGGTGGGTTCTACTTACCTTTACTACCGGTTTTCTTCGTGTGCGCGCTTTGTGCGTGATCGCCTCTTCAGTCGTGCGCTCCGTGCGTGACCGCCGCACGCATGCTTGGTTTGCTCGCAGGACACCAAACTTGCACTTTGCACAAGCGCGTTGCGAATCTGCCCAGCTGAGGAGCAGCAATCCGCTCTGCCGCACCTCTCAGCTGGGCGAAAAACCCAACATATAAGGTCGGCATAAAGCCAGGGTGGGCAGGAAGGCCCAGCTCCCGAAGACAGAGAACCGGTTCGGTGATGTCATATCGTTACCGCTACCGGTTCTCGCGAACCGGGCCGAACCAGGAGGAACCCACCACTGCGCCACGGCCATCTCACTGTGGGACAACTCACTGTGGGACAAGAATTACACTAATATCAAAAACATGATGGAATAGAATCATTAAAGAAAGAATGCAAAAGGAGGAACAGAATAAAATGTGGATGGCAAAAATGTAAATATTTTTTAATTTATTTTAAATAATTAAATAGAATTGTTACATTGTCCCACAGTGAGTTGTCCCATGGCAAGCTGCAATGAGTTGGCTGTGATGAGTTGGCCATGATAAGTTGGCCACAGCAAGTTGGCTGTGGCAAGTTGTCCCGTTCCCCATTGCTATTATGGGCACTCATCACTTTCCCACTTTCTGCCCACAGTAACACAAAGCTTCCTTTTCTTGCTTTAAGCTTTCCAAGGACTTGCAGAAGCAAAGGGACAACCTGTACCCTTTCTTCTTGATTATTGCACAAGCAGAGCGAAGGGAGAAAAAGAAAAGAAAAAGGGTCAACATTAAAGGAGATGTATAGGAAGCGGAAAAATCCAAGTGTGCAAACATCTGGGAAAGCAAAGGAAAGTCATGGGGGCTACTGAGGAAGAAGCAGCTCTAAAAGTAAGTAAGTAAGTAAATGAGTTGGTTCTCACCAAAGTCACCAGCAAGCTTTGCCAAACCCTGCGTGCCCACCCGCGATCTCTGCTACTAGTTCTCTTGAACTGGTACGAACCGGCTGAATACCACCTCTGCCCTGCATGGATAGAAAGGGCAAGAAATGAGGGAACAAAAAGGTCCTTGGGTTGTAGTGCAGAATTATCCAAGTATCTACTAAAGACACCCTTACAAGTCTTTTATGTTCACCTCTTTATCTAACAGACCTCATTAGCACTGAGAACAAGAAGACCTTATTGAATCAGCCCACATATAATCAGAACATTATATGTATAAATTGTTTTTACTTCATAACGGACCAATCAGCTGAATAAGCTCACCCACAAGTGAAATGTTAATATTACTTTATAATCCCTTGGCAAGATCACACACTTGGAATATTGCATCCAGTTTTGGATGTAAAAAAAGATGTTGAGATTTTAGAATTTAGAATAGATTTTAGCATGTCCTAGAACCAGGACATTACCACCTGCTTTATCACAATGGGGCAAACTCTCCAAGAAAATAATCAGCATGTAAAGGTAAAGGTTCCCCTCACACATATGGGCTAGTCGTTCCCGACTCTAGGAGGTGGTGCTCATCTCTGTTTCAAAGCCAAAGAGCCAGCGCTGTCCGAAGACGTCTCTGTGGTCATGTGGCCGGCATGACTAAACGCCAAAGGTGCATGGAACGCTGTTACCTTCCCACCAAAGGTGGTCCCTATTTTTCTACTTGCATTTTTTACATGCTTTCGAACTGCTAGGTTGGCAGAAGCTGGGACAAGTAGCAGGAGCTCACCCCATTATGCGGCACTAGGGATTTGAACCGCCAAACTGCCGACCTTTCGATCGACAAGCTCAGCGTCTTAGCCACTGAGTCACTGTTTCCCTTTTAATCAGCATGTAGCACCTCATTATAACCAAGTCCTGAATATGCAGAGTTGTAGGCTTGTCTAATACGGCAAAGGCCCCGAATCAGGTTGAACCCTGATAGAATTGGCACTGTGAGAGGCAGATCAATTTCTGAGATAGCTCTTCTCCCTAAAAGTTCTGGAAGTATAGGATTAAAACAGGAGTCCACTTTCCATCATCTTTGCCATCAAAAAAAAAAAAATCCTTGACGTGTGGGTTACACATGGGCCTTATATTTCATCTGCAGCCTGAGGAATGACATTACAGCAGCCTGTAAAAGCCCCCCAGAGCATTTTCCTCTGTCACAATCCCTGTTGCATAAACATCTTGTGCAAGAGAATGCCACTTTTCCAAGCCCAGCCTTCTCTATTTTCTTTCCGAACATGTCTGAAAATATTTAACTCATGGACAGATAAACTCCTTCTGGAAAATCTGTGTGTCTGGGGAATGACTTGGAGGAAGCATGCTTGATGAGTTATGAGAGGATTAAAACACATCCTGTTCTCTTCCACCCCCCCTCCTCCTAACGCTTCTTCCATTCAGAATTCACTGAGGCTTTCAGGAGGATTCTGGCGTCCTTCAGCCTTTCAGCTGATGGTCGTGTGTGTGTACCTTCTCCAACACTTCTGAGGAGGAAATGAAGCAGCAAATGTTCCCCGCCCAGGTGGGAATCCCAGCGCAAGAATATTTCCCATTCATCAGCTGTTGTTGCTCTCATCATTACATTCATTTTTTCTCTCTCATGTCTTTGATCCAGATTTCATTTTCCAAACATCCCAGCTGTTTTCTCTCTCTCTCTCTCTCTCTTTCAGATTAGAAATGTGGATTTTTGGGAAGCTTGAGAAGCGAAGGAAGTCCCACCCCTCTATGCAAAACCTTAAAACCGTACAATAGTTTACATCATTTTCCTCAGTTTACAATCCTCTTTGTGCACCATAACTCAGTCCATAACTAAGAATCCCTGCTGAGCCATAAATTCTGTAGGATAGGCAAAGAAGCAGGAGGCCAAGGAGACTGTTTTGGTTTGAACTTGCAGAGAACTGTTTCTAAAAACAAATGACTTCTGCTATTCTTGAATGTCTTTTGTTTTAAATTTCAATTAGGATAATGACAAAGAGGTCACTTTCCAATTTTAAGCAGCCTATTTAGCTGCCGTTGTCAAGCATTGATGGGATTCTACTTCATAGAAGAATGGATAACTTGGGTTTGAAGGATATGCCTAGAAGATATAAATAAACATCTCATTTGCTTGGGAAAACTGCACTTGCACGAAATCTCAATTTTCAGTCAAACAGTCAAACTTCTTGCCCCTGACAGGCTCCTTGTCATCCTTTCCTTCAGAAGGAGTCACATCTTCTATTTATTATATATTCTGATTCAAGGAGAGAAAAATCTCCATTCTGATCCTTCCTGATGAGCTGGCTGGGACCTTCGTAGCTGCACACTGCATTCTACACAGAGTATTTGGGTAGGCAGAGAAGGATATTTGGAAGTTGCAACTGGTGTAGAATGCAGTGGCACAAGCAGTTTTGTGGTCCCTAGGGTGGTGCAAGTAACATCTCTGATGCAGGGGTGAAATCCAGCAGGTTCTGACAGGTTCTGAAGAACTGGTAGCGGAAATTTTGAGTAGTTCGGAGAACCTCTGGCTGGCCCCAGGAGTGGGGAGGGAATGGGGATTTTGCAGCATCCTACCCCTGGAGTTGAGTGGGAATGGAGATTTTGCAGTATCCTTCCCCTGCCACGCCCATCAAGCCACACCACGCCCACCAAGCCACGCCCACAGAACCGGTAGTAAAAAAAAATTTGGATTTCACCACTGCTCTGATGCCTGAGCTGCATTAGATGTTGGTTTGCCTTTATGTGCAATTCAAGTTGTTGGTTATTACCTACAAAGCCCTTCATGGCATGGGACTGGGATACTTGAGGAATTGTCTTATCCCAATTACAACCCATCCCACCTGGTCAAACAGAGAAGGCAGGTTGCATATCCCATTGCTCAAGGAATTTCCGCTGATGGATTGGGAGAAGGGCCTTCTCATGTGTTGCCCCTGCCCTCTGGAACAACTTATTCCCAGAGGTGAGATGAGCCCACATACTTTCTGGTTTTCTGGCAGAAGGTTAAGACCTGGCTTGGCCAATTAGCATGGCGGGAGGATCTAAGAATACGATGGGCTTGGCCGGTGGCTTGAGGACAACACACCTGCTGCCTTGTTAACCTTTATAGCCTTTTGAATTTTTAACTTTTGATTTTTATTATTTTTATTGGTAAGTTTACACATGTTCTTCATTCTGTTTTTAATTGTGCTTTTATTTCTGTGTTTATATCATTTTATTTTGACATTGCAAACCCACCCAGAGCAGGGATGAAATGCTCCCAATTCGGACCGGATTGACCGATCCGTTAGTGATGGTGATGGGTGGTTTGGAGGACCGGTAGCAAAAATCCCTGCCCACCCTGCCCATGCCCACCCAATTGCCCGGTCTCCACTTGCCCACTTGGCAGCTTGCTGCTTCTTTCAGGCTCGCTTGCTTTTCCTGCCTTGCTTCGGCTGCTGCAATCAATGGCATCAGCTAGCAACTTAATCTGCCTGCCTGCAATCAATCCAATCGGTGAGCAACTCAATCTGCCTGCCTTGTGCCTTCAATTTGGTAAGTAACTGGGAGCTTTAAAAAAAAAAGTTAATTGGGGTTTTTTTAGGAGTTCTTTTATTATTTTTTTTAGACATAGCAATTTAAAGTTAAGGAAGTTTTAAATTTAGCTGCTTTTATCTAAAAATATAAATAAAATAAAATAATAAAATAAAATATTTGTGCAGCTTTCTAAGATTTGATATGTTTCTGTAGTGTTTCACTCTAACTACACAAACACACAAAATCTCACAAAGCTGTATGTGGCATTTTGTGTGGAAAAAGTGCAAAAGTTGATTTTTGAGCTTTTTGTGGCTGTGTGAGGTTCCTGCTTGTTGCAGGGGCCATTTTGGGTGAAGTGCAGCTGCTTTTACATTGTGTGTAAGATTCCTTCTAGACTAGAAATATAGTCTTCCAATGTACAACCAATTATTAATGGAAGGCCACAAGCAGATTATTAGTATAAGGATGTTCTTCCCATTCCTGTTTCTCACTTTATAGGATAGTACCGTGATGGTGAACCTATGGCACACGTGTCCACTCTGTGTGCACGCCATCACCAGCTGATCTTATGGTTTCTGGCACACCAGCCAGCTGGTCTTCGTGGGCGCCAGAGCACCAGAAAATGGCCTGAAAACAGCCCGAAAAATGGCTAAAAAACAGGCCGTTTTTCGGGCCGTTTTCTGGGCCATTTTCAGGCCGTTTTCTGGGCCATTTTCAGGCCATTTTCTGGGCTGTTTTCAGGCCATTTTTTGGGCCGGTTTCAGGCTGTTTTTTGAGCCATTTTCAATCTGTTTTTTGGGCTGTTTTTGGGCTGTTTTCAGGTCGGCCTGAAAAATGGCCTGAAGACGGCCTGAAAAATGCCCAAAATGGCTAAAAAAACAGGCATGCATATGCCGGGCAGCTGGTTTTCAGGTTTCCGGCCCTCCGGTGCATATACATGCATGCACATTCTGGTTTGGGCACTCAGTGCCGAAAAGGTTCGCCATCACTGGGATAGTACGTCATGCTAAACTAAAAAGGGATTTGCTTGCCATGTGTGTGAACTCAGCTATTGCTGCTGGTAACCATTAGTTATGCTTAATCACAGGATCAGTCTTTTTAGAGAAAAAAGCAACGTGATGAGTAACTACTAATAACCTTGTTTTCCATGAATGTATGTAATCTCCTTTTAAAGATACCCAGTCTTTAATTCCATCTTTGAGTAGCAAATTAACTATGAGTGAGGTGGAAAGAATGGTGTCATTTTATCTATCCTGAAATTCCCATGATTCAACTTCAGGAATGAAGGAGAAATCTGTTCACTTTTCCCATCCCATGAAAAGTGGCCAAACTTTTTAAGATGATCTCATTTGCTTCTTTATTTTCCTAAGCTAAAAAGTTCCCCAAGATTATTATTATACCAATGGGATTTGCTCTGTCCTCTTCATTCCAATGCTGCCCATTTTGCTCCCTAAATATTAGCCTTAATGTTTTTAGGAATAGACTGTAGGAGATGACCAGGCTGAGCTTGAGGGAGGGGTCAAATGTATCATAAGTCATGAGTCCCTGCATGCCCGCAAGAGATCTAAGATCAACTCACCAGTGGTGGGTTTCAAATTTTTTTACTACTGGCTCTGTGGGTGTGGCTTTATGGGCGTGGCATGGCTTGGTGGGTGTGGCTTGGTGGGTGGGCAGGGGAAGGATACTGCAAAATCCCCATTTCCTCCCAATCAGCTGGGACTTGGGAGGCAGAGAATAGATGGGGGGCAGTGCCAGTCAGAATTTTTACTACCGGTTCTCAGAACTACTCAAAATTTCCGCTACCGGTTCTTCAGAACTGGTCAGAACCTGCAGAAACCCACCTCTGCAACCCACCTTTGAATGCCTTTCTTATCTCCTGCTCATTTTCCTTGACTGTTAGTTGGTCAGATTCTTGTAGAGAGCTTAAGCGTGCAATAAATCTTTATACTCATTTGAGCTGCCTGAATCTCCTAATATCCCTGGCACTTGACATAGACTACTTTTTTGGGGTGTGTGTATATCTTATTGTCCATTTATATTTCTTTTATGAAAGTTGGTATTTCTTATTGTTCTCATTTGGGCAAGTCTTTGCAGAAGGAAGTATTTCTTCCTTCAATAGCTTTCTTGACTCTGTTCATTAACCATGCTGGCATTCTCTTGAACATGATTTCACCATAGGAAATAAAAAGAAAGCATGGGGAGTCTGGCATTACTTGATTGAACTAGATTTTCTCAACAAAAGCTGTGCAGTGAGGAGTAGGGGACCCCACCCAAAAAAGCCCCAAACCAAAAGAGATGCTCCTTGAACTTGGCACCCATTAAGTACGTTGAAACTACCATTCTTCAAATTTCCCAACTAGCATATCTGAATGTTCTCATGGGTGAAAGACTGAACTAGACTCTTGGAAGTGGAAATATTTCAAGGCCAGACTATTTTCATCACTTAGCCTCTTTGGCCAATTTACAGGGATTCTGACAGATTAACTGGTTGGGTCATACCTTGGCAATCATGCAGGTATTTACATGTGTCAGAACTTCTCTGGAGCATCCCCCTTTAATCAAAATAATAGAGGAAAGATGCATCTCTTATTAAAGAAGTCAGTGGAAACAGATGCCTATAGTGAAGAGATAGTCTGTTAGTCTCCTGCATTTGTTAGTGGATCATTCTTGTGACTCCTCTTCTTGCTCAATTGCTTTTTAGAGCAGAAGAGATGCTTGAGCTAAGGTATCAAAGGCACAGACGGCTTTCTATCAACACAGAAGCGCAGCGACTGAGCTCCTAGGAAATAGGCATTGCTTTTTTTAATCAGGAAAAATAGACGGGGAAAGCAAATGCACAAACCAGAGACCATTTTTTCAGGTTAAGATATTTTCATCTCTGGCTAAGCAAGAGGTCTGTTGGAAGTCTTGTCCAAGGTCTGAAGGGTTGAATGCAACAGAAGAGATTCAGGATCCAATCTGGGTCAGTTTATTGGGACCAGAGATTTTGGCTTTCAAGCTTCTGAGCTAGAGAGAAGTTCCCTGAAGATGGGCTCCATCACAAGTCCAAAAGCTCAGAAAACAAAACCTCTGGTCCCAGTGACCGACCCAGATTGGATCCTGCAACATTATCCTGGGACACCTATATTCACCTTCATTCAGAAGAGATTCCGGCTGAATTCTACAAAGATGCTAGTTACTCTATGTTCTTCCACATCTTTTTAAACCTTTAGCAATGGATACAACAGCATTATCACCAAAGGTCTACAAATAAAGGGCTCCATTTGAATGTGTTGTTTATTGTTCAGCTGCTAAGCTGTGTCCTACTCTTCGTGACCCCATGGACCATAGCACGCCACCAGGCCCTCATGTCCTCCACTCTCTCCCGGAGTTTGCCCAAATTCATTTTTATTGTGTTGATGACACTATCTAATCATCTTCTCCTTTTACCTGCAGTCTTTCTCCATTTGAAGAGTTGGCTGTTACAAAGGTCATGGCCAGGATAGTCGTTGCTCAGTGCGACAGTGATATGTGTCCTTTCGCAAATCAGGAGACTTTGGCAACATAATGACATAATCTCACACCTCATAATCTCACACATTTGGATTACTGCAATTTGCTCTACATGCGCAGCCCTTGAAGGCTGTTAACAAGACAAAACCGTTTCAGAAGGCAGGTCTCTACTCACTGAATGATGAATATCTCAACCTCAGAATTTCACTGATTTTTCAGGTTGCCCATAGGCTTCTGCATCCAGTTCAAAATGTTGGCTGTTACCATTTATGACTGAGATCTTCATTACTTTTGGACTGTCTGACTTAAGTTAGATTTTGCCTGCCCATTTAATGCTTATTGAGAAAGTAGATTAACATGTGAAGTGTTAATACCACTTTATAATGCCTTGGTAAGGCCACACTTGGAATGCTGCATTCAGTTTTGGTCACCACGATGTAAAAAAGATGTTGAGACTCTAGAAAGAGTGCAGAGAAGAGCAACAAAGATGATTAGGGGACTGGAGGCTAAAACATATGAAGAACGGTTGCAGGAACTGAAAAGAAGGACTAGGGGAGGCATGATAGCAGTGTTCCAATATCTCAGGGTCTGCCACAAGGAAGAGGGAGTCGAACTATTCTCCAAAGCACCTGAGGACAGGACAAGAAGCAATGGGTGGAAACTAATCAAGGAGAGAAGCAACTTAGAACTGAGGAGAAATTTCCTGACAGTTACAACAATTGATCAGTGGAACAACTAGCCTGCAGAAGTTGTGAATGCTCCAACACTGGAAATTTTTAAGATGTTGGATAGCCATTTGTCTGAAGTGGTATAGGGTTTCCTGCCTGGGCAGGGGGTTGGACTAGAAGACCTCCAAGGTCCCTTGCAACTCTGTTATTCTATTCTTTAGATGGAGAACCCACCTTCTGGAGGGAATCCAGAAACAGTGGCTCCTTCCCTTTAACATTAAGATACAGGTAATCCTCCACTTACAACCACAATTGAGCCAAAGTTTCTGTTGCTAAGTGAGACAGCTTTGCCCTATTTTTCACTTTCTTGCCACAGTGAATCACTGCAGTTGTTAAGTTAGAACAACGGTTGTTATGAGTGAATCTGGCTTCCCCGTTGATTTTGCTTGGCAGAAGGTCACAAAAGATAATCAAGTGACCCCGGGACAGTGCAACCATCTTAAATGAGTCATTTGCCAAGCAACTGAATTTTGATCACATGTTCACAGGGATGCTGCAACCATCATAAGTGTGAAAAAATGGCCATAAGTCACTTTTTTCAGTTGTAACTTTGAACAGTCAACAGTACTGTTCAGTACAGTAAATAAATTGTTGAAAGTCAAGAACTATTTGGACATTGTTCATTTACTATTCTTGTACAAAGCTATGAACACATCCTGGGATTCCTTGTGAATCAAGCATAGGTATAAATTGTATTGCTAATTAGGGCATACAAAACCTTTGCCAGACCAATTCTTGAATACAGCTCATCCGCCTGGAATCCACACTGTATATCAGTTATTAACATGATTGAGCGGGTTCAGAGGTATTTCACGAGAAGAGCACCCCACTCCTCTACTCACAATCGAATCCCTTCTGCCATCAGACTTGAAATTCTGGGCTTGGACAATCTGGAACTGCGCCGCCTGCGGTCCGATCTAATAGTACACAAAATTATCTGCTACAATGTCTTACCTGTCAACAACTTCTTCAGCTTCAGCCACAATAATACACGGGCAAACAATAGATACAAACTCAAAGTAAACCGCTCCAAACTCGATTGCAGAAAACACGACTTCAGCAACAGAGTGGTCAATGCCTGGATTGCTCTACCCGACTCCGTTGTCACAACCTCAAATCCTCACAACTTCAACCTCAAACTGTCTACCATGGACCTCACCCCAATCCTAAGAGGCCCATAAAGGGGGCATGCATAAGCGCAACAGTATGTCTACTGTCCCTGTTCTACTGTCCCCATTTAGCTGTATTCATTTCCTTTGTTTATGTTTATAGCTATACCTGCTATCTTGTTCATGTTTGACTGACAAACAAACAAACAAACAAACAAACAAACAAACAAACAAATAGTGAAAACATGGGCACAGTAAGATCTCAGTTCTGGGTTCATAGTATTGACTTGGCAGGCTTGATTTCTTAATGTGTTGAATTGAAGGGGAGCCAAAATTCCAAAGTGAAGAGACAAAAGGAACTCTTTTCATGGGAATGATAGCTGGAGATGGTTAGTATTTGTGGTTTTTAAATGTCTGCAATGACTTAATGGTACATAATCATCAATCTACTTATTGGTCTAGAGAGGCCCCATTTTTTAAAAAAGAAAAGTCTTACAAAATCACTAAAAGAATGTCAGTGTATGACTTCAACTTCTGCATAAATAGCAATGCATTTATGGGAGATGAAGTCCTTTCGCCCCCTTGTCAATTTTCCAATATATTGGAAGTCCCTTCGCCCCCTTGTCAGTATTCCAATATATTGATATAGCCAATGGTGAAATGTAAAATTTGTTACTACCGGTTCTGTGGGTGGGGCTTGGTGGGGGGTAATGTGACTGAGTGGGCATGGCCAACTTTTTTTTTTAAACTTTTAAAACCATTTTTTCTACAACTTCTTCGGCCAAAGAGGTTGTAGAAAAAATGCTTTTAAAAGCCTCTGACAATCCCAACTGAGCCGCAAGATCATCAGAGGCTTTTTTTTCTTTTAAGAACAATTTTTCTACAACCACTTTGGCCTAAGAGTTTGTAAAAAAAAAATGCTTTTAAAAGCCTCTGACGATCAGGCAACTCAGCTGGGATCATCAGAGGCTTTTAAAAGCATTTTTTCGGCCGAAGAGGTTGTAGAAAAAATGCTTTTAAAAGCCTCTGACGATCCCAGTTGAGCCGCACAATCATCAGATGCTTTTTTTTTTTTTACTTTTAAAAGCATTTTTTGGCTGAAGGGGTTGTAGAAAAAATGCTTTTAAAAATTAAAAAAAAAAAAGCCTCTGATGATCGTGTGGCTCAGCTGGGCATGGGGGGGGGGCAGTAATTTTTGCTACCAGTTCTCCGAACCACCCACTGCCATCGCTACCAGATTGGGCGATCCGGTCCGAACCAGGAGCATTTCATCCCCATAGTCATATGATTTACATTTGGAAGCTTGATGACTGGTTCATATTTGTGACCGTTGCAGTGTTCCTGGGGTCACGCGTATCATATTTTGCGACCTTCTGACATGCAAAGTCAATGAGGAAGTCAGGTTCACTTAACAACCATCTTATTAATTTAAGAACTGCAGCGATTCACTTTACAAAGGTGGCAGGAAAAATCGTAAAATGGAGAGCGAAACTCACTTAATGAATTTCTCACTTAGCAACATAAATTCTGGGCTCCATTGTGGTCGTAAGTCAAGGACTACCTGTACTACACCAGGCTCTGCCTAAACAGATGAAAAGAAAAGAATAAAAGTGATCAAGAATAGATCTCAGCCAGTGGTGAAATCCAAATTTTTTTACTACCGGTTCTGTGGGTGTGGTTTGGTGGGTGTGGCTTGGTGGGCATGGCAGGGGAAGGATTCTGCAAAATCTCCATTCCCACCCCACTCCAGGGGAAGGATACTGCAAAATGTCCATTCCTAACCCACTCCAGGGGAAGGATACTGTAAAATCCCATTCCCTCCCCACTCCTGGGGAAAGGATATTGCAAAATCTCCATTCCCACCCCACTCTGGGGCCAGCCAGAGGTGGTATTTGCCGGTTCTCTGAACTACTCAAAATTTCCGCTACCAGTTCTCCAGAATCTGTCAGAACCTGCTGGATTTCACCCCTGATCTCAACCCACCGGTGCGCAGCCAGCAAAGTAACTCCTGGGAGAGACTGTCGTCTAAATCCGCAACGTTTCACTGGCCCCTCTCCTCCTCTAGATGTATATCAGCGGAAACCATTTCAATGTTTCCTGATGCACTTCTGTCTCCTGCCAATATTTCTTAGCAAGCCGTAAAACTACAGGTGTTTCACGTTTTAAAGCAAACAGGTTTTTCTCTTTCCTTCTCTGGTTATCTTTTAAATAGATCTGATCCAAGAGGCCGCAATTATTTTTTATGGCTTGCCTGTGTTTCGTCGTCTCAAGGGTTAAAAGAGGAGGATGTCCGGTGCCTGGGACCTTGCTATTCCTCCCATCTGCTGGGTACCATGAAAACCCATTTGTAAATTAATTTTTTACTTTGAATGCATGCTGCCACATACAGTCGTTGCTGGGTACCACGCCGATGGCTTGCCAGGGCTGCTTCGACGTGTCTCCAGTGACACACAATTGTTCTTACTGATTGTAAATGCTGGAGAGTAAAATCATTAAGTATGTATGTCCATTCTGCTTGCTTGCTTGCTTGCTTGCTCCAAGCCCGACACCATAATGATCATCACATCCTTTAGCAAATAAAGCTGACACACGGGTCCTTAACAGCTGTAGCATGTCCACCGGACACTGTTGCATTCCAAAGTTCATACCTCTGGGGGAAAAGCAAGGAGGTTATTGTGAAGTGGCCGAAATTCTGAAATCAACAACAACTGCTTCATTTTCCTTATAGGGGCAAAAAGATATCTTCCCAAAGGTGCTTTTTTTCCGGAGGCAACTGGACTTCCTTGTTTTTTCACTTGAAGACGTTTCGCTTCTCATCCAAGAAGCTTCTTCAGCTCTGACAGGATAGTGGGGAATGGAAGGATTTATATTCCTTGCAGACAGCTGGTCATTTGCATCCTTTTAGAGGGTGGTTGAAGCACTTGGAGGTTTATCTGTGTCCACAGAGTCACCTGAGTCGTAATCCCGGTTCCTGTAGTCTGCAATTTTTTTCTTCTGGAAATCCATTCCTACTCCTACACCAGGGGTGGGCAACTGTGGCCCTTTTACAACCTGTGGACTTCAACTCCCAGAATTCCTGAGCCAGCTTGGCTGTCTCAGGAATTCTGGGAGTTGAAGTCCACAGGTTGTAAAAGGGCCACAGTTGCCCACCCCTGTCCTACACCATTCAAAGGGTGTTCATTCCAAATTGTATAGCTAAAAATCTGTAGAGATTCTTAGTCATCCAGGTCACGGTTATCCCAAATCCCTAATATCCAGGAATATAAATCCTTCCATTCCCCACTGTCCTGTCAGAGCTGAAGATGCTTCTTGGATGAGAAGCGAAATGTCTTCAAAAGAAAAACAAGAAAGTCCAGTTGTCTCCTGAAAAAGCATCTTTGGGATAACCATGACCTGGATGACTGAGAATCTCTACAGACGAAAAGCTGCCTTGTAAACAGAGGGAGTATCACAAGCTAGGACCAAAGAAAAGATGCTTGGTACCTAAGCATCTGGTAGAAATCTTGAAGGTGTCTCATGGATGTTCTTGTGCAAATGATAAAAATTACACAATTGACTTCATTTACATGGTGACCTTACCATGCATGTCATGTCAGTCCCCCTCCCTTTTATCTAGTGTATATGCCCTTGACTTGGTAGCTAACAAAGTTTGTTCTGCATTTGCAATTGCAGGATTTGTTCATATGGAGACACAAACCAACCACTAGACTAAATCGCCTAGCGCGTCAATTAAACACTTCCCTCCCCAAATTGGGGTAATTAGACAAAAACACAATTTAAATTAATGTTAAACAGGATTGCATCGATGAAAGGACAATGAAAACAATAAAACTAAATTTCCACCAAGAACCAAATGTAACAATCTGCATAAGTAGTGCGCATTTTCACAATAAATGCTATATATTTATAGCCTTTCACTATAAGTGCTATATATTATATACAGCAGAAACTGAACAGTGCAGGAAAAACCTATGGGAGAAAGAGAAGACACATAACACCAGTGCAAAGTAGTGAGTGTCAAAGCCCCTATTGTGGATGAAATCCAGAATATCCAGGATTACATCAATAAGGTGGCATCCAAAGATGAGCTGCTGAGAAAATACTTGAGGCAGCAAAAGATATGGGAGAAAGACCAACCAGAAGAAGTGCATGGCAAGATAAAACCCTGCACGGCAGAGGTGGTATTTGGCTGGTTCGGACCGGTTCGGGCAAAAAGATAGCAGAGATTGCGGGATTGTGGGTGGGCCTGCCCACCCACACCCTGATGCTATGCCATCCTATTTAGGCATGTTTTTGAGGCCGGGTGCATACGTGGAAGGCGTGCACATGAGCAAAGTGCAGAAGGTGTTGCGCACATGTGTGCGCAGAAGGTGCACGCATACAGCAAACTGGTGGTGACAAAATGTGAAACCCACCGCTGCTGTACAGGATGTACAGTTAGCTGAGGTGACTGCTACAGAAATTGAATGAATGAATGAATGAATGAATTCCTACCAGTGGCTGGAAAGGACTGGACTGAAAGGCAGCACTGAAGCATTGGTCATAGCAGCACAAGAATGGGCACTAAGCAACATATCCATAGAAGCTGGGGTCTACCGCATTAGACAGGACTCAAGGTGCAGTTTATGCAGAGTGGCCTCAGAGACAGCTCAACACATAGTGGCAGGTTATAGCATGCAGGCAGGAACATCATGCGCTGAATGGTACAATCAAGTAGCTGGCGCTGTGTACAAGAACATCTGCAAAGTGTATGGGTTAGATCTTCCCAAGTTCAAGTGGGAGATCTCAGAGAAGGTCCTGGAGAATAAGAAGGCTAAGATTTTGTGGGACTTCTAGATCAAGACAGACAAGCAGGTACTAGCTAATCAACCAGACATTGTGGTAGTAGACAAGGAGCAGAAGACAGCCGCGGTGATAGATGTAGCAGTGCCAAGGGGCAGCAACATTAGGAAGAACAAATATGAGAGAAGCCTGGAGACGTACCAGGGCCTGAAGGATGTTGTGGTCTGCCAGCAGCCTGCAGAGCTGGCAGCGGAGTTGGACAGTGAGGAGGCTGGGGAGGAACATGGGCCAGTTCTGGAGTCTGGGGAAGGCCTGGATGAGGGCTCTGCATCGTAGGCAGAGATGGGGCCAGGTCCATCTGGGAGTTATGCGCAGACTCCTGAGCCTCCAGAGTTGGACAGCAGAGAGGCAGAGGAACAGGAGGATCCTGTTCCTAGTGCATGCATGCATAGAGCTGCCAGAAGGCAAGAACAGTTAAAACAAAAGGGACGACTCAGGAATAAGGCCTGGAGATGATTGGCCCCTCCCATAAGGCTTAAAAGAGGAGCAAAGGCACATGGGCCCTTTGCAGGAAAGCAACATTGTTCATTCTGTTCCCAGTCGGCATCTCCGTTTGATTCTGGACTCCATGTGGCTTTGCCAAGTAGGTCTTTGGCAGCATGTCAAGGGAGATAAAGGTTGGTGATTATCCCAAAGGACTTCTCCCGAAGGACTTTTTGCAACTAATTGGGACTCAGCTGTGAAGGAAAGTAATTCACAGCTGTTGCAATAAAAGGTTTTTGGGACTACTCATGTGGTTTAATGACTCAATAAGCCTAGGCCACAACAAACGAGGAATTAGAGAGGCTATGGAAAATAAAGTCCCAAAGTGGTAACACTGGTGGTAGGAGCACTTGGGGCTGCGATTCCTAATCTGGAAGAATAGCTCCAACAGATCCCAGGAACAACATCATAACTCTCTGTCCAGCTATTAGGAATAGCTAAGATACAATGCAGAACCTTCAAACTCCCAGGTCTCTGGCAGAGAGCTCGAAATTGAGGAAGACTCAGACCACCCATAGGGGTGAGAAGGGATTCCTTTTTCTTTTTTTTAATTCACTTCATTTCTACCGATATTGAAATTCATACATCAAAGGCAAAAAGCTTTCAGGCCCATTGCAGCCAGGACTTTACTCTGCATTTTTCAGCCATGAAATCCGCCTTGTTTGATTTCACCCTTACACGCTTATCTCTCCATCCTAAGATCTAGAAGCTTACCGTTCTTGCTTTTTAAGTGAGAGTGGTGTTTCTCCATCAAACCGAATATTGTATTCGGTAAGTGTGTCCAGAATTATTCTGTCTAGCTGCTGCAGGATAATTCCTAACACATTTTAATTCAGCTGTTTTACTACTCAGTCATGCTTTCTCTTCATATTGGGCCATGAACAACATTTACTGGAACATGTATATTTTGCAAACACTGCATTCTACATTCAAACATGCCTACACTTCGGGTTGACCCCTAGGTTTTACCTTTTGAAATCAGATACTTTTAAAAGAAAATCTGAATAGTCTCTTTGGCTGGGATCAGTTGTGCTTTCTCCCCACATCCTAATGTTTGCCATAAAATCTATATATTTGCTGTCCTGGGATAAACAGCTTCTATGAATCCACTTGCGCGCTCATGTGCCTCGAAGAAAATCAAGAGAAGAAATGTTATTTCTGCCTAAATCCTTCTCAAACAATCCATTCCAGTGATATTTGCAGGCTATCAAGTGCTCATTAATCATATTACCAATGAGCACTGATTTTTCAGATTGTGCTAATTAGACCTCATTTGTTTCAGGTGAAAGAGCTTCCATGATCAAAACCTGCCCAGTGCCACGAATGCTCGGGAAGATGTGCCAGTCAGAAGCAATTACGGCTCTGCCTGTGTGCCACATTCTAACACTGCCCACTTCTGCTGCTGTGGCGAAACGTCTGTTAACATTTCCATTACAAAGTCAAATAACATCTTAAAGGGATTTATTACTCAACCATAACACTGAGCTGGCTTTTGGCATCTCAGATCAAAGCAATGGAGGGTTCTGAGGATTTGCTGTCTTTTTTTCCTTTTCCACCAGATCACATCGCTCACGTCTAAGGATACCTAAATACGAAAGGAACCGTCTGGTGTCTATTGATCGAACAACCTGAGCATTTTCATTTGACCAAATGAAAACATATGGTCATCTTAATGAAATACAACGTTAAAAAGAGAAGCCCATCATAATTCAGTGGGATTCAATAAATATAGAGGGTTTCATTTTTTTTTTTGAAATGGGAACACTATCCCCTCCCCAGGGGTGGGTTCTACTTATCTTTACTACAGGGGTGGGTTCTAAAATTTTTTACTACCAGTTCTGTGGGTGTGGCTTATTTTGTGGGCATGGCTTGATGGTCATGTGACAATTTTTTAGGATTTAGCAGAGGTACTGATCTATCAGGCTTTTAACTGCTTGCAGAACTGTACCAGTCTACTCATTTATTTTTGCAGGCACTGGTCTACTCATGTATTTTTGCAGGCACTGGTCTACCACCAAACTTCCTTTTACCACTGATCAGCTGTAGGGTGGCCCTTTGAAGCCCCACGGCAAGAGTTTAAACAGTTTTCTTCCTTATAGCCCATCAGCTGGGACTCAGGAGGCAGCAATAGATTAGGGGTGGGGCCAAATAAAAGGTAAGAATAACGCGGGGGGCGGGGGAGCGGAGGGGGGGGCAGAACCGGTTCGGTGACATCATATCGTCACTGCTACTGGCTCGGCGGAACCGGGAAGAACTGGGAGGAATCCACCACTGCTTTACTACCGGTTCACATCATGCCCACGCACGCTCGCTTTGTTCGCTCATGCGCGCACTCTTCTGCACATGCGCAGAAGCTTCTGTGCATGCTCAGATCACTTATGATGATGTCTGGGTCAGTGGGCGGAGCCTCCCGCCAGTTTTACTACCGGTTCTTGCGAACCAGTCTGAACCAGAGGCAACCCACCACTGCCCCTCCCTGATTTCAGTGCAAAAATACAATATCAGCTACATCGTCTTGTGCAATTACTCAGAAGAAAATTCATTCTGCTCGAAGTTTACTCCCAGGGAATTGTTTTGAACACCACAACTTTAGTCTCTCGGCACTACAATTAATATGGTAAAATTTAGAACTACTTAACTTTGGTTGCGCTGAGTTCTAAAGTATCATCTTCCTTAAAAGCCAAATAAATAAATGTAATAATTATAAATTATAAAAATGTTCTTGTTCCACAAGGCTTCATATGAGCTTTTTGGAAAGAGTGGGGAGTGAAAAAGCTCTTACATATTTTATGCTGATGGGCTTTTAACTGTTTGATATGGTTTTAATTGTGCTTTTATTATTGTTTCTGTATATTTATTCAGAGAGCTGCCCTGCGGGAAAAAGACATATATTGTAAAGCCTGGATTTAAATGACAAAAAATTAAAAACGGCAACCAGATTCAGTTCTTATGAAACAGAATCAGATAAAAGAATTTGCCACCAAACAAAATCTACTTGAGTCAAATTAGAATTAACCAAATTAGATGCAATGCATTCTGAATTTTCATAATCTTCTGTTTTCTGAGAAGAACTAAGAGAATCTTCCAGTGAGATTCAATTTCATCAGGGGTTTAAAAAATGAATAAAATGTATAGTAACTAAAGCAGCCTGGTCCTCTCCTTCCCTTCCTTCCCCTCCACTCCCCTCCTTCTCTGCTGTGCTCTCCCATTCTCCTCTGCTCTCCTCTCTCCTCCTCCCCTCCCTTCCTCTCTCCTCTCCTCTCCTGCTCCCTTCTCCCTTCCTCTCTCCTCTCTTCTCCTCTCCTCTCCTGCTCCCCTCTGCTCCCTTCTCCCTTCCTCTCTCCTCTCCTCTCCTCTCCTCTCCTCTCCTCTCCTCTCCCCTCTTCTCTTCTCTCCTCTCCTCTCCTCTCCTCTCCTCTCCTCTCCTCTCCTCTCCTCTCCTCTTCTCCCCTCTCCTCTCCTCTCCTCTCCTCTCCTCTCCTCTCCTCTCCTCTCCTCTCCTCTCCTCTCCTCTCTCCTCTGATTGGTATGATGGGTGAAAGAGCAAACATTACTTTCCATTGCCTGACAATATAATTTTATTTAGACTAGTTCAATTCCATCCTTCTCAAAAAGACTGGCAACAATAATGTGCTTCTTGTTTCATTTAACAAGAATTCAAGGTAGACCTTGTAAGGCATTACAGATATCCACAAATGACTTGCACTAGATGGATTTTGCCCAGCGAAACTTGTGAAATTGAGGCATTAATTAATATTTTAGCTTTCCTATAGTTATCCCACCTCACAGTCCCTAGAGCTCTCAAGGTGGCTTTATTAAAATGCCTCTTTAATTCTATGACTTTCTTGGTAAACGCAGTGTAATGGGGAATGGTGAAGAGTCTACAAGCATAATTACATTCTAAGCATCACTGAGGACTTCAGGCACCGTAGACATCTGTCAGATGCACAGACAAGACATCAACAATATCTGAAGAGCTTCTTTCTTGAATACCAAAGAAGCCGTTTGAAGACTAAATCAGGAAAAGTGTAATGCCCTGGTGCATGGATTCTGATATCTTATCTAGGAAAATGAGATTACAATAGTCTTTCTTTATCCATAGCTAATAAATCTGGGGGAATAGTAGAAGCAATTCAGTTGGGCAGACAACACATTCCTAGCTAGATTAGCTAGTTACAAAAAATTATGGAAGATATCGGTGTCCACAAGAGGGAGCAGGATGGGGCAACTCATAAAATACGCATTGTGAGCCAAACATTGGCCCTTATGCCTACAGATAGTCCTTGACTTACAACCCACAATTGAGCTGAAAATTTATGTTGGTAAGTTAAGCATTTGTTAAGTGAATTTTGCCCCATTTTGTGACCTTTCTCGCCACCCTTGTTAACTGAATTGCTGCAGTGATTAAGTTAGCAACCTGGTTGTTAAGTGAATCTGGCTTCCACGTCTGACTTTGCTTGTCAGAAGGTCGTAAAAGTGGATCACATGATCCCGGGACACTGAAACAATCATAAATATGAGTTGCCAAGCATTCCAATTTCAATCATGTGTCCATGGAGATGCTGCAAAGGTCGTAATTGTGAAAGAGGGTCATAAGCAGGGGTGAAATTCGAGCGGATTGGACTGGCTTGGGCGAACCGGTAGGGACAATTTGAATCAGTTTGCCAAACCAGTAAAAATCACCCCTGGTTGGCCCCACCCATGCCTGCCCATTCATCGCTCACCTCTTCCGCCCGCTCGCTTGGCCCTTCCGGCCACTTGATATTCCACAGAATTCAACGTTAAATGCAGCAGACAGAATCTGAACTTTTCTCCCTCCATTCACAGCGGAGCTGCTGCAGCCTGTCCCTTTAAGGTAGTCCCCGGAAGGGAGGGGGCCGGTGGGACCATAAAGGGAGCAGCAGCTCCGCTTTGAATGGAGGGAGAAAAGTTCGGCTTTTCTCTGCCACAGCATTCACTATGAGCCCTTCCGGTGCTCATACACACATTTTTTCCTCCCAGGTTCTGTGGGTGTGGCTTGGTGGGAGAGGTCATGTGACTGAGTGGGCATGGCCATGAGTGACATTGAGTTAGCCACACCCACTCAGTCACAGCCCCCCCACCAAGCCACACCCACAGAACCAATAGGAAAAAAATTTTGAATGTCATCACTGGTCATAAGTCACTTTTTTCAGTGCTGTTGTAACTTTGAATGGTCTCTATATGAACTGTTGTAAGTCAAGAATTACCAGTATTTGTATTGTTGCACCAGACTACACATCTTGTTTTCATTTTGACATCATAAAGATTGGTAATAAGCACCTACAAGGTAAGATGCTTAAAACTAATCATAGCTGTCACGGGATATGACTTTGTGTATCATTAACACATCTTTCCAGTTTTAATTCTTAATAAAAAAAAAGGCATCAAAAGCTTTGAAGGCATCAGAACAAATGTTTGGAGTTGGAACATGCTTTGGGTCCTAAATACAAATTATTTCAGGCACTCTAGAGTGATTAAATGCATCCTGTCAGATCTGGTAAAAGAGTAACAGGTAATTCTTGACGTACAGTCCATTTAGTGACCATTCAAAGATACAACAACACTGAAAAAAGTGACTTATGACCCTATTTCACATGACCATTGCAATATCCCCAATGTCATGTGATCAAAATTCACACCCTTGGCAACTGGTTCATATTTATCACAATTACAGCGCCTCATAGTCATGTGATCCCCTTCAGCAGCCTTCCGGCAAGCAAAAGTCAATGGGGAAGCCAGATTCACTTAACAACCGTTAAGTCACTAATTTAACAACTGCTATGATTCATTCAACAAATATATCAAGGAAGGCCATAAAATGGGGCAAAACTCACTTAACAACTGTGTCAGTAACAGAAATTTGCGGCTCAATTGTGGTTAGTAAGTTGAGGACTACCTGTATGTTATGAGTCCTCTCTGTCCCACCTGGCAGGATCCAGGAAATGGGCCTTTTCTGGTATGGCACCTGCCCTGTGGAATATCATCCACTCTGAGGTGAGACTGTCTACATCCTTGGTAGCCTTCTAGAGCAGGGGTCTCCAACCTTGGCAACTTTAAGACTTGTGGACTTCAACTCCCAGAATTCTGCTTTGCTGGCTGAGGAATTCTGGGAGTTGAAGTCCACAAATCTTAAAGTTGCCAAGGTTGGAGACCCCTGCTCTAGAGGTTCCTCAAAACGTGGTTATCTCAAGAGGCATTAGAACCTCAGGGAAATGAAGAGACATTGTGATGGCTATATTATCTGTAACACCAAAGTTACACTTGTCTTCTCCTTTTGAAATAATATTAATGTTCTTATTAGGGAAAGTTTGCTTTCTATATTTTGTTTTGTTTTGTAATGTACACTCCCCAAACTCATGTGTGTGAGATGGCGGCTATGTAAATGTGAGGAATAAGGAAATAAAGCCTAGACAATCTAGTTGTATTTATTATAATTAAATAGAGTGGAGAATGAGGAACTATTACTCATAACTTATTTTTCCCTGCTTTTCTGCCACTGATGTTATGTGTTTTTGTTTTTGTTTTAAATGGCAGGTTTAACTATACTTGGAGGGTCTGATCAGACCGAAAGGTGATCTAAATGAAAATAATCTTCTAGACTAGAGTAACATTAGACAACAAGAAAATATGAATGTAATCAAGAAGGGAACTTCTGAGAATCTGCAAATCATGAGGAGGTTCAAAGCCAAGTCTGAAGTGGCTCACAGTTTTAGGGACAGGAGCATCCTTGAGATGCTTAAGACAAGTGGAAGTTTGCATCATTGTTCTTGATGCTAAGACACACACAGACACATAGACACACAGACACATACACGCACACACTGACTCTCTTCCCCCATTTCCCTAGAACTGACTGAATAATTTTAGACCTGCCAGCAGCCTCTACTCAGTAATTTTCACCCTCTCACTTAGCACCAGACCTCCTTCTTATGGTCCTGGAATATTTGCTTACACCCATTTGTCTGTGTGTTTTGTTGGCCATGCAGTATCTTACATCACACAGCCTTATAATTGTTGTTGTTGTTGTTTGTGATGATGTGAAAATATATATATATATATTCATTCTCTATAGTTGTCCTTCAACACCCCAGTGTATAATTTTTGTACATAATCTGCAGCAATTTCTCTCCCTAATTATTATTATTTTTTTCATCCTAGATGTGAGACTTAGCAACCGAGAAAGGTGCTAAAGAGAGACAAAACTTGTGTGGGTGGCTGGAGATTAGCCATTTGGAAATCTATTCCTTGCTTTGTACCACAATCTGTTTCCACATTTCCCTTCCAAGTTGTTTCATGTGGGTGCTGCCATTCAGAGATCTTTCATATTGATCCATGAGCTCACTATGATTCAAGCCGGTTATCCTTGAGTACCCCCAATGAGATTTTAGGCACGATAAATGCAAAGTAGAATTAATGGTTTATAGGCTATACGTTTACTAACGGCTTAATATTCAGCCTCATATGGTTGCGGCTCAAAAGAATGAACATGACACTCTGCGCAGGATCAAATGTGACATTCTACTCATCCAACAGTATTGCTCTTGTCCCAGGTCCCAGTTTTCTCCTGTTCCAATGGCAAAGCATTTGAAGACATATCTGGTAATGTCCTCCAAGAACTGTCAATATTGGCATGCCAGCTCCTCATTTATTTGAACAAACGCTTGGTCCTCTTTAAGAAATAACAAGCAGTTTGCAACTAAAAATTTACTCTGTCCCTTAACTGCCAATCTTTGACCCACGAAGAAAGAGTGCTTGATATTCTTAGAATGGTGAACGTATGGGCGCATTTGCGAAACAGCTATCGTAGCGAGTGTAGCCTGTCACAAAACACTGATTTAACAAGGAAGGCCAATTTCAGATAAAGCACTGGGTTACATCCCCTTTTATTTTTATTTTTATTTTTAAACAATCTTGCAACCAGAAGCTGGTATTTTTCTTTGCAGTCTGCTAGCTTCCCATTTGGAAAAATTAAAATATCTTAAAATATAAAATGAGATCAGGTGTGTGACATGGAGCCTGTTGGATACTAAAAGGGGTCTCCAAGGAATTCGGGCTTTTTGCATTTACTCTTTTTTATATAGAGCATATACATTTTATTAACAGTTTTAAAGAGAACATAAAAACTAACACAAATTAATACAGAATGAAGAGAACAAAGAAAGAGAGAAGGAGGAAAAAAGAAAAGGAAAGAAAGGATGAAAAGAAATACAAAGAAAAAAATTCTGATTGCTTCTGTGGCAAATACAAATACGATTACAAATTATCTCTTATTCTATGATTGCAGAAAAGCTTACTGTTTTCTGTTATCCATTTTTTAAAATCATTGAAACCACAAGTCATAAGTGCTTTTTTTCTTTTTTCATGCAAAAAGGTTTCCACTCATTTATTAATATGTCTTTTCTCTAATCAAAGAAGTTAATTTAGTCATCTCTACAACTTCCATCATCTTGACCATCCATTCTTCCGTTGTGTAGCATGGAACCTTTCCACTTTTGTGCATATAATAATTTTGCTGCGGTTTTCATATATAAAAATAAAATTCCATGAACATTCTTCTAGTTGCCTATCCATTATCCTAAAAGAAAGGCTTCTGGTTTCAATTGTATTTTAGTCTTTAAAATCTTCTGACTTCCTATGTCTAGTTTAATGAAAAGAAGGACTAGGGGAGACATGATAGCAGTGTTCCGATATCTCAGGGGCTGCCAGAAAGAGGGAGTCAAGCTATTCTCCAAAGCACCTGAGGGAAGGACAAGAAGCAATGGGTGGAAACTAATCAAGGAGAGAAGCAACCTAGAACTTAGGAGAAATTTCCTGACAGAACAATTAATCAGTGGAAGAACCTGCCTTTAGAAGTTGTGAATTCTCCAACACTGGAAGTTTTAAAAAAGACATTGGATAACCATTTGTCTGAAGTGGTGCAGGGTTTCCTGCCTAAGCAGGGGGTTGGACTAGAAGACCTCCAAGGTCCCTTCCAACTCTGTTATTCTATTCTGAGTCCTGTTATATACTTGGATCCTGTTTGTTTGTTTGTTTGTTTATTTGTTTACACATTCACATAGTTTTACGCATGAAAAACTATCCCTTCATGTTGTTCACCCAGCAAAGATTTGAAGTACCTTTATACATTCCAGACAATTTTTCTCGTGGCAACCAACAATTCATATTTTTCTAAAAATTCTCTTAAAAATTTATTATAGAAATTTTGATCCTTTTAACCACATATTTTCCCACTGATCCATTTATATACAGGTATATAAATGGCCACAATTGAGCCCCAAAATTTATGTTGCGAAGCGAGACATTTGTTAAGTGAATGTTGCCCATGTTACAACCTTTCTTCCCACCGTTGTTAAGTGAATCACTATAGTTGTTAAATTAGTAACATGGTTGTTAAATAAATCTGGCTTCCACATTGCTTTCGCTTGTCAGAAGGTTGAAAAAGGTGATCCTGGGACACTGCAACCGTCATAAATAGGAATCAGTTGCCAAGTGCCTGAATTTTGATCATGTGCTGCAGTGGTTGTAAGGGTGAAAAATGTCCCCAACTTTGAATGGTCACTAAATGAACTGTTGTATGTCGAGGACTACCTGTACTGTAATCAAAATTTTAGCCCATTTTATGCATTCTTTCTCTTATTTCAACAGAAGTTTATACATTTTAATAGAAGTGTTTTCAGGCACAATCTAAGTTTATATTTTATTCCATAATCTAAGAATGGCCCACCTGACATTATAATTGTTAAAATCTATATTAACCTTAGTTCTCTCACACTATAGATAACTATGCCAACAAATCTCTGATCATGTCCTCCCAAACTCCAGTTTCTTAACAAATTCCTCTTTCTCCTCCAAGCTAAATAACAGGCAGCAAAATATAATTTCAAATCTGGTGGGCTCAATATTCCTCTTTCCTTTGCACCTTTTAATAGTTTATGTTTAACTTCTAGTTTTTTCCCCTGCCATAGAGATTTAGATATTTATCTTTTGGCTCTTGTTTAAATGGTATATATGGTATCAAAACAGGTCAGAATTTTTTTTTTAATGTAAAACGTTCATCTTAATTAAAGAAATTTCTGCCCAACAGTGATAGTTGTACTTTGTCTCATCTTGTTACATCTTTTAAAATTTCATTCCATCTGTATGAGCTTGCATCTTCATGTTTTTGTTGACATTTTTGTCTTCTGTTTATTAATCTTAAAACCTGCTAATGCCCGAAGTTCTTTTAGTTTATTCATTAAAAGTACAATTCCCTTTAGAACAGGGGTATCAAACTCGATTTCATTGGGGGCTGCATCAGGGTTGTGTTTGACCTTGGGGGGTCCAGGGGCCATGGACAACTCGACATCACTTGTGTCGGGGGCGCCTGTGGCGGCCCAAGAACTCTGCCAGCAAAAACGGGCTCCTGAGCTCCATTTTCGGCTGTGATGGCCTCCTGCAACCTTCTGCCAGCGAAAACAGAGCTGGGGAGGGCTGCCCACAGCCCTCCTGAGCTTAATTTTTGCTGGCAGAGGTACCATGGGCCGGTTCTTTGCCGTTTCCAGAGCGGCCCAATGGGCCAGATCTAAGCACCCTGTGGGCTGGATCCGGCCCCCAGGCCTTGAGTTTGACACCCCTGCTTTAGAAGGTCTGTGAAAATTAATACCAAATCATCCACAAAAGCTTTTCACTTCTATGGCTCTTTTAATCTTTACATCCACCATCCTTTCATCTTGTTTTATATTTCTGTTCAATATTTCAAAAATGAGAATAAATAAAAGAGGGGACAGTGGGCAACCATAACCTGTTCCCTTTTGTACCACAAATGTTTGGTTAAATCCCAATTAATAATTAGTTGTACTATCTGTGAAGTATAAACTGATTTCACCCATGCTCTCCAAAATTCATTATCTTCTAAAACCTTAATCAAAAAAGTCCAATTCAAATTGTCAAAAGCCTTCACTGTATCTAAATGATCAATGTGGCTTTTTTCCCAGTATATATACTGTTTCAAATATTCCAAAATATCCAGCACAGTATTAACTTTATCTTTCAACTGTTTTTTTATATAAAATTACTGTACATTGATCCTCATAAATAAATGTTTGCAAAATTATTTTAAATCTTTCAGCTAAAATCATTATGAACAACTTGTAGCTGTTATCAGAAATGATACTGATTTTTAATTTCTTGCCGAAGTCAAATCTTGTCCCTCTTTAGGTATTAATTTATATTAGACTCTTTCTAGTCTCTGGTACGTCTCTTGTAAAATACAATTCGTCATGTGTTTTAAAGGTTGTAAAAGTTCATCCTTAAAGAACTTATAATACTTGATAGTCCATCTGATCCAGGCATCTTTCTTGGTTTACTCTTTTTAATTGCTTCTCAAACTCCATATTGTTATTCGTCCATTCCTAATTTGTCTTTGTTTTTCTGTAATTCCTGGTAAATTTTGTTTTCTGAGATATTAATCTATTTTCTCAAAGGGAATATTTTGTCCTTTATGCAAATTAGAATAATATTGATATAATCTCTTTGTATGGTCATATTATCCATAAACATAATATCTCCCTCTTGTAGTTTCAATATAATTTTCTCTTTCTCTTCATAATTTATAATTCAGTCATTTCCCTAGTTTATTGGTAAAATCAAAATTTCTCTGCTTTGCATTATTCAATTTGTGCCCATTTGTCTTATTGTTAACATAGCCAATGGTTACTGTAAAATCCCTCTGAAATCTCCATTTCCATCTCTTCCAATTCTCCTTTATATCTTTCTAAAAAACCTCTTGCTTTCTGAACAGAATTCAGTCTAAACTTTGGAGCCCAAGTGGACAGTCATTTAAATATGAGCCAACAGTATGCTGGAGTTGCCAAAGATCCAACACAGTCCTGGTTTCCATTAACAGAGTCAAGATCATGTGACATTAATAACATTTTATAATGCCTTGGTAAGACCACCAGTTTTGGTCACCCCAATATAAAAAAAAATGTTGAGACTCTAGAAAGAGAAAAGCAACAAAGATGATTAGGGGACTGGAGGCTAAAATGTAAGAAGAACGGTTGCATGAATTGTATATTTCTAGTTTAACGAAAAGAAAGATTAGGGGTGACATGATAGCATGTTCCAATATCTAAGGGGCTGCCACAAAGAATAGAATAGAATAGAATAGAATAGAATAGAATAGAATAGAATAGAATAGAATAGAATAGAATAGAATAGAATAGAATAGAATAGAATAGAATTCTTTATTGGCCAAGTGTGATTGGACACACAAGGAATTTGTCTTTGGTGCATATGCTCTCAGTGTAAAAAGACAAGATACATTCGTCAAGAATCATAAGGTACATAAATTTTATTATTGGATGGAGAGGAGGAGGAATGCCGGGATAAAGGATTATTGATGAGTTGAATGTTTAGAAATTTCTATGTTAGTTTTCTGTGATAGGTAGGAATGAACTTGGCATTGATGTAACCTTCACAGATGAAAGCACTTATGTGTTTGAAATGTAATAAATAGTATAAACTTATAAAGCGATAAGGAAGTGTATCTGTTGAAAGGTAAAACTTGATGAAAATGTCTAATCCAGAGAAGTCAAACCATGTCCAATGTTTTTAATTTGTATTATTAATAAAAAAAACTTTTTAAAAAAAGAATCATAAGGTACAACACTTAGTGATAGTCATATTCTCCAACAAGCAATGGATTGAGATTAATCAAGGAGAAAAGCAACTCAGAACTAAGGAGACATTTACTGACAATTATAACAATTAATCATTGGAATGGCATGCCTCCAGAATGCTCTAACACTGAAAGTATTTAAGAAGAGATTGGATAGCCATTTGTTTAGACTTGCATAGGCTTTCCTGCCTGAGCAGGGGGTTGGACTAGAAGACCTTAAAGGTCCCTTCCAACTCTGTTATTCTGTTAAAAATCACAATTTACCAGCTATAAATTGTCTCAAGCAGAGAAAATAAGAAGAGAAGACTCTTTTTTTTTCTTTGATTATCTTGATTATCTTGTTTCTTACACTTTCATTTTAATAACTCTTGATAACTTCAGCCATGGCTCCAGCACGAGTCCAAAAGCTCGGAAGACAAAACCTCCGGTCCCAGATGGGATCCTGCAACATTATCTTGGGACACATATATTCACCTTCATTTGCAACCACTAGACTAAATAACTTTTTAGCCTAGTGTGTCTTTTTAACCTCCCCATGGAGTAGTTAGACAAAACATGATTAAATTTTGTCATGAGATTTTACCCAAATTTAAGCAGGATTGCACATGCATTCTATACTGAAAGGTCATTGAAAATAATTAACTAAATTTAATATAGTTAAAACACACACACACTCACACACACACACATGTTTTCACTCCATTTCTACTTATATAGATATTCATATATCAAAGTGTAAAAACTTTCAGGCACATTGCAGTCAGGTTTTCCAATGAGAAGTTGTTGGCCAAGATTGCCTTCAGGTAGTCCTCAATTTACAATCACAATCTGGATCATAATTTCCATTGCTAAGTAAGGTGATTGTGACGTGAACAGTGCCCAATTGTATGATCTTTTTGCTCTTAACTGCTTAACATGTGGTATTAAATATATCTGGCTTCTCCCATTGACTTTGATTATTGGAAGCTGGCTGAGAAGCTTGCAACTGGTGATCATATGATCATCATAAATACATGTCAGTTGCCAAGGGCCCAATTTTGATCATGGGGATGCTGCATCCTTTGTAAGTATTAGGAATAGTAAGTAACTTTTTTCAATCCTGTTGTAACTTCAAATGGTCACTAAACGAATGGTTGCAAGTCAACAACTAGCTATATTTCTTTCCGCTGAGAATTATAGAAATTACATTAATCCAACACATTGGTTAAAAGTTGCCCTATCTAGTGATAACAGGAATTGCAAACAAAAAGCAAAACCAGAGTGTTTTCCATGGATGTATCTCCATTCAAAATTAAACTATTTTTCCTTGCCACACATGTGGATATAGGCATGTCGGCAAAAGCCAATGGGAGCATTTGAAGGAATCTCAAGGAGCGAAGAAATATAATACCTGTATATTCTTTTGTGAGCGGGCAGGTAATATGCTAACATGTGTTTATCAAACAGTTGTGGAATTTGCAGCCCGCGCAGCTCTTGTTAACTTGTCACATTGCATTTTCTCCAGTGTTTTCATATATTTTGCATCCCTCTCTCTTCCCTTCTCTCTTCACCATTTGTACTGTTGCTTTCATTGCTAGAATTTTGAGCAGTTTGACACACCCTGAGTCTAAATTAAGGATAATACTGCAGTGTGGATGTTTAAAATTCATGCCTAACCACTTTCTAACTCTGTGGGTATGAAATTCAAAAACCCCTCTTATTAAAGACCCTTAAATATTCACTTCAATTCCAAAGACAAATATGAACAGAAACCCAACCAAACAAAGTACTGTATTAAAATCATTGATTCACAATATTTAAATTTCTAGCTAGCCTCCAATTAGCAGGCTTTCCAATATTTGAACAGAAGACCATTTTAATGTAATTACAAACACATTTTAGGCATCTAAATTTTTTGCATAATTAGTTCCCTATTAAACTATTTATGTAGCCCTTTTTTTCATCAGAAATAGAAAAAGCAGAACAATTTTATTCCTTACTGTTACAATAATTAACTATGTAAGTAGAACAGCATATTAATAGAGTATAATTTGTTTACATTTAAAAGAAAATTGTGTTAGATTAGCATAGCAAAAGACTATTTTCATATCCAGGCAATAATATGCAGGCCTAATAGCAATTTACAGTGTAGTTAAAGAATATTATTAATAAAGTAATACAGTGTAATTCTGTTTGCCCCAACCATATTTCACAATGTCCTTAATTACAGTTAATTCCATTGAGGCTAATTTGGGTGTTGTTAAGCAGTAGACAGAGGAATCTTAAATACAACCTTTGTTAATAATGAATTTTGAAAGTTACACTGGAGCAAATCACAATAAAGAGATGTAGAAATACATTTTATCTATTAATTTTCCCCTTCCGGAATCTTGATAATAGGGTCAGTCAATAAGAATACTTAATTGGCAACTAGGAAAAGTTTGGCTGTAAATGGAGTTTTGTTTTCATAGACATTTAACAATGAGACAGCCAGAGTGTCATCACAACTTAGAAGTGAAAGATCTGGTCTTGAAAGGTATTAACTGAGTGTTTTTGACACTTGTGAGGGTGAGCATTCATTAAAGTTTACCACCACCTGGTGAAGGCAGCAACATAAGATCCATTCATTGCCATGTTGCCACAAACATGAAGCTTCATGGCATAGGAATAGAGAAGGCTGGTTTATAGTACTTCAGAATATTTCTCCAACTTACCCATTAGGGTGTCACTAGCTCTAATCTCATCTTTGCTACCATCTGTTAACAGATTCATTTCATGGGTATTTCTAATAATTGAATCTGGGGCCTTCTGTGTACAAGTCCTGTGCTCTACCGTTGTGTATGTTAAGGATATTGGTGTTGTGTTACCAACCAGCAGAGTAAATGCACAAGGAAATGTTGCTGAGAGCAATGAATAAGAGTTATGCAAACTGGTTTATCAAAAGCTTACTTTATAATAGAAAAACAATCTCCTAGTCTTTAAACAAATTCCAAGTCTTTGCCAGTTAAATCAGTCCAGTAGTTACAGAATCTTCTTACCCAACAAATAGTAGTTGGTTAGAATAACAAACTCACTCTGGTTCACAAACCACGATGGTAACAGATCCATCCAACGATGATTAGCAGATAGCAACTCCTCTCAATGGCAGCATATCATATCAGCTTCATACACAATGGCAGCATATCATAGCAGCTTCATCATCAAACTGAATATGTTACAATACCTTGCTTAAATACTCTCACAACCAGTGATTACCTAATTACAGCATGACTCAGCATTAAAGTCACATAATACAGATTAAAGTTACAGTACACTTATATTGCCTGGACAACTAGTTAGGCTCAAACCATATCCTAACAGTGTATGAAAACTGAAGGCCTCCAATCACTAAACTTAGGCATGGAATTTCAAGTTAAGATGCCTTCAAGATTGGTCTAGTAGCAAATCTGAAAATTTAGTAAGGATTTTTTTGGGTTCTGTTTTCAACACTGGCTTTGGTTGTAGAATAAAAATCAAAACTCCTCAAATACTATTTTGCTGATTATGCCCAGACCGAGCTGGAGACCCATAAGCCTCAGGTTATTAATGACATTATCAGCAAACTATAACATATTTGTAATATGATTGGATTTTGAATTAAATTCTGATGGACATAGTATAGACCCAGTTTGGTTCCAAATGTATTAAATATTAACTTAGTTCATTCTGCTACCCAGGTTTATTCAATGTGTTACAAGACTCTGGGGATAATTAATATTCTTTTCATCTCCATCCCTCATTTTCTTATAAAAAAATAAATAAAAATATTGGTGAATATTAGTATTCATGGGTGAATAATGTCTGATTCAGACAAATGTGAATATTAGAATTCATCAGGAGGAGTGATATTCCTTATCTATAATGAATGCTGCAAATACTTCTTTTAGGTGATTTTGCATTTACTGGTTTATCTCTAAACTCTTAACATCCGATTTCCGAATTATTGAAACTGCCACAAATCACTCCAAGAAAGAAGTTACAACTAGTCCTTGGTTAGCAACTCCCATGATTAGCAACAATTTGCAGTTACAATTGTGATGACAAAGTAATGTTATGAACAATCCTTTCTAAGGTAGGTGAAATGAGGACCCAGTTTGTGGGGGCAATAAGCTGACTTTGTATAAATATACAAAAGGATGAAGGCTATTGCTGAGCACATTGTAAGCCGCCCTGAGTCTTCGGAGAAGGGCGGCATATAAATCAAATTAAAAAAAAAAAAAAAAAAAATCATCACTTTTACAATCTTTGAAAGTCTGTAAAGCAAAGGAAAGTTGGAGTCAGAACAGAATGAACTGCTTCGCTTTAACTTAATCAACTGAGTTGCGGATCTCAATTCAACAATTGGAAAGGAGGGCATGCTCCTCAAAGAAGAAACAGTTTCAATCTCTGTGGTGAAAAACATTTTGTTGAAATGTATCCAAGCACATCACCAGTAAATAACCTCTAAACTGCTTAATAGATTTATTTTTGACAATGTGATAATAAAACGTGCTCTAAGACATCCTCTGATGAAAAGGAAATTCCAACCCAGCTTCCTAAAACTCTAGACAAGAGACAGAGTTGGTATTGTGATAGATAGTTATCAAAGTATGATTTCTGAAACATATATTAGTTAGGATCAGTGGTGAAATCCATTTTTTTTAACTACCGGTTCTGTGGGCGTGGCTTGGTGGGCATGGTGTGGCTTGGTGGGTGTGACAGGGGAAGATACTGCACAATCCCCATTCCCTCCCCACTCCTGGGGGAAGGATATTGCAAAATCTCCATTCCCACCCCACTCTAGGACCAGCCAGAGGTGGTATTTGCCGGTTCTCTGAACTACTCAAAATTTCCACTACCGGTTCTCCGAACTGCTCAAAATTTCCACTACTGTTTCTCCAGAACCTGTCAGCACCTGCTGGATTTCACCCCTGGTTAGGATCTTAAACTATATTACTCTGTACAATAAAAACCACACATCAATGCGGGGAAAAAAGCAAAAAGTTTAGAGGAGGCTCCAGATTTTCTCTGTTTTTTGCTGTTTCTGTTGTTGCTGGTTTTTGCTTTTTATTTTATTTTTGTATGGTATTATTTTCATATTAAGGGTGGCGAGCTGTCCAGAGTTCTGCTTTTAAGATGGGCAGCCATGCAAGTATTTTAAATCAATAAATTCACAGAGGAGAGGACTATCCCTGGCTCCTGGTTGTGATAACACTATATTATTCTCTGAATCACCAGCAGAATAACTTCAATAATAGTAACTGGGGAGCGATTGAGACAGAAGGCCTGCTGATGGCATTTGGTTAGTCATTGCATGACTGCTGGGTTAGATCCAACTGGCTGTTCTGGTGTTTTTATTCCTATAAGTCAGATGGAACCTTTGGATGTTGAAATGCAAGAGTGTCATAACATCTGATAGATAGAGATGCCTTACCAACATAGTCTATACACCAATGGGAAAAAAAAATCTCATCTTGTTATTTATACTAACATGTTTGCAAAGCTGCACCTCTCTCCGTTTGCCCCTGTAATCCAAAACGAACTCCGGAGTGATGGGATTTTACAACTAATCTTACATCAGTTTGGAGTTTTTGAGACCTTCTATGAACATTGATTAAGGAGCGTTTTAATATACTTGGTGATACATCTTACTTTTGCATTTAAAGATAGGATGTGCCTTGATTTGTGCTTTCCAAGTGCTGTATAACATTTAATTTGCTTCCCATTTCATTTCCAGGGAAGCAGGCTGTTCTCTAACTAGTCAAGCTTGGGTTTAAATCCAAATCCGACCTGTAAAAAACAAAACAAAAAACAGGACAAATGTTTTATAGACCCTTAATTCTGGTTACACCAACTGTTTTTGAAGACATTGTTGGTATATTTTGAATGCTGCCATCCATTCTATATATATATAATTTGGTCACTTGTTCTACAAGAACATTTGGGTCATTTAAGATAAAACAGTAGCCATTTGGACTTTCATGTGTACATAAAAAGGACATATGCAGTTGATCCATGAGCCTTGGTGGCGCAGTGGTTAGAAATCAGTATTGCAGGCTACTTCTGCTGACTGCTGGTTGCCTGCAGTTCAGCAGTTTGATTCCCACCAATTCAAGGTTGACTCAACCTTCCATCCTTCCAAAGTTGGTAAAATGAGGAGCCAGATTGTTGATGACCATACGCTGACTCTGTAAACCGTTTAGAGAGGGCTGTAAAGCACTGTGAAGCAGTATATATGTCTGAGTGCTATAGCTATTGCTATCTTTCTGAATATTTAGTGAACTGGCTGAATGAAATTAGTGACAGTGAATGTCAGAGAGATTAAATGCTCAAATTTATATTGTTGTTTCAATGTATATGTATATACATTGTAATAATAACATATCAATTTATTATGACCCACGGTGGTGCAGTGGTTAGAGTGCAGTACTGCAGGCTACTTCTGCTGACTGCCGACTGCCTGCAATTTGGCAGGTTGAATCTCACCAGACTCAAGGTTGACTCAGCCTTCCATCCTTCCGAGGTGGGTAAAATGAGGATCCAAATTGTTGGAGGCAATATGATGACTCTGTAAACCGCTTAGAGAGGGCTGTAAAGCACTGTGAAGTGGTATATAAATCTAAGTGCTATTGCTATATACTACATTTACTCCATGAGCATTAGATTTAGGAGGCTCCTACTCTGATATCATTCTGGAGAGACTAAAAGTTTTGGCTCTTCTTCCAGGTTTTAATTTAAGATGGATGGAGATCCTTGCAGAGTGTCTGCATGTTGCTATTGGTTACATTCACCATCTTGTTTATTATTCTTTATCTAAATTCTTAACTGTTGTTTGTTTTTATTCTGTGAACTGCCCAGATATGATTGGAGCCAGGTGGTGTCCAAGTCAAATAAGTAAAATGAATATCATATCCTACAGATGGCCGATGTTTATCCAGAAGTCAATGACAACATTGAAAAAAAAAAGAGAGAGAAAATTGTATAGATTTCCTTTTTCATTGAACTGTGAGAAGTTTAAAACAAAGTATAGAAACTGATGACAGATTCCAATACAACATTACTACTTACTACTTACTTGCTTACTACTTCATAAATTAACTCAGCTACCACAGTGCTGAGTTTAGACTACCCATATTTTTCAGCCCAATAATGTTTTTAAAAACTTTAACTGATGTTATGATGTGAGCAAAAAGAAGGGAAACATTGACAAAATCAAAACAAACAAACAAATAGAACCAAAAGGGGACAGAAGAAAAAATGCGAAACAAAACAAAAGGGATCAACTTGTAACTTTTGGAAGAATAAATACAAAAGAAAACTTCAGATTGCAACTATGAATTAACCACTGATCACACAGAATAATGCTGGTATCAATAAAAAAAAAGTTCATTGATAAAAAAAATCAATGTATGTATTCAGCCCAGGATTTAAAACACTTTTCACAACCCTGTAGATGGTCCACTTTCGGAAGCAGCCCCATGGGGAACATGTCTAAGCATATGGCAGTGAAGCGGTGGTGGGTTTCAATTTTTTTTACTACCTGTTCTGTGGGTGTGGCTTGGTGGGCGTGGAAGGATGCTGTAAAATCTCCATTCCCACCCCACTCCAGAGGAAGGATACTGCAAAATCCCCATTCCCTCCCGATCAGCTGGGACTTGGGAGGCAGAGAATAGATGGGGGCGAGGCCAGTCAGAATTTTTACTACCGGTTCTCTGAACTACTCAAAATTTCCACTACCGGTTCTCCAGAACTGATCAGAACCTGCTGAAACCCACCTCTGCAATGAAGGTATGAATTATTGTCACCAGGACTTCTCGGTCCCTAGTGGACTGCCACTAACACAGTTCTAGACTGCATAAGCAGAGGTATAGAATTAAGATCACACAAAGTGTTAATACCTCTTTATAATGCTTTGGTAAGGCCACACTTGGAATACTGCATCCAGTTTTGGTCACCACGATGCAAAAAAGACGTTGAGACTCTAGAAAGAGTGCAGAGAAGAGCAACAAAGATGATTAGGGGACTGGAGGCTAAAACATATGAAGAACAGTTGCAGGAACTGGGTATGCCTAGTTTAAAATGAAAAGAAGGACTAGGGGTGACATGATAGCAATGTTCCAATATCTCAGGGGCTGCCAGAAAGAAGAGGGAGTCAAGCTATTCTTCAAAGCACCTGAGGGCAGGACAAGAAGCAATGGGTGGAAACTAATCAAGGAGAGAGAAGCAACTTAGAACTAAGGAGAAATTTCCTGACAGTTAGAACAATTAAGCAGTGGAACAACTTGCCTCCAGAAGTTGTGTGTGGTTCAACACTGGAAGTTTTTAAGAAGATGTTGGATAACCATTTGTCTGAAATGGTGTAGGGCTTCCTGCCTAAACAGGGGGTTGAGCTAAAAGACCTCCAAGGTTGCAACTCTGCTATTCTATTCTATTCTATTCTATTCTATTCTATTCTATTCTATTCTATTCTATTCTATTCTATTCTATTCTATTCTATTCTATTCTATTCTATTAAGATGGGTAAAAGCCCTTGACTGTGACTTCTACTAGTTGTACCAACAGAAATTATGAGTCCAGGAAGACCTCAAATCCAGAAAAAAGTTTATACACTTTTTTTTAACATCGTAACCCGTAGCTTCTCATTTACCACTCACTGATTATGATTATGAATATGTAGATATCTCAGCAGGCCAGGGGTCTTCAGGGTGATGCCCAAACCATTTGCAGAGAAAATATTTGAGAAGAAACAAGAAGAAACAAAATAAACAAAAGTGGCTAAACTTAGATGGAGTTCAGGAGATTACAAAATTAAAGCAAGATAGTTGAAATATTGTTGGAGAGTGCCATAAGTCCAGTGGGAGGATATAGTAAATAGTTTAGAATTACAACATGTAAATAATTAGTGGTATAAAAATATACACAAGTATGCTTTGTGTCAGAAAGCAATTAACTGAAGTGGTTTCAGTCCATAAAATTTCTTTTACCAGTTATATTGAATTGCTGGGAAGTTTCTTCCCTTCCCTTTTTTTCTTTTTTATTCTTCAGAAACAAAAATTATACAATGGTATCCTCTCATAAAAAGGCAAATAATTCCTGCATTGAAATATACTGTAGAGTCATCTAATAGTAAATAGCAAATAGCAGCAGTATTATTATGCTTATAACTAAATGCAGTTCAAACACAGAATGAATGAACCAATACAATAACACATTACAATAAATTATACTGTTGTTATAAATAATGAGTCTCTAACTAAAAGATCCATCACATATAATAATATTAACATCTACACATTCACAGTTGTTAAATACACTGAGAGCGTATGCACCAAGACAAATTCTTTGTGTGTCCAATCACATTTGGCCAATAAAGAATTATATTCTATTCTAAATAGGGATATATTTATTTAAACTACAACAACTTCATGGAAGCCCATGAAAAAGAATGTTTAGTACTTTTTAAAAAGTTCATTTTTCAACTATAAGCATTGAGCCATAAAAATTTCTATCTCTTAAAGCACCATCTTTGAATATAGAATAGAATAGAATTCTTTATTGGCCAAGTGTGATTGGACACACAAGGAATTTGTCTCCGGTGCATAAGCTCTCAGTGTACATACAAGCAACAAGTGATAAATGTTGATCATCATAATAAAATACAATCATCATAAATCATAAGATACAACATTCATTGATAGTCATAGGATACTAAATAAAAGCAATCAGCATAAATCATAAGATATAAACAATAAAGTGATAATCATAAGATGAAGGAATAGGTAATGAAAAAGATGATGAGAAGGATAGTAGTAATACAGCAACATTGTTTGATATATTACGATATAAGACAGTGTTGTGGGAATTAGTTACCGTGTTTCCCTGAAAATAAGATCCAATCAGAAAATAAACCCTAGCATGATTTTTAGGATGCTCGTAATATAAGCCCTACCCCCAAAATAAGCCCAAGTTAAGATGGATGTATTTAGTACCATATTTTCCCCAAAATAAGACCTAACTGGAAAGTAAACTCTAATGCGTCTTTTGAAACAAACATTAATATAAGACCCAGTCTTATTTTTGGGGAAATACAGCTATTTAAAAGAGTGATGGCGTGGAGGAAAAACTGTCTTTGTGTCTAGTTGTTTTGGCATGCAATGCCCTATAGCAGTGATGGCTAAACTTTTTGCTGTCACATGCCAAAAGCGGGCGCAGTGCAGTGGGGTCATACGCGCATGTGCCCACACCCATAAATCAATGCCCCCTGCCCCCCCTGTGCATGCGCGTGCGACTCCCCTGCATTCCCCCCGCTTTTGGCACACAATGGCACGGTGGGCCCGGTAGGACCATTTTTCACCCTCCCCAGGCTCCAGAGGCTTTCTAGGAGCCTGGGGAGGGTGAAAATGGCCTTCCCCACCCTCCCGGAGGCCCTCCGGAGGTCAGAAATAGCCCGTTTCCCGACTTCTGATGGGCCCAAAAATCAGCTGGCTGGCACAAACATGCCACTGGAGGTCAGGTAGGGCAACACTTGCATGCCCACCGATATGGCTCAACGTGCCACCTGTGGCACGCATGCCATAGGTTTGCCATCATGGCCCTATAGTGTCATCTTGAGGAAAGAAGTACATCCATTTATTTTAAATTATTAATTTAAATTACTTTATTTAATTTATTTAAATAATTTATTTAAATTATTATTTAATTTAAATAATTGATTTATTAATTGATTTATTTAAATCCATTTAAGAAGTAGTCCATTTATTCAAAAACGATGCTTCAAAACATAGAAATAGAAACTTGGAGATCTATCACCCAACTGTTTAAACTGTTTCTAGGCTGAAATGAAGATATTTCTGTTGCCATCTGATGCCAAGAGATTCAGTTTTACCTGTGTTAAAATGAAAGGTATTTGGTAGTGTTCTCTACTCGTGAAGTTTATTTGCTATGGGCAAGTAGTGCTCATTCTCATATCTCTTGAAAGGGGAAAAAACAAAGCAATATTGGCTAAAGCAGGGATTGATGGAGAGATGTGAGATTTGGGGAGACGAGATGTTCTGAGCCAATCACGTCCAGTGCGGGGAGATTGCAAAACTAGCACCCCTCAGAGAAGGGTAATTAAAATAACAAGTCAGTGGAGACAGAGAGAATGCCAGAGTTGTAAATTACACAGAAGCACTGTGAGTATTGCAGATGGGTGTTTTGTACTCGCTGAAGGTAGCTGTTATTTAATTAATTTGGTTTCTTGTAAGGCATACATGTGGCATTCTCTGCACTGGAAAACTTGGAAATACATTAATACATTCACATGCATATAACCTCCAGTTCTAACTTTTCTAGTCCTTCGCATATCTGTGCATCTGCAATGCTAGATAATGAGGATTATTTTTAAATTGGATGCCTCTCATATACTCGCACACTTCCCAATAAATTATACATATACATACATTCAGGTTCTTCTTTTGGACCAGGAGTGGGTTCTACTTACCTTTACTACCCGTTCACAACAGGGCTGCGCATGCACGCTTGCTTAGCTCGCGCTTAGTTCTGCGCATGTGCAGAAGCATTTTGATGATGTCGGGATGGGTGGGTGGAGCCTCCCTCCGATTTTACTACCGGTTCTATAGAACCGGTCCGAACCGGGAGCAACCCACCACTGTTTTGGACCTTCTAAAGCAGGAGTCACCAACCTTTTGGACCTCAGGGACCACTAAATTCATAATTTTAAATTCCACAGACCACTAATATGAATTAGTGATAGGATGGGGTCTTTCAGGCACTTTGTTTGGCCGCCTATTAGCAGAGAGAAGTGCCCAGTTTCAACCCTAAAGTAAAATTTATATTATCTTTTGTTATCACACCAGTCCACTTTTAAAACCTTTTTCATTTTCTAATCAGTAACATGGTATTAGTATTTTCAAGAATTGTACTTACAAACAGAAAGTTAGATTTTGTTATCTAAGGATGACACTTTGCAATACAAGTAGTAGTCCTTGATTTAAAGTCATTCATTTAGTGACTGTTCAATGTTAGAATGGCACTGAAAAAAGCAGCTTACAATGTAAAACTGGTACTTGTACCAATGACCATTACAACATCTCCATGGTCACATGAATGCTTGTATTCATTCATTTATGACCTGTATTGTTGTATCTAATGTTTTATGATGAATGTATTTTGACAATGATTATGGCAATCTATAATCTATCACTATTTTTGTATGTACACTGAGAGTTTATGCACCGGAGACAAATTCCTTGTGTGTCTAATCACACTTGGCCAATAAAGAATTCTATTCCATGTATTTATGATGTTGTAGCAATCCAGAGTCACGTGACTGCCAAATACGACCTTCCTAACTGCCTTGTGACAAGTAAAACTAATGAGAAAACTGAATCCACTTAACGACTGCATGATTTATTTAACTGCAGTGATTCGCTTAACAACCACCGCAAAAGAGGTAATAAACCAGCAAATTTTATTTAAAGATATAAGCTTTTGTCAAGTCCTCAGATATAAGAACAACAGAATTTCCAAGTAAATGAAAAAAAATGTATTATTTTAGTACTTGATAGTGTGGTGCTTTTGAATATAGAAATTATATATAATTAATAGCTTAATTGCAGTTGATAAGTCGGTCTTTGTCAGGCATGAAGGATTTGGGACCATACACAGAGTTCCAGTTAAGATGATTTATTACTCATGCCTATACACAAGGATCTAGTTAACGAATGGTCATTACTAAATTGGCACAAGATAAGAGTCAAAAAAATTCAAGAGGGTTTGGACTTAGATCATTTGTGATAACGTAACAACTCTAGGATGATTATTCACTTGACTCCCCCCACATTCTCTGCCTGTTCTTCTACAGTCTTCCATAAACTGTTGGAAGTTCCTCCTGAACCAACTATCAATAGATGTAGCAATAACTAGAACCACTAACCACATCTTTTTCCAGAACATACCACAAATTCATTACAGATTACGTAAAGATGTCTTTCTGTTTGTCCTGTGGATTGCTTAAATCAGAGGTGTCAAATTCAATTTCATTGAGGACCACATCAGGGCTGTGGTTGATCTCAGGGGGCCCGGGGGGAGCATGGTCCAACTGGGTGGGCATGGTCAACTGGGTGGCTATGGCCAGCTTGATGCCACTCCCCAAACTGCTGGCATGTTTCCTCTTTGCATTGGGTAGACCAGGCCGAAGCCACGCTGGCCTGATCTTTCCTCGTCGCATTGAGTAGACCAGGACAGCCCCACGGACCAGATCCGACCACATCACGGCCTGCATTTAGCCCACAGATTTTGAGTTTGACACCCCTGACTTAAATTGTTCAACCTTTCCTTGCTGGTTTGCTGAATGTCTTTGCTGCTTCTTGGGTCTCGCCAACCCTCACTAGCATGACATGTTTCCAAAGTGTTAGACTATAAATCCCATGTTCCCCACTCAGCATGCCATCTGGGCATCACGGGAGAGTGGTGCGCCAAACATCTGGAAAGTGCTATGTTATGCCAGACTGTGTTATACAACAGAAACACTGGAAAAATATTTATTCTCTCTCGCATGCGTTCCCTTCTTTTCTCCCAAAAATGTTTATAGATCCTGCACCTGACTTCCGTCAATGCCAGCCAGTTAAAAATGCGCCTCTGGCAGCTATTCTTCCCCAGTGACAGTTTCAAATGCCTCAAGATGAGCAGCCATGCCGACTGTCACATTTTTTGTGGAGTGGCCGACATCAGCACTACAACAGAACATCTTTTATTCTGAATAAAGACGTGCAAAATTATTGACTTGGCTTGGCTTCATAGGTTGGAAAGGGAGGGGAGCCGCTACCTCGCCCCCCCAATAACAGAATCGCTCTCCAGCCCATCCATGTTTTTTTCCCCCTGACGTGCTGATATCCCCAAATAATTACAATAAAGCTTCTGCCCCCTTTCAAGATATTTGTCATCGTTTTATCTTAAGCCAGAAAAGATTGAATGCAGGGAGATCAAAACAGCAGACTGATAGCTTATATCCTCAGCAAGTGCTTATCAAGGGTAATCCTCCAAGATGGGCTGTTTCAAATGTGACAAACTGCCTTCCCCTCTTCCTCTGCAACAGGAAATAAAATCCCAAACCCATAATAATACTCTCCCCCCCCCAACATGCACATAAAGGAACAAGTAAATAAGGCCTTAGAGGATTCTAACTGCTCTTAGTTTAAAACTAAACCTCTGCAACTTCTTCCTGCCAGCCAACAGGAGTTCATCACTTGAACCTGCAAGTGGCTTGACAGCTCCATTCGGAATGTATATGAAATATATGAGGTAATACAATACCATGCCATGCCATGCTAGGCCATACAATACAATATGTAATAGCATAGTCTAGCATAATACAATACAATGTGATGTGATGCCATACCATGCCATGCCATCAATGCAATGCAATGCAATATAAAACAATATGTAATAGACTAGCATTATACAATACAATAAAATACAATATGTAATAGCTGCCTAGCACAATACAATACAATATGTAATAGCCTAGCATTATACAACACAACACAACACAATATGTAATAGCCTAGCATAATACAATGCAATGCAACGCAATGCAACACAATGCAACGCAATGTAACACAACACAACACAACACAATACAATACAATACAATACAATTTTCTGGAATGCTGACAACAATACAATACAATACAATACAATACAATACAATACAATACAATACAATACAATACAATACAATACAATACATATATAATAGCCTAGCATAATACAATACAATACAATACAATACAATTTTCTGGTGTGCTGACAATAATACAATACAATACAATACATATGTAATAGCCTAGCATAATACAATGCAATACAATACAATACAATACAATACATATATAATAGCCTAGCATAATACAATACAATACAATACAATACAATTTTCTGGTGTGCTGACAATAATACAATACAATACAATACAATACAATACAATACATATGTAATAGCCTAGCATAATACAATGCAATACAATACAATACAATTTTCTGGAGTGCTGACAACAATGCAATGCAATGCAATGCAATAAAAAAATCTTCATGAAATTCAGATGGCTTCTATGATGATCATGAAAAATATTTGTAAACCTCCAGATTGTTGCCATCACAAATTGGGCAGGCCTGTTCTGAGTAATAATATTGCATTATCTGGATACAAGAGTCTGGGTACCTTTTCACATCTCATTTCCTGTAAAAGAAGGGAGCAGACAACTTTTTTCTATAGATAGCCAAATCTGTTTGTTGAAGGACTGCCTGGTAGCCAAAACTGAACCAAAAAAACTAAATGTAAAAAAACAAAAGTAATGGGGATAGCCATTGTTTCTCCAATATTCTCAGTGGTAGGATTCAGCCGGTTTGGGAAAATCAGTTGTTAAATTGCTGGCTGGTCCCTCCCCTCCCTGCCCCTTCCAGGAGTCCCACCGCGACCTGTTTTGGCTCCCAGGTAAGTGCAGGGAGGCTTACTAGGCCCAAAATGGGCCACAGAGGGGTACAGCACCCCCCCGTGACCCATTTTTGCTCCCAGGTGGCTGCAGAGAGGCCTACTAGGCCCAAAATGGAGCATGGGGGAGAGGGATCCAGCACCCTCCCCTGGCAGCCTGTTTTTGCTCCCAGAGGGGTGCAGGAGGCCAAGTGCTGCCTGAGGGGAAGTGGAACAGACAATTCTTACCATGGGCTTAACCGAACATTTTGCATGATGCTTAGGAAATTAGGCAAAATGCACCAGGAAAATCGGTCAAAGGTTTTATCTTAGGATAAGATCTCTCTCTTCTGCTGTAGAAAGATAGAAGTTCTGATCGCATCCCCATGATAGAAGACCATCTGCAAGGTTGGATGAATGTCACTATCCTGTACACATTCAATTTGTTCAAACAAACACACCAAGCCAGCCCTCCCCTCCCAAAGCAATTTTGGAAAAGTAAAAAAGTCGCTCATAAATAACCTCTGCACAGCTCCGTTTCTCATTGATCCATCAATCTATTTTATAAGGTTTTGATCCAGAGTAGAACCAGAATGAATTCCATTACTGGAAACTGTTAATGAGATGAAGAACTGTTGAAATTGGTTTCCCTTGCTGAGATCTAGGCAAAGTTGCACAACAGGAACATCCATTATAGTGTGAGAGCAAGAAAGTAAGTTTGAAAAGCAGATGGGGGAGGGAGGGAGGAGGAGAGAGAGAGGGAGGGAGGGAGGCGGTATAAAATTAAAGTACCTCAGTTTAATCAACTTAGGTTTTTAAAAAGTAGGTTACAAACATCTTGCAAAGTTTATTATCATCATGCTGAATAGTTGATAGCAACACTTAAGGGTATTCAGAGCATTCATTATTTCATTATAAATTGCAATTCTGGACAAGTTGTTATTATTAGATTTTTATCCCACCATTTTAAAAAATGTATTTGGTTAACTCGGCTACCATACCTAACACTCCTGCCTCCTATTTGTCCCACAACAACAACCCTGCAATGTAGTGTCGAAAGTTAGCATCCATCCCCCTCAGTGGTGGGATTCAGGTAATTTAACAACCGGTTCTCTGCCCTAATGATTTCTTCCAACAACGAGTGTGCCAAACTGCTCAGAAAGTTAACAACCGGTTCTCCTGAAGTGGTACGAACCGGCTGAATCCCACCACTGATCCCCCTCCTAGAAGAATGAAATATTAAAATGAAATTAAAAGAAAAATAAAAAAATATTAAGAGAGACAGAAACTCAGAGCCCCAGCTCCCTCCCCCTACCAGATATTTTGTGCCCACTAAGAAAGATTGGGCCAGGCTATCTACAAAACAAAAGACCTTCAGCTCCAGGATGGTGGGATTAAGACATGACCGCTCAGGACATAATAGGATTAACCCGCTACTATCTAGCAGCAGAGCTCACCACATTGCACAATCTCCTAAGGACATTGCATCACTCTCCAAACTTCAACCAAACTTAGCTCAGACAACCTACAGAGCCAGCTATGACCCCTACATAACCCCTACAACAGCCAATAGAATACATGCTCTTGCACAGGAACAGGAAGCCGAAATGCAAAGCCCAAGCGAAGGTATAAAAAACCCTCACTCTCAACTCCATGTGGTCAACTACCCAGAATCACATGTACTTCTGCTTCATCAATAAACCATCTTTCCAACCAGCCTCCATGTTTCCAGTGTCTTTCTTCCAGCTTGGAACTGAACCAGATAGATATTTCTTCAAACAGTGGGTTGGGCTGAGATAGAAGGTGTCTGGTCCAAAGTCACCCAGCCTGCTTCTGTGCTTATGGGAGGCCTAGAACTGACAGTATTCTGGTTTCTAAGCCAGCACCTTCTGATTTCACCAAAGTAGTTCCTAATTATTATCATTATCTATAACACTGGGTTACAATTTATGACCATCATGGAGCCTGCTAATCCAATTTTACAATCTTATCTTTCCGGTGCGTGGTAACCAAATCACCATGGTTGTTAAGCAAACAACATGGTTATTAAACAAATCTATTGCTTGTTATTGGGCATTTTTGCCAAAAAAAATCCCAGAAGTAAATGCCAGTTTTCGGTTAAAAGCATCACAAATTGTGGTCATGTGACCATGGGTTATTGCAAATACCCCTGGTAGAGGAAACCCAGTTCATCTAATCTTACGGAAGAAAGCTGAAATTAGAATGGCTTGTGATGATGATGTTATCCATTCAGTGGATTCTGACTCTTGGCAATTCTATGGGTTAAGTCTCTCCACAATTTCTTATCTTGCACTACTCTTTTGAGTTTTTCTATGCCCCGGTTGGTGTCAGGTTTGATAGTGTCCAGCCATTGTGTTCTTTGATGGTTTGGTTTTGTTTTACCGTTAATTCTTCCAAACATAATTGTTTTCTCCAGTGAATTACCCTGCATGACATGGCTAAAATAAATGAGACACAATTTCATGATTTTGGCTTCTAGTCTGGTGTTATGCGCTCCAATATTTGCTTGTTAGTCACCTTTGGTGTCCAAGGAATACACCGGAGCCTTCTCCAGCACCACAGCTCAAATGAGTCAATTTTCTTCCTGTGTTGCTTTTTTAAGGTCCAACTTTCACAACCATAGGTAGCTACGGGGATCGCAAGAAAGCAAAGTAACTTGGTTGCCAGGCTGATGTCCTTGTTTTCCATATTCGGCTCATGTTCATCATTGCTGTATGACCTAGTGCAATCTGACTTTATTTCTGTGTGGATCTGTGATCCTAGGAAAGTGAATTTTTCCACACATTCTATCTCTTCCTTATCATTTTCTATTTTTATGTTTCCTTTCCTAGTGGCCACGAGCTTGGTTTTTCTGATGTTCAGGAAGAGCCCAAAATTCTCACTTTCTTCTTTGATTTTCTTGATCAGATGTTCCAGGCCTTCTTTGGTTTCTAAGGGGAGAGTTGTATCATCAGCATATCAAATATTGTTTGATTGTTGTTTGTATATTAATAGATTAAGATGGTTCCTGCCTGATCTTAGATACATTCAATCAATCTAATGCACACATTTAGAAGAGACTGGACTGCCATCTGTCAGAAATGGTGTAAGTTCTCCTGCTTGGGCAGGGATTTGGACTAGATGACCTACAAGGTCCCTTCCTACTCTGTTAATCTGTCAATCCGTCACATCACTCAATTCTTTCCCTTTTTCTCAAAAAAACAGTTTTTAAAGACATTCACAGACTCAGGAAGGTGGAGGAAATCTGGAGACAAACTTTTCTATAGAATGGAGGCATCACTGAGAAGGTTTCACCACAGAGATGATGAAAAAGCCTTGAATGAGGGGGCCCTCATTAATTCCTGCCTTCATATCTAATGAAGTGGACAAATTCAGTCTGGAGAAGACAGTCCCATAGGTACCCAATAGGCATCTTTGCAGAAGAATCGAACTGTTTAATCTTCAACATAAAAACAAAGAGACAGTGATGGGTAAAAATGTATTTTTCTTCAAGTGTTTCTGCAAGTGGTTTTCTCTCTTTCTATGTTATGAATGAATGGGATTGAAATTAATTGTGATAATTGTGGATGTTTGGAAAACAAAACTATGCCATTGATCCAGCATATGTAAACTTCTACATCTGGAATAATCCTTAGTTATTCTCTCCAAAGCTGAGGCATAGGCATCTAGGAGAAGAGATTTTGTAGAATTGCTTTTGTAATAGGCTAACCCACCCTTGATTGGAAAAAATGAATCTCCTCTTTTTTGTGGTACTTAAGATGACCTTCTAGAAACAACAGGTTCCCAGCATTTGTTTTACACCTCAGGTGTCCAACCTTGGCAACTTTAAGATCAGTGGTGGGATTCAGCCGGTTCGGGCCAGTTCAGGCAAACCGTAGTTAAATTGCTGGCTGACCCTGCCCCTTCTTGCCCTGCCCCTTCCAGGAGTCCCCATGCGCCCCATTTTGGCTCCCAGGTAAGTGCAGGGAGGCCTTCTAGGCTCAAAATGGGGTGTGGGTGGGAGAGGTGCTCCCCCCATGGCTCATTTTCACTCCCAGGAGGCTTCAGGGAGGCCTTCTAGGCCCAAAGCAGGGCACGGGGTGTGTGTGGCCCCCGTGGCCCCTTTTTGCTAACAGGGGGGTGCAGGAGGCCGAGTGCTGCCTGTCACACCCCCTGGCCATGCCCACCAAGCCACGCCCACAGAACCGGTAGTAAAAAATTTTGAATCCTACCACTGTTTAAGACCTGTGGACTTCACCTCCCAAAATTGCTGGGAGTCCACAAGTCTTAAAGTTGCCACGGTTGGACACCCCTGTTTTACACAAAGAGATTAATCCCTCAATTTTTTCCTTGATTTTTTCCCCCACTTAAAAACCACAGGATTCAGAAGGCATGTTGATGACCACATTCAAATAGGGCACCTTAGCGCCCATTTTAGAAGATAATCAGAATTTTTAAGGGGTGGAATGAGAACATTAAGCACTCTTAAAAGTGCCTCTTAGAAAAGAATTTTTAAAAAGCTCGCATGTGGTGTCCTAACCCCTCAAGCAGTGGTGGGTTGCCCCCAGTTCGCACCGGTTCTATAGAACTGGTAGTAAAACTGACGGGAAGCTCCGCCCACTGACCCTGACATCATGAAAAGCTTCTGTGCTTGCGCAGAAGAGCACGCACATGGCCCCATTGCAAACCAGTAGTAAAGGTAAGTAGAACCCACCCCTGCCCTCAAGGGATGCTTTGGAAGCTACAAAATGTATTTCTGGGAAATTAGATCTTCACTCTGAAGTTTCCCTTTTCTACCTATTTCGGGGGAATGAATTCTATCTTCTTAATAGTAAGTTATGAATAAATGAAAATGAAAATGGACCAAGACTTAAGTCTTATTTTTTCCTGACCAAATAATTGGGTTTTAGTGGTTGTATCAGTGCCATTCTGGCCAGTTGGCGATTCCATATGGAAATGATAATGGCCTGTCTCCTTTCATCCATGCAGAGATTAATGAAAAGCATGTTGAAAAGCTGAAGTGTGACAAAAATTATAAATAGCTGCAAACAGTGAGATGGAATAGATAAAAGGTTAAAATCAGTGCATATTTTAATTTTGGTGGGCGGATGGGGAAATGGGTTCCATGTTCCACTAAAAGCACTCATCATCTGTTTTATGGAAACCATACCCTGCCTTTACACTATGTCTTAATTTTAGCAAGGCATTCTTGAGTGTACATTCACGAAAGACTATTGACAGTGATAAATAAATGATAAATATGTTATTAAAACTGAAGTCAACTCATGCCACAGCAGAAACTTTACTCCAGCTCCTCTTTCATGCAAATGGCTAGTCATTTTTCTCACATAGGATCAACATCTCAAATTCTAGATCAGTAGAATTTGAGATGCCTTGGCAACTTTTCTCAGAGTTGAAGTCCACACTTCTTAAAGCTGCCAAGGTTGAGGCATCAACAGCAACTATCAACATCATCATCATCATCACTACCACCACCACCATCATCATCTAGAACAACCTTCTCAAACTCCAGATAGTTGGGATTTCAAATCCCAGTATTTTCAACCATGCCCATTGTCTCTGGAAGGTTGATGTAGAGTGTCTATGAAGATTCTCAGTCATCCAGGTCATGGTTGTCCCAAAGGTGCTTTTTCAAGAGGCAACTGGACTTTCTGGTTTTTCTTCTTCAGCTTCTTTGATGAGAAGCAAAACCTCTTCAAAGAAAAACCAGAAAGTCCAGTTGCCTCTTGAAAAAGCACCTTTGGGATATTGATGTAGAGAGAATCTACATCATTTCAGGATTTTGTTTGGGGAGGGGATTAATTTATATTGAAAAATAATCTTGAATTTGCCTGAAAATGCTTTACAATTCCTCTCTGGGCAGGCTTCCTTTTAGGGGATAAGAATAGGGGTGCAAAGCAGGGGTGCTATTCAGCAGGTTCTGACCGGTTCTGGAAAACCGGTAGCCGAAATTTTGAGTAGTTCAGAGAACTGGCAAATACCACCTCTGGCTGGCCCCAGAGTGGGGTGGGAATGGACATTTTGCAATATCCTTCCCCACCACCTGGGGAAGGATAATCCCCACAAAATAGGGATTTTGCAGTATCCTTCCCCTGGAGTGGGGTGGGAATGGAGATTTTGCAGTATCCATCCCCTGCCACACCCACCAAGCCATGCCCACAGAACCGGTAGTTAAAAAATTTGAATTCCACCACTGGTGCAAAGCATAATCCATTAGCATAGCTCTGCATAGAAAATCATGGAATCACAGGTTCAGTCTGTACCTAACATTTCTGCATAAGAGATTGGGTAGCAGAGGATGGGGTGTGTATAGATCAAGACCTATGGGAAACATGAATATAGAATCTTGGTCTTGATGCACCAAATACTAAGAGAATAATCAAGCAAATGCTTGATTTTCAGCACAAACCTTTGGTACCCCATTATTATTCAGTGGTAGTCACTATTCAGCAGGACCTGTCAACTAACATACTGAAATCTTCAGCTTCTCACACTGACATCTGGGAAGGCAGCAGCAAGCAACATATTTGACAGGTGACGCGTAGCAGCAGTCAATATTTGACTGTATGAGACTTGCCACATTGTTTATTAAATTATTTGCAAATCATATTCATTCTCCAATCCAAAAAGATACTTCAACAAAGGCTAATTTTAGACGTTACATGTTCCATAATTTAAATGCTGGAATTCTGTTTCTAAAACAAAATTGTGATTGTGAAATTTGAAAACTGATTGAATGTTTAGGTTTATTTTAAATGCGTAGACTTCTTTTTCATTGCAGCGATATAGAGAGATATTCCCAAATAAAAGCTGTAGTTATAAATATTGATGGATGGATCGAACGGGGAGGTGATTGGTAATACAGCTAACCAGGATTATTTGATAGTTTAGGCCAGGTATGTCAAACTCAAGGCCTGTGACTGCTTAGATCTGGCTTGCAGGGCCACCCTGGAAACAGCAAAGGACCAGCTGGCAGTGCTTCTGCCAGCGAAAACGGAGGTCGGGAGCCCGTTTTCGCTGGCAGAGCACTCAGGACACCATAGGAACCCTCTGACACGAGTGACATCAAGCTGGCCATGCCCACTCTGGCCACACACACCCAGCCCCCCTGAGGTCAAACACAACCCTGATGTGGCTCTCAATCAGAGGTGAAATCCAGCAGGTTCTAACAGGTTCTGGAGAACTGGTAGCGGAAATTTTGAGTAGTTTGGAGAACTGGCAAATACCACCTCTCGCTGGCCACAGAGTGGAGTGGGAATGGAGATTTGGCAATCTCCTTCCCTGAGGAGTGGGGTGGGAATGGAGATTTGGCAATAGCCTTCCCCTGGAGTGGGTAGAGAATGGGGATTTTGCAGTATCCTTCCCCTGGAGTGGGGTGGGAATGGAGATTTTGCAGGATCCTTCCCCTGCCACGCCCACCAAGCCACAGAACCAGTAGGGAAAAATTTTGGATTTCACCCCTGCTCTCAGTGAAATTGAGTTTGACACTCCTGGTTTAGGCTATAAATTCGACACACAGAACAGCGCACACTCTGCTAGAGAGAAGTTCTGTGAAGATGGGCTCCACCATGAGTCCAAAAGCTCGGAAGACAAAACCTTTGGTCCCGGTGACCGATCCAGATTGGTTCCTGCAACATTATCCTGGGCCAGATATATTCACCTTTATTCTTGCAAATTACATGGGTTGCGTGTATATGTTTACTTCTCTTCTGTCATGTTCTCACCATACGTTAAATCAGGGGTGAAATCCAGCAGGTCCTGAGAGGTTCTGGAGAACCGGTAGCAGAAATTTTCAGCAGTTCAGAGAACCAGTAGCAAAAATTTTGAGTAGTTCAGAGAACCGGCAAATACCATCTCTGGCTAGCCCCAGAGTGGGGTGGGAATGGAGATTTTGCAGTATCCTTCCTCTGGAATGCGGTGGGAATGGAGATTTTGCAGTATCCTTCCCCTGCCATGCCCACCAAGCCACGCCCACCAAGCCATGCCCACACCCACCAAGCCACGTCCACAGAACCGGTAGTAAAAAAAATTGGATTTCACCACTGCATTAAATAATAATGAATAATAATAATACACTGATTTTATGAGAAGGAGAAGGTTTACTGATTAAAATCCAAACTTTTTGCAAAAATATTGACTTCATAAATCATATTTGGAATGGAAGCTTCAATAAAATATGCTTGGTTTTCACTTTTAATGTTAGCTTCGCAGTTCCATTGTCCTCTGCAGAGCAAGAGGTGAAACTACGCACAGTTCCAAAATCACAACAGGCAAAGAGGCAGCAAATAATTCTTCTTTCACAGTACAGCTTTCAGTTCCCAGGGCTTCATCCGCTGTGCCTTTGGGAGATCAGAGGCAGAAGATTTTTTTCCCCTCCTGCAACCTAGTTTATTAAAGACCCTGAAACTTAAAGCTAAATCTTAAGCAAAGTCTACGTCTCATACTGGCAGCCACTGAAGTAAATACAACAGTAGGTAGACCTAATCTCTTAGACTCTGCCAAGATGGTAATTGAATGGCCACATCCTGCTTTAGCTGCAAAACAAAGATCAGCCTTTTTGCTAACCTCCTATAACTTTAATTCTCAGTAGGCTGCCTTCATGTCATAAAGGAATGCATTGCAACATGACAAAGTATATTACCCTGGATATGCAAGCACGTCCTTCTCTTCCTCCATCTATACAAAGAGATAAATAGTTCTAACATGACAATTTTGCTACTTTTAAACTCATGGTGGGTTTGCTCTCTCTCTCTCTCTCTCTCTCTCTTTTTTAAAAAAGCTTTAACTGGAAAAATGAATCACTGTCTGATGACAGAAGTCAATATTTTTGCAACAAACACAGACAAGATGACTGATGCTTTGTAGGAAGTAGGACATCACTGAACGTTGGCTTTTTTAGTCAACAATGTTTTGTTTTGGCTTTTGCTACTAGGGGGCCTCTGACATTGCAGTTCATAAGTGATGGTTAGGTCAGCAGGAGGTGTGATCTCATACGTTATGCCTCATTCAGCAAATCATGGCTAGCGAAACATGGTTTGGCATCATGGCTGAACCATTTTTTTTTTTTTTGCATTTATTATAGGATACTGGTGAAACCAGTGGTGGGTTCCTCCCGGTTCGGTCCAGTTCGGCCGAGCCGGTAGCGATGACGATATGACGTCACCGAACCGGTTCTCCCCCTCCCCACCCACCCACGTTATTCTTACCTTTTATTTGGTCCACCCCCAATCTATTGCTGCCTCCTGAGTCCCAGCTGATGACTAGAGGGAAAAAAACTGTTTAAACTCTTGCCAGGGGGCTTCAAAGGGCCGTCCTACAGCTGATCAGTGTTAAAAGCAAACAAATGAGTTGGGTCGTAAGTGCGAGGACTGGTCGTAAGTGCGAGGACCTTCCAGAAATGACTCTGACCAGCTAGCCACATCCACCTAGTCACATGACCTCCAAGCCACACCCACAAAATAAGCCACGCCCACAGAACTGGTAGTAAAAAAAATTAGAACCCACCCCTGGTGAAACATGCTGGTAGATATGTCCATCAATAGTCCTGTTCATGTCCCTCCAATATTTTATTTTATTATTATTTTATTTATTTCATTTATATTATATCAGGGGTGGGTTCTAAAATTTTTTACGACCAATTTTGTGGGCGTGGCTAATTTTGTGGGCGTGGCTTGGTGGGGGGTAATGTGACTGGGTGGGCGTGGCCCACTTTTTTTTTTTTTACTTTTAAAAGCATTTTTTCTACAACCTTAAGAGATTGCAGAAAAAAATGCTTTTAAAAGCCTCTGACGATCAGGCAACTCAGCTGGGATCGCCAGAGGCTTTTAAAGGCATTTTTTTCCCTACAATCTCTTCGGCTGAAGCGGTTGTAGAAAAAATGCTTTTAAAAGCCTGTGATGATTCCCAGCTGAGCCGCGCAATCATCAGTGGCTTTTTTTTTTACTTTTAAAAGCATTTTTTCGGCCGAAGAAGTTGCAGAAAAAATGCTTTTAAAAGTAAAAAAAAAAAATCCTCTGATGAGGTGGGCGGTGTAAGCGAGCGGCCACCGGGCTGGGAACTGGTTTGGGGGTGTGGCCAGCCAATGTTATTACTGGTTCTCTGAACTACTACAAATTTTTACTACCGGTTCTTGTGAACCAGTGCGAACTAGGAGCAACCCACCACTGTATTACATTACATTACATTACATTACAATTTTACTTTTTTATTTTATTTTATTTTATTTTATTTATTTATTTATTTATTTATTTATTTATTTTATTTTATTTTATTTTATTTTATTTTATTTTATTTTATTTTATTTTATTTTATTTTATTATTTTATCTTATTATCCTGCGAATCGCTTGGACTTCAAGGTGATCAAACCAGTCAGTCCTAGAGGAGATCATCCCTGACTGCTCTTTAGAAGGCCAGATCCTGAAGAGGAAACTCAAATACTTTGGCCACCTGATGAGAAGAAAGGACTCACTGGAGAAGAGCCTAATGCTGGGAAAGATTGAGGGCAAAAGAAGAAGGAGATGACAGAGAATGAGGTAGCTGGATGGAGTCACTGAAGCAGTTGGCGTGATCTTAAATGGACTCCAGAGGATGGTAGAGGACAGGAAGGCCTGGAGGAACGTTGTCTCTATGGGTCTCTATGGGTCTCTATGTGTCGGACACAACTTCGCAATTAACAACAACAATTTGATTTGATTTTTTTAATTTATTATTTCTATACCTCAATCAATGACACTGGGTATCTTACAATTCCCCTTGCTATTAAACTGTAATATCTATAGTGATGTCTCAATAGTTTTTAGGAAAAAAATTTTCCCACTTTCACGGCTAACTGATCATTTCACTGAAACTCTTCATGTTTGAAAAGGAGCTCTTTGACCACATATGTGGTCTACAGAAGAATTACATTGACACCCTTTTCAAAGAGTTTACATAAAAAATATTCATTATAGTAATGATCCAAAACATTATTCACAAATATATTATTGCAAGGCATTGTGATTTCTGAAAGTGCTAAGATAACTTTTCACAAGCAGGAAAGTTGAAAATGAGTGCATTTACAACAATATCATTGCTGTTGAATGCTACATTCTTATTGCTGGAGTGAAGTTCTGAACCTTATTTAGAAGCAACACAAATTAAAATTCCCAGGAGGATATTGGGGCGGGGGGGGGGGCTTCTCCATTGATGATAAGAGGGAAAGAAGACAAGTATAGCAATACAGGTAGTCCTTGAATAGAATATAACTTTATTACAGTCATAGACCAGCAATAGACATCACTGTGGATAATAACATCCCTGTTAAGAAAATACATTTTCTCAAAGAGTTAGGGTCACTCCCTAGTTTATGTGACTGGAGAGCCAATAAGTATGTGAGTAAATATAATTTTCCAAAAATTGTTAGCGACGTCTCCAAAAAAATTGGCACAAGTCGACAGCTATAATTCTGTAACCAATTTTTTTTTTCTTGTGCACATTGCAGCAAAGCAGAATTTTGCCACTGCATGCGTGGTAGCTGGGTTTGAGTCTTGGAGAAGAAAGCCTACATTTTACCTACCTCGAAAGGATGGAAGGCTGAGTCAACCTTGAGCCTGGTGAGATTTGAACTCGCAGTAATTGCAGGCAGCTGGCAGCTAAGTGCTACTTAACAGCACTTTAGTTCACTGCGCCACCAAGGCTCTGTTGCCTAGACCAGGGGTGTCAAAATCAAGGCCCAGGGACCGGATCTGGCCCACAGGTTGCTTAGATCAGCGAAGGACCGGCCCGCAGTGCCTCTGCCAGCAAAAATGGAGCTCAGGAGGGCTGCAGGTGGCCCTCATGAGTGCCATTTTCAGTGGCAGAGGGTTGCAGGAAGCCATCTTCAGCCATAGCTGAAAACAAAGCTCTGCTGTTTTCACTGGCAGAGCATTTGGGCCACCACGAGTGCTCCCGACATGAGTGGCCACACCCACCCTGGCCACTCCCACACCAGCTCCCTGAGGTAAACACAACCCCGATACAATGAAACCGAATTTGACACCCCTGGCCTAATCCCTTTTAAAATGCTATTGTAAGTTCTAATGGTCACTAAACAAATAGTTGTAAATTGAAGACTACTTGTATTGCAGCCTATATATATATATATATATATATATATATATATATATATATATATATATATATATATATATATATATATATATATATATATATATCCACGAGCAACTCTCAAAGCACAAAACTGAGGGAAGTAATGGAAAACAGGTGCCTTTCTCATATACAAATCATTACTTGGGATGCTCTAACATTTGAATGCATTCCTTCACAAAAGCTGAGCATATGCAGAGGATGTAAGGCATTCAAATTAAAACCAGAGAGATGTGCTTGTATCATGTAGCTCCTATAAAAATGGGTGTTGGCCTTATTGTGACTTTGAAACTGGGAACTATACCTGACCCTCACAGTGGTTGATGGAACAGGTGCCAACTTTTCTCCTTACTTCACTAAGAATTGAACTTTCACTTTGCATCCTTTTGGGACTAAGATGGAGAAAGAGAGAAGAGAGTGAGGGAGAGACAAAGGCACCCTGGGGATTTGTTGGATTAAAAACACCCATATTGAAATAATAAATAGATGGAAATTCCCACTGAAATTTCATTATGCATACTTTGTGGCTGCCACTTCTGTTATTTATTTACTTTCACATGCTATGCAGCTTTGCAATGAAATCCTAAATCACAAAAAGGGTCACTGAATGTGAATCGTAGATCCACAAAAATCAGTGGGGTAAATTAGCAAAAAATTGTGGTACGGCAACAGTCTGTGAGATGGATACATTTGATAGGTTGATAGGTTGAAAGATAAAATAGATAGATGGATGGATGGATGGATGGATGGATGGATGATAGATAGATAGATAGATAGATAGATAGATAGATAGATAGATAGATAGATAGATGATAGATAGATAGGTAGAAAGAAAGAAAGAAAGAAAGAAAGAAAGAAAGAAAGAAAGAAAGAAAGAAAGAATGATGATAGGTAGATAGATAGATGGATGATAGGTAGATAGATGATGATAGATGATAGATAGATAGATAGATAGATAGATAGATAGATAGATAGATAGATAGATAGATAGATAGATAGATAGACGGATGGATGATATACTGGTAGACAGACAGACAGACACTGGTAGATGGATAGACAGACAGACAGACAGACAGACAGACAGACAGGGTTAGTTGTGGTAATTAAGCAAATCACAGAATCAATAATCTGTTTTCCCCTCCACTGGCTTTGCTGGTTGGAAGCTGGCTGGGAAGGTTGCAAATGGTGATCATGTGACCCTGGAATGCTGCAACCATTGTAAATCCATGCCAGTTATCATGTGTCCAAATCACAATCACATGACCGCAGGGATTCTGTGACGCTCATAAATGCAAGGACTCATCATGAATCACAATTTTAGCACTACCATAAATTTGAATGGTCGCTAAACCACAGGATCCTAAGTCAAGGACTACCTAAACAGCTGAATGCCGACCTGAGACTTAAGTGCATGTAATAGTAGATACATAAGGCTTTTTTTGGGGGGGGAGAGGGAATGTGACTGCAGAAAAGCTAGCATAAGAACCTCTGTTTTCTCTCTATACTCTCTTTGATCTTTGTTTTATTACCATTCTTGGATTCACGAGAATGCTTCTTCTTTTATCCCATCTTTTGTGAGGAACTTTGTCCAAATATCTATAAGGTCACATGTATCCACTGGCTTCCTGCTACTAGCAGATCTTTTAAAGATTTTTAAAATCCCACTCTTATTATTTTTATGAAAAACAGAAGGCAGTAATTATACAATTCTCAAATACAGCTCATCTCCCTGGAACCCGCACTGTATAACAGACATTAATACAATTAAGCAAGTCCAGAGGTATTTCACGAGAAGAGTCCTCCACTCCTCTGCTCACAACAGAATATCTTATGGCACCAGGCTTAAAATCTTGGGATCAGACAACTTAGAACTACACTGACTTCAGTCTGACCTAAGCGTAGTACACAAAATTATCTGCTACAATGTCCTACCTGTCAATGACTACTTCAGCTTCAACCACAATAATACATGAGCACACAATAGATACAAACTTAAGGTAAACCGCTCCAAATTCGATTGCAGAAAATACGACTTCAGCAACAGAGTGGTCAATGTCTGGAATGCATTACCTGATTCTGTGGTTTCTTCCCCAAACCCCCAAAACTTTACCCTTAGACTGTCTACTGTTGACCTCCTAAGAGGTCTGTAAGGGGCATGCATTAGCACACCAATGTGCCTACCGTCCCTGTCCTAATATCCCCGTTTATTTGTATCCTTATCCTGTATTCATAATCATGCTTATATCTGTTATCTTATATGTATTTGACAAATAAATAAATAAAATAATAAATAAAATAAATAAATATACCTAATACTCCTTCCTCCTCTTATTTTTTCTGTGAGGTGACGGGCTGCAAGAAAGTGACTGCCCAGATTCATCCATCAAATTTTATGCCCAAAGCAGGACTAGAACTCACAGGCTTCTGTTTTCTAACCTGGTGCCTTAACCACTAGACCAGTGGTGAAATGTAAAATTTGTTACTACCGGTTCTGTGGGCGTGGCTTGGGGGGGGTAATGTGACTGGGTGGGCGTGGCCAACTTTTTTTTTTTTTTTTTACTTTTAAAACATTTTTTCTACAACCTCTTCGGCAGCTGAGATCATCAGAGGCTTTTAAAAGCATTTTTTCCCCTACAACCTCTTCGGCTTTTAAAAGGCTCTGACGATCCCAGCTGAGCCACACTATCATCAGAGGCTTTTTTAAAAAAAACTTAAAAGCATTTTTTCAGCCAAAGAGGTTGCATTGGGGGGGGGAGGGATTTTTGCTACCGGTTCTCTGAACCACCCGCCGCCATCGCTACCGGATCAGGTGATCTGGTCCGAACCAGGAGCATTTCACCCCTGCACTAGACCAAGCCTGCTTCTAAATTTTCAACTTTTACAACTTTAGGGAATTCAGCTTTAGTAGAACCCATGCTGATTTTTTTCTTCAATAAGACCCGTCCTTCTTTATTCCCCAGTATTGTATGTTTAATAATGATTTAATAATTTAAATTATTTAATTTAATTTAAAATCTTATGTTGCTAATTGGAAAAATATTAAACCAAGCCTTGGGGAGCATGTTTTAAAAATTGGTGTTATGCTGGCTACTTTCCAGTTTTCTGGAAAGTCTTAACTATCTGTTACCCAGTATGTTTTCAATTTGTCAATAAAGTCTAAAAATTGTTTTCCCCATCATTATTTTCTTTAGATCTTTAGATTCTTTTCCAAAAGATATTCGCTAGAGCACATCTATCTTGTACTTCATCTTCTCTAATAACAAGAGCCACAAACAATTCATTAAACTCATTTATTCAGTCTCCTTTAGTATTTATTTTTCTTTCAATAGTCCAATAATTCCCCTACCAAGTTTCCTAATGTCTTTTGTGCTTTTTCAAGAGGCAACTGGACTTCCTTTGTTCTTCCTTGAAGACATTTTGCTTCTCATCTAAGAAGCTTCTTCAGTTCTGAATAAATAGTGGGGAATGGAAGGATTTATACTCCTTGCAATCATCTGTTTGTTAGCACTCTTTCAGAGAGTCGTTGAAGCCACGTGGCGGTTTATCTGTGCCCTCAGATCACCTGAATAGTGCAAATGGGTGTGGAAACTTTTTGAAACTGCTGAAGTTTCCAACTTCAGAATGGAAGAAGCTTTTTGGATGAGAAGAGAGATATCTTCAAGAAAAAACAAAGAAAGTGAAAAAGCACCTTTGGGACAAGTTTCCTAATATTGGTATATTAAAACTTTTCTTTTAAATGATGGATTTTAATGTTATTAATGTCATACACTGAAAGTCTCTGAAAACATACACATGTACCATGCTTTCCTGAAAATCAGACCCTGTCTTATATTTTTTTGAACCCTGAAATAAGTGCTTGGCCTTATTGCCATGCACTCAAAAGCCCGATTGGGCTTATTATCAGGGGATGTCTTATTGGGGGAAACAGGGTAACATCAAATTGAAAGCAATTAAAGATCGATATTGTCAGCACTTCAAGCTGCATTTACTCTAGTGCTGACATAAGAAGGAGAAGCGGAGGCGTCTGGAAAGGGACGTTTGACTTTTCACCTACTTATTTTCCCTGGAGATAATAACCCCTAGGAGATGGGATGGGAGGGGGGAAATTCCTTTGAGCTGGAGCGGTAGATTAGGGGTAGAGTGACTTGGGAGATGGCCAATGAGCGCAGGAGAGTGGGGAACGGAAAGGGAGGGTTTTGGGTCTGGAAGCCAGTGTTGGCTATGATGGAGTCGGATTTAGAATGTCGTGCTTAATAAATGGGAGTTTTCTTCAAAGACTTCGTTTGAAATACAATTTATTTGAGACAACCTCGAAACCTGTCAGATATTTCGTTAATCAAAAATTAGAACATGATACAATATGGAAAACAACTGAATGGGAAATACTTTAGTGGTGCCAAACAGACAAAGAAAGAAAGAAGAATGAAGCCCAACTTTAAGGCTGAAAATTGTTGCAGAATCAGTGTGGAAAACTGGTGTCATATCAGGTGCAAGCAACCATATTCATTGCTGAAAGGTCCAAGTCAACAACTTTATTGTTATTGTCTCCCTATATTAAAAAATATTCCCTAGATTACTTGCCTTTCCCTGGGAACAACCAGACAGATTCATGGAACTTAGGGGAGGTCAGATTTAAACCTCTTGCAGCTGAGCAAGGATTCAAGGCTAGTTCCCTGCTTGACCTCTTCTTCCTGCCTAGCTGGATTTTTGCAACTCGTTGTTAGAGGTTCCTGAAGAAATAGGGGACTCACCACTGTTTTGGGAATCTTTTGACCTTTGCTCCTTTTGTTGCTTGTTGAATAATGATTTCCTCTGGGAATGGAGATGATTGGGTGATGACAGTAAAGACAAGTAGGTGGACATATGTGAGAAGGAAACTAAAAGGATCATTGACATGATCCCGACTAATAAACCCAAGCAAATCAGAACTCTGAGGCTGAGGTCTTCCTCTAAGAATTTGTTTACTGGATACATCATATTGGCATGATCAAATGGAAAACCAACTCAAAATGTTTCCTGCAGTTTCAGTATAATTAAAATAGGAAATAACTCCCTCCCCAAGAGCCACAGGTCACGTTGGCCAATTAGGTTAATTGGCGGGCTCTCCAGGCACTCCTCCCCATCTCTATCCATCACCTGTAGAGATTACCTTGGTTCCCACAAGAAAGTTCTGTGTTTTGTCTAGCAACATATTTCATCCTCCTTCCTCCTCTGTCTGGCAACTGAAGAATAGAAAAATGGCTTCTGCCAGGTTCGATTCAACGTTGACAATCATATAGTTTAAGCTCCCTTCAAAGCAGGGGTGAAATGCTCCCAGTTCGGACCGGATTGGGCGATCTGTAGCGACCATGGTGTATGGTTCGGCGATCCGGTAGTGATGGCAGTGTCCCGGTGTCCCGCTCCGGGGTTGTTACTTCCTGTTTTTAACCAGGAAGTAATGTGTTTTTTACCTTCTGCGCATGCAGGTCTGCGCGCACATATGAAGTGGCATGTGCACTTCCGAACTGGTAAGGAAGGTAAGTAGATTTCACCCCTGCCTCAAAGGTTGGACATCTAGAATGACCATGTCATTATCCAGTGGTACAGATGTTCATAACAGCTTTACATCAGGTATTCTATCTGGATTTAGGCCCTAGTGAGTAAAATGTTTTTCTCTCCCTTGGTTTTGTCAGCAGTGTAGGGACTTAGTTGACCTTAGAAAATTCCTCAAGTTTAGCATTGTTCTGAGACAATCCCATTGACTTCAACGAAACAGTTCTTAAATAAATGGTCTGAGGACAGAATTCTTAATTTGCCTGCACTTCCATTATCTGCAGAGTGGAAATAATAACACCTATTGCACTGAGCGCATCAATTAACATTTGTAAAGCCAGCTGATCTCTTGGGATGGACAATGTTGCTGAAATGGATAGTTTGCCTGCTGATTTAATGCTTGTATGGAGTGATTAATTAGATATGTTGCCACTTTTACTAGACTTTGTAGATTGTTAACTGCCTTGCTTTCGTGGGGTAGCAGCTTCCGTGGTTTATGCACAAGGATGATATTCTTTCCCTAATTTACTAAATGGCTTGTCATCAGTCTAAGGGACCTGCCCATTTCATTAATTATGGAATGATTAAGCGGCCTGCTACATCTCCATCAAGGTATTCATTTAGCTGTCTTTTACCCAGAATGTTAAGTATATTTGCCATCGAAGTATGGGGCATAATCACTGCTGAGTCTCATCAGGAATTGCAAAGATTTAATTTGTAATGCATACAATATATAATAATGTAGTTTTAGAACCAGTAGTAAAAATTAAAGTCTCTCTCTCTTTCTTATCTTCCTATCTTATTAGTCTTGTTAATGGTAGCAGCAGAATATCAATTATTCCAATACTCTCAATTGTATATATAAGCTTTAGAAAACAGCAAGAAATAGAGAGGTATTGAAATCTAAAAAGGATGATCTTTGTATGAAAAGGCAGCCAAACGCCAAGTCAGTCTTCACCATCTTTGGTGTTCTCCTGATATATGGGTGCCAATACTTAGACCAGGGTCTCCGAACTTGTCAACTTTAAGACCTGCGGACTACAACTCCCAGAATTTCCCCAGACAGCATGACTAGCTGAGGAATTCTGGGAGTTGAAGTCCACAAGTCTTCAACTGGTCAAGTTTGGAGACCCCTGACTTAGACCTTCGAGACAATCTGATCATTCAACTTGGGTGGCTCCAGGTTGGAGATGACTGTCCTAAGTTTTTTTAAAGTTTGGCAATGGTCTTTTAAAAATGGACCTCTCTCTGAGCAAAATAGGCATTCTGTTCCTTCTTCTCCTGGACATGCTTTGAAGAAATCAGTAGGTGATATGATGATCTACTTGGAAATGATAGACCTAAACTTTTCTAGTATGGTCTCTCCTGTTTTTCTTTGGGGTGTCAGTTTTAAATCAGAAATAAAATAACCAACCCCAGAATACAAACTGCTCCTATCCCTACCATTAACCCCCTCAACCTTCTAAGAAGCCCCAAAATTATTGCTTTGATCTTAACACACACACACACACATATTGTATGAGGGTTTTAAGAATGGGAAATACATTTGGATTTGTCTTCTAGACATTCTTGATCCTTAATTTTGAAAATGGAAATTGAAAAAAAATCACACCATGAATATGCTACAACAGGGGTGTCAAACTCAATTTGATTGAGGGCTGAATTAGGGTTGTGTTAGACCTTGAGGGGGGCATGGCCAGGGGACTATGGACAGCTTGACATCCAGTGGTGGGTTGCTCCCGGTTCGCACCGGTTCGCAAAAACCGGCAGTAAAAATTTGTAGTAGTTTGGAGAACTGGTAATAACATTGGCTGGCCACACCCCCGAACCGGTCCCCGGCCTGGTCGCTGCTCACTTACCCCGCCCACCTCATTAGAGGCTTTTTTTTTTTTTACTTTTAAAAGCATTTTTTCTACAACCTCTTCAGCTGAAAAAAATGGTTTTAAAAGTAAAAAAAAAAAGCCTCTGATGATCGCGCGGCTCAGCTGGGATCATCAGAGGCTTTTAAGAGCATTTTTTTCTGCAACCTCTTTGGCCGAAGAGGTTGTAGGGAAAAAAATGCCTTTAAAAGCCTCTGGCGACCCCAGCTGAATTGCCTGATCGTCAGAGGCTTCTAAAAGCATTTTTTTCTGCAACCTCTTAAGGTTGTAGAAAAAATGCTTTTAAAAGTTAAAAAAAAAAGTTGGCCACGCCCACCCAGTTACATTCCCCCCACCAAGCCATACCCACAATATAAGCCATGCCCACAGAACCGGTAGTAAAAATTTTTAGAACCCACTCCTGTCGACGTCTCTTGGGTCAGGGGCACCTGTGGTGGCCTGAGCACTCTGCCAGTGAAAACGGGCTCCTGAGCTCTGTTTTTGGCTGCAGCAACCTCCTGCAACCCTCTGGCACTGAAAATGGAGCTTGGGAGTGCCTCTTGTGGCCCTTGCGAAGTCAGATTCAGCTGCAATGGCCTCCCGCAACCCTCTCCCAGGGAAAAAGGAGCTCCGTTTTCACTGATCCTTCACTGTTTTCAGGAAAGCTCTATGGGCCACAATTAAGCACCCTGCTGGCCGGATCCAGCCCAGGCTTTGAGCTTGGCACCCCTGTGCTACAACATTGCCAATTAATTTCACTGGTACCATCTCAAGTTGCTATAGGGCCACATAGACAGAGGAAAGTTTCAGACTTCAGATTGTTTACCCATAAATCTCTGTTCCAGCCAATTGTTTCCGCCCCACAATTCATTGTGGAATATATGGGATTGCATCTGAGATTTTTAAAAATTTATTTTTAATACGTGCACCCGGATAGGAAAATACATTATAGCAGAATAAAACAGCTTGATGGCTATATCTATTTTCTAACATGTGGACAAGTGTACTATTTCTAATAATTATGGCAGAGAGATATTGAAAGATGGGGACTGGTGAAACGATAATTTTGATTATGAATCTAAAATGCATCAAGCTGGTCAACAACATAAGAATATAGTTGTATAAAATAGTTGCTGTATGTTATATCCAAGAGAGGCTCTAACCCAGCAGGTTCTTATAGCATAATTAAACTGAGGAATAATTATTATTGAATTATTGCAGAAACCACATGCAATTCAGGGGAATAAAACATCTCTAATCGGTAGTAAAGCCATCACAACCATTGGTCACAAAACCCAATTTGATAAGCATCATATTTAGGATTAAATTTGCAATGAAATTCCGAAGAAGCACCACACACCATGCATAGATCAAGATTTTTATTCAACAAACATTTTTCGAGTTCATTCTTTTTGAAAGAACAAGATCCATGGACCATTTTACTGATGGGACAACAAGATAATTTAAGAAAATAAAATAGGTAACTTTAATCCTGGGAAAAGCATCAAATTACACTGGAGATCCTGACTTAATATTACATCAGGATGTATGATTTGGGGAGATTAAACAATTCCTGAATCAGTCTTGGATCTGAAATAAAACCCCAAAGTGAATTACAACCCCAAACTTAAAAAGAGTCAACTGATGTCCTTGCCTAAAAGGGATTACAGAACTCAAAACACAGTGTCGGGCCAAAATTATTTAATTTGATTTTATTCTATTTTTTAAATTTTGTATTGTATGTGTTTTTATTGTTTGGCTGTGCACCGCCCTGAGTCCTTCGGGAGTAGGGCGGTATAGAAATCTAATAAAATGAAATGAAAAAGTGTGGACACAATTTTTAAAAGAATAAACGGCTTTCAGAATGGCTCAAAACGGATTATAGCAATAGCACTTAGACTTATATACTGCTTTCAGTGCTTTTACAGTTCATTCTAAACTGTTTACGGAGTCAGCATATTGCCCCCAATAATCTGGGTCCTCATTTTACTGACCTCGGAAGGATGGAAGGCTGAGTTAACCTTGAGCCGGTGGGACTTGAACTGCCAAACTGCTGGCAATCAGCAGTCAGCAGAAGTAGCCTGCAGTACTGCACTCTAACCACTGCGCCACCATAGCTCTTATAACAAAAGAATTAGCAGTATATTCTGTGCACCTAATGTGTGCATTAATATCCCCAGGGGGTTTTCAAAAGTTAAGATGCCTACTACGACAAATGCTGTCTAAGTCTTGCCCCTTTTGTATTCGTGTGTTTCACACACATCACATGTACAAAATGTGTGGGACTTGATTGTATAGATGTGCCACTCTCTTGCCTACCGCCATTTCAGGGATCCCCCTGCTTATTCAGAACAGCTGTTAAGAGCAGGGGTCCCCAACCTGTGGGCCACGGCCAGATTCGGGGCTGTGGTCCATTGGCCACCGGGCCACGTGAGTGGCTGGCCAGTGTGTGTGCATGTGTGTGTGCACCCTTCCACTCATGCTAGTGTTGCAGTGACCTTTGCACGGGCGCTAGCATCTCAGAGGACATCGTGCTCACAGCCCCGTTTGTGTTGCGTGTGCACTTGCGGCCCTGTTCACCTGTGCGCATGCATGCGTAAAGGTGCCTGCACCTTCCCCCTCCGGGCCGCCAACCCAGAAAGATTGGGAATTCTGCTTTAGAGCACTACTTTTACAGTCTTGTGGAATCAATGTTGAGAAGTATTGCTAATATTAAGTAAAAGTGGAGAGCTTATCAAAAAGGGGACCCCCAGGGATTCCAAAGGGATACCCTAAACAAAGGGATACCTCAAGGCAGTGGTGAAATGTAAAATTTGTTACTACTGGCTTTGTGGGCGTGGCTTGGTGGTGGTGGGGTAATGTCACTTTTTTTTTTTTACTTTTAAAAGCATTTTTTCTACAACCTTAAGAGGTTGCAGAAAAAAAAATGCTTTTAGAAGCCTCTGACGATCAGGCAATTCAACTGGGATCGCCAGAGACTTTTAAAGGTATTTTTTTTTTCCTACAACCTCTTCGGCTGAAGAGGTTGCAGAAAAAAATGCTTTTAGAAGCCTCTGACGATCGGGCAACTCAGCTGGGATCGCCAGAGGCTTTTAAAGGCATTTTTTTTTTCTACAACCTCTTCAGATTTTTGCTACCGGTTCTCCGAACCACCCGCCATCATCGCTACCGGATCGGGCGATCCAGTCCGAACCGGGAGCATTTCACCCCTGCCTCAAGGCTATCCAGGTAGTCCTCAATTTACAACAGTTCATTTTGCAGCTGTTCAAAGTTATGATGGCACTGAAAAAAGGTGACTTATGACCATTTCTCATTCTTACAACTGTTGCAGCATCCCCACAGTCATGTGATAAAAATTTGGATGCTTGGCAACTGACTCATATTTATGATGGTTATGGTGTCCTGGGGTCATGTGATCATCTTGCGACCTTCTGACGAGCAAAGTCAATGGGGATGCCAGATTCACTTAACGACCGTCTTACTAATTTAAAAACTGCAGTGGTTTGTTTAAAAACGGTGGCAAGGAAGGTCATAAAACGGGGCAAAATTCACTTAACAAATGGCTCACTTAACAACATAAATTTGGGGGTTTTCAATTGTGGTTGTAAATTGAAGACTACCTGTAGATTTTTAGAAGCATAGGCCCTTAAGCATAGTTTTCAGTCCCTGAAGCTGAAAAAATGATCTTGTTGAAATTCAGCAGCAGTTTGCTGATTTATTTGGCAAAAGCAGTTTTGGGAGGTAAATATATCTAAAATGTTAATTCTTTATTTTATTTATTATTTTATTATCTGAGTGTCATATACTGGCTGATCTAGAAGGATTCTGGACATCTATTTTGATTTAACCCAAAGCAAACAAATTAAAAAAAAATACTGATTTTCTTTATAATCCTATTGCACCACACTATAATTCCCAGAGCATATTGATGATGAAAGATATAAGTACTGGCTAACAAAATATAATCGTACTTTATATAAGTATCGGCAACTTGTATGAATCCAGCTTGGACTGAATCTCAGCTTAATGGACTTGAAGCATTTATTGATAATTAAATATATACTTTTCTTTGGTTCAACTCTCTGTACAATAAAAGGGAAAAAATACCATTGAATTCTTAAGCACCCATTTATCGGCTCCCTGGAATCAAAGTGTGTTGGAAAGAATGTAGGCAGAACTGGCTGTAAATTGTCTGGAAGCCATAAATTAAAATTAAAGAGTTCAAATATGATATAAAATCATTTAATCTGGATGATTTATGCTCATTCTCAGATGCAATTATTTACTAACGCTTCTGTTTATTGCTCTTTTGACTTTTTTAATTACTGCATTCCAAAAATTCAATTACAGAGTGTAGTATATATTTCAAGCAATAGTATTGTAAATAAAAGGGAACCAATTAATAATGTGCTTAGTCTAGCAGAGCTAAATCAAGCGCAATAAAAATGCCTTGTAAGTTGATCAAGGTTGGAGAACTAAGGAAAACGATCTCATCTCGTTGTTGTAGAGCTGGAAGAAAGGACAGGGCATTCTTTATTTTGAGGTTGATGTTGGGAAAACTTTTCCTCATTGTTTTTCTTCTATAGATTTGTCAGCCACGTGAAATAGTGAAGCGGTGAATCATTGGAACTTTTGTTTTTTTAAAAAAATAATGATCTCAGTAGTCATGGATTAAGGTACATTACTTCTGCTTAGTATGATGGGTTGGGATATCCCTTTTTCAAAAGATCCATGGAACCATCTCAGGCTGGTAAAAAATATAGCATGAATCATAGCATCATAGCATCGTAGCATCGTAGCATTGTAGTATCATAGCATCGTAGCATCATAGCATCATCATAGCATCATAGCCTTTGAAGGGATCTTGGAGGTCTTCTACTCCAATTTTTTTTGACCGAGAAGGAATCGTCAGTCCATCACACCTTTATCCAACCAGAGTTGGTAGAAAGATGGGTGGCTATATAAATGCTTTAAATAAAACAAATAAACAAATAAATGAAACTTTTATTGGGTATCCAACCTTTGTTTAAAAGAGTGCCCAACCTTTGTTTAAAGCCCCCTGGTGATAGAATACTCACAAGTCCAGGAGACAAGCTGTGCAAGCTGTTCTATGCTTAATAGTTTTCACAGTCAGGAAATTCCTCCTTATTTTGAATGGTGCTCCTTCTATAAAATCCCACCCACTGTTCCTGGTCCCACTGCAGACACAACAGAGATTAAATCCACATCCTCTTCCTTGCGATACTATTGGAAGACTATTGTCATGACTCCCTTTAATCTTCTCGTCTTTAGATTCAATATATACAGTACTTTTAATAGTTCTCCATAGGATTTAGCCTCTAAGCCCATCGTCATCTTGGCTTCTTTCTGCTGCACTCTTCAGTTTTTTTTACAGCCTTCTGGTATTGTGAAGATCAAAACTCTATGCTGTATTCAAGGAATAGTCTGCCCAGTACAATACAGAGTGGTATCATCACTTCTTGAGACCTTGACATTATGCTTCTGTTGATCTTCTTCTTCCTAGCGTATTCCCACAGGGGCAGGATCTGCTTTTCGGATCATTGAACGTCATTTTGAATGGTCAGCTGCATCTCCAGGGTATAGGCCCGTGTCTTGCATATCTTTGTTGATGGTGTCTTGCCATCTCCGTTTTGGACACCCGCTAGATCACTGACCATTGACTTCTAGTTGATAGGCAGTCTTGGCCATGGTGAAAGTGCTGCTCTCTGGACATGTACATACCAGCAGAGACAACATTATGCTTCTGTTGATACAGACCACAAATTGTACTGGGACTTTGGATAGCTCTAGCACACTTCTTATTTCTGTGGTGTACCAGAACACACCATTCACCTGATTCTCTGAGGAGCATTAAGGACTTTTTACATCTGAAAGGACTTCCTGGAATGAGGAATTACAAAGAGATAATGAATCCACTTATCTGTAAAAGCTAAATTCCCACAAGACAAGTTTGTCTGCAGAACTATTGATAAACAGAGAAGTATCAAGAAAGCAATTGAATATGGCTTTAAAAAAAAGTCCTTTTCCATAATTTTTGGAAGGCGATGTCCTTGAAGGAATTTCTTCTTAAGCCTTGATTATCTTTGCTTTTCTTTAGGTTGTCTGATACCTAGGACTGAAATCTCATCCATTTCCAAGAAGTCTGAGCCTTACACCACAAGATCAGAGAGCATATTTCATGGCCATTTGACAATTGTAACAAGCTGATCTCTCCACCGTTGGACAGCTCCATCAATTTCAATTATCTACATTTCTTTTTTTTTCCTATTTAAATTTCAGTTTATCCCATTTTATTTCATGTTAGTATACATTTCTTAAAAATATCCTTTTGCACAAAAATATACATTTTACCTAAAATTCACAATTTAATGAAATTCCCTGGTATATGGGTTTGCAACCCATTTTCTCTACTACAGAAATTTCTTGCACATGATTGTCATCAAGATGCATCTTTCACTTTTGACTGGTGAACTACATTGCACAGAATCCAGCGAGAGAAGAATTTAGAAGTCTAACTGCCTTTGGAGTGACTTATTGGTCAGATTGGGCAACATTTGCTAAGTTGCTATTTACTCTTCCCATGGAGAAGCACTAAACTTTTTAACAAGAGCACTACAGGGAAGTTGAAGAACCTGCTGTCAAACCATCTCTAGGTTCTTAAATGTATCAGCCTTCAGCTGTTGGTCTCCTATGCACAAACAGCTGGAGATGAAACTAGCTTTAAAAAAGTCTCTTTCCTGATTTCAACCTCTTCTTCCACTTTGGATATGGTGATAGACTGAAATACGGTATGGATCATATTTTCTTTGCCCCCCCCCCCCCATGGATGCTGCTGCCCTACAAAGAGACCTTGACTATGTGTCAGAATGGTCAAACAATTGGCAACTCCAAATCTCAACCAACAAATGCTCTGTCTTACACATTGGCAACAAAAACCAGAACACCAAACACAAGCTGGGTGGATACGACCATGTAGATGACCTTCACTCTGTCAAGGACCTTGGAGTACTCATCTCTAATGATCTAAGTGCCAGAGCTCACTGTAACAGCATTGCCAAAAAGGCAATTAAGAGTTGTTAACCTAATCTTGTGTAGCTTCTTCTCTGGTAATATTGCACTGCAAACTAGGGCATACAAAACTTTTGCTAGACCAATTCTCGAATATAACTCCTCTGCTTGGAATCTGCACTGTATATCGGACATTAATATAATTGAACGAGTCCAGAAGTATTTCATGAGAAGAGTACTCCCTGTCTACCATTTATCTGTATCCATTTCCTGTATTCATAATCATGTTTATACTTATATCTGTTATCTTATACATGTTTATCGGCTACTGGCTGACCCTGTGGGTCAGACTTCCAGATTACTATTTAGGCCAGTGCTTATGGTGGGACGACTTCCACAGTCCTTGGGCCAGCAATATTCACACCAAACTTATGAAGATAGGTATTCTCCCTATTGAAGTCCTTATGCTTGGCCCAGATGCAGCCAAATCACTGATATTCCAGTGATTGGATGATATTGAAAGACAACAGAATCTGGCATTTGGTGCGGGAATATGCTCTCCGTTTTCTCTCGGTATTACTCCCCAAACACCCCCCCCTAAATATCTCTCTGCGCTATCCTTTGTCAAATACAGGTTGTCCTTTCTAAAGGCACGTTTTAATGTGATCCTCTCGAATGTCCTAGAAAGCAGGTGCTCGGGGTGTGTGAAATCCATCCACTGTTCATGTGATGGCCGATCTCCGGAATCGTTGGCTCACATCATATTTATATGCCCCCATTATTGGGAGGTAAGGTCAGAACTTATTTCTCCCATTTGCCAAAGATTTCCTGGAACATCTGAAAATCTTAGCCTTCGCTTCTTACTCCAAGATACTGATTCTAAGATTACATTAAAGGTAGCAAAAATTTTTGCTGCAGTATTGGTATGTAAGAGTTGGGGGAAGGGATGGGCTGGACCCATTGACTGAGGTCACCCTCACTGATCACCAGCGGTTGAACTAGCTGGTGGTTGTATAAAGTGCCGATGTGTGGATTTTATGCAAATTGCAATATAGTATTTTCTACCTATGTATAATTTTAATCGACCATAGTCCATATAGATTGGAGCTAAAAAATTTTATAACACATGAACTATGAGCTTGACGGAGTGGTTTTTCTACCACTGATCTTGTTGTCGTTTTTCACTTCAGTCTGATCGTTTGCCAGCTACGTGCCTTGGATGTTTTGGTTTTTTGGGCTTTGACCGCAATAAAGTATGCTATGCTATCTTATACATGTTTGACAAACTAAATAAATTCAAATAAAATAAATTAACCTGCATCTTTACCTTTTCCACCAAAGCCAGAAATTCAAGGACCAATCATTTTCTTTTCCTTGGGTATGATTGAACAACTTTGCTCATTTCAAATCTTACTGCTATTCAACTTGCCATCAAACTGGAACAAGGGAAGGGAAGAATGGAATGCTGAGGTTTTGCGCATGAATTGTAAGAGCCTGGAAACCATCAAGGTCACTACTGAGATGCCTGAGAAGGCGGTGGATTATTCTCATAACAAAAAGGATGTCTCATAATTGGACGGTGTGAACACCAGGGGTGGGGAGCAGGGGTGGGTTCTACTTACCTTTACTACCGGTTCGCATTGTGCCCGCACCCTCGCTTCGCTCGCTTGCACGCGTGCTCTTCTGCACATGCGCAGAAGCTTCTACGCATGCACAGATCACCTATGATGACGTCCAGGTCAGTGGGTGGAGCCTCCCACCGGTTTTACTACTGGTTCTTGCAAACCGGTCCGAACCAGGGGTAACCCACCACTGGTGGGGAGAAAGGGAAGCTATTGTTTAACTAAGCAAGCCTTCGTACGGGAAAACCAGGGCTGGTTTTGATTCTTCCATGCTGAAATGGTGTACCCAATAAAGTTTTACTTTACTTTACTTTACTTTTGGGAATTCAAAGCTCCCGAGAGTGTTTACTTTGAGAAGGAAGAGGAAGAAGGAGAGAAGAAGGAGGAAAATGGTCTTTCTGTGACTTCACCTAGAAGGATAAAGTGGCAAAACTCTCACTTAAAAAAAGATGTGTAGTTTCACTGCTTCACGGTTCCATTAGGGAACTTGTGAAAAAAAGAGTGAGGCTTTTCACATGCCACTGATGAATTTGTAAAGTATTTGTAAAGAAAAAAAAACATGACTGTAACCAGTGATGTGACCAGAGTGAAGTGGGTTGCTTTACAATGTACACAATAATCAGTTGGAGTAGAGATGTTTGGTGAAGTCCAAGAGGTGAACCAGACAACTCTACTTGAACGAGAAGAAGTCGGAACACATCACTTTTGATATGCCACAGGAAAAGAGAGATGGAGGTCGTCGCTATGGTCAGATAGGGGTAGTAGAGAAAGACATCATAACTTTATGTCCTTATGACAAGACTCTTACTTGTGCCAGTACAAGATGCTTTGACAGATCAATCTTCTGAAAAAGACAGGTCTTGAATGTTTTCCTGATAATTCATTAACAATAAAATGTGCAAACCCATTAAGAATAGTTCGGAACCCTGAATGACAGATGACGATCTTGAATATTAATCAATTTCAGGAAGCGGTTTACATCTCCAAATTCACTCCAGTGCAAATTCATGCAACTTATTTCCTGTAATGCAACCTGTAATGATCACAATCACTTGTTGCTTGTCTGTATATTGTGAACTTATGCACCAGAGACAAACTCCTTGTGTGTCCAATCACACTTGGCCAATAAAGAATTCTATTCCATTCCATGCCATGCCATGCCATGCCATGCCATGCCATGCCATTCCATTCCATTCCATTCCATTCCATTAATTTTTAGTTGTATTAGGATGTCACGTATGCTGTGGTACAAATATGGCTGTGAATGGCTATTTTGCCCATGAACATGAAATTCATATAAAATTTTTAAAAGCAATAGGTTAAATGCATGCTAGAATTCCAGACCAGAAAGTCAGATATAGATTGTCAATTCCTTAAGAAAAATAAAGGGGTGGGGACCGTGACAGAGAAAATGACTGTGTGTAAAAAGAGACATAGACTTATAAACTGGATTTATTATTGTAAAGGTATCCATAAAAATAAATGTAAGCATTTAGGAACATCAGTTGGGAAGAAAAAGATCTCTTTCTATGAGTGCTTGTGATTAAAAAAAGAAAAGAAATAGGAGATTACTTATATTCCATAAAGAATATAACAAAACCTATTCTCCAAAGCACCCAAGGGCAGGAGAAGAAGTAATGGATGGATGCTTAACAAAGAGAGATCCAACCTAGAACTAAGGAGAAATTTCCTGACAGTGAGAACAATTAATCCAGAAGTTATGGGTGCTCCCTCACTGAAGATTTTAAGAGATTGGACATCCATACAGATTACAAATTAACAGAGTTGGAAGGGACCTTGTAGATCATCTAGTCCAAACCCCCACCCAAGCAGGAGACCCTACATAATTTCTAACAAAAGGCAGTCCAATCTCTTCTTGAAAGCCTCCAGTGATGAAGCTCTCACAATTTCCAAAGGCAACCTGTTCCATTGGTTGATTGTTCTCACTGCCAGAAAATTTCTCCTTACTTCTAGGTTGAATCTCTCCTTGATCAGCTTCCATCCATTATTCTTTGTCTGGCCTTCAGTTGTCTTGGAAAATACTTATTTTTACTTATTACTTATACAATCCATAATATATTACTTATATTTTCCTGAAAATAAGACCCTGTCTTATATTTTTTTTGAACCCCAAAATAAGTGCTTGGCCTTATTTTCAGGGAGGTCTTATTATTTTGGGGTGCGTGGAGCAAGACGGGGCTCCTCTTGCCGTCTTACCTGATTTCCAGCTCTCTCTCCCTAGCCCTAACCAGAGGAAATGGCTGCACATGCATTTAAATATTTTCGGGGAGAGCTTATTTTTGGGGAGGTCTTATTTTCAGGGGGGGCTTATTTTAGCGCATGCACTCAAAGGCCTGATTGGGCTTATTATCAGGGGATGTCTTATTTTTGGGAAAACAGGAGTAGCTTGACCCCTTCCTCTCTGTGGCAGCCCCTCAAATATTGGAACACTGCCATCATGTCTCCCCTGGTCCTTCTCTTCACTAGACTAGCCATACCAAGTACTTGTAACTGTTCATCATATGTTTAAGCCTTCAGTCCTCTAGTCACCTTGGTTGCTCTTCATTTGTCTAGAATGGTACAGAGTCTCCTGCTTGAACAGGGGGTTGAGCTAGAAGACTTCCAAGGCCCCTTCCAGCTCAGATATTCTCTATTCTGTTTTTAGAATGCTACTTTCATAGCAGTTCCATTTTGGGTCACATGACTAGGAAGAGGAAAAATGGTTGATGCAGAGTGGAGGAGCTGGCAATATTTTGAGCTACTGCCCATCTACTTCTTCGCCGGGAAATTTTTATGTATGTTTTCACTCTGCACCTCCCTAGCCAAATTCAACCCATTTTAAACCCAATTTTTCTTTTGTTGGCTTCTCCCACTGCACCAAATTTGGTCCCACTATGTTAGTTTTCAGAGGGTTATCCTGCAGGTCCCGAATAGCTTAATTAAAATATGAAACGAAGCTACATTGCCTAACAAATAGCTCTCATTATGCTAACTCTGCTTAAAAAGCCTTTTGACACATGGACACTAATAGCCATAACATATGGAGATAGCTCAGCAAAACGAGGAAGTTGTAGCAGCAGCAGCAACAACAAGACCATGGACATCAGCGCATTTTGAATGGAGCCCAGAAATAAATAAAACAAGCCAAGAGAAAGGAGGATGTGAGAAAGTCCAATGCATGATTGCCTGTTTGTAGTATCAATCTAGAGTCATCTGAAGATCTTATTTAGGAAGTAGGTTTCTCTTGAAATATTCTAGAGCAGGGGTATCAAACTCAATTTCATTGAGGGTCGTATCAGGGTTGTGCTTGACCTCGGGGGGATGGGGTGGGCATGGCCAGGTGGGCATGGCCAGCTCAAAGTCACTAATGTTAGAATAGAATAGAATAGAATAGAATAGAATAGAATAGAATAGAATAGAATAGAATAGAATAGAATAGAATAGAATAGAATAGAATAGAATTCTTTATTGGCCGAGTGTGATTGGACACACAAGGAATTTGTCTTTGGTGCATATGCTCTCAGTGTTCATAAAAGAAAAGAGACATTCGTCAAGAATCATAAGGTACAACACTTAATTATAGTCATAAGGAACAAATAAGCAATCAAATCATATTAGGAAACAGTCAATATAAATCGTAAGGATACCAGCAACAAGGTATGACAAATATATGTCATACAGTCATAAGTGGGAAGAGATGGGTGATAGGAATGATGAGAAGATTAATAGCAGTGCAGACTTAGTAAATAGTTTGACAGTGTTGAGGGAATAATTTGTTTAGCAGAGTGATGGCGTTCGGGGAAAAAACTGTCCTTGTGTCTAGTTGTTCTGGTGTGCAGTGCTCTATAGTGTCGTTCTGAGGGTAGGAGTTGAAACAGTTTATGTCCAGGATGCAAGGGGTCTGTAAATATTTTCACAGCCCTCTTTTTGAATTGTGCAGTATATTTTTGAGTCCTCAATGGAAGGCAGGTTGGTAGCAATTGTTTTTTCTGCAGTTCTAACTACCCTCTGAAGTCTGTGTCTGTCTTGTTGGGTTGCAGAGCCAAACCAGACAGTTATAGAGGTGCAGATGACAGACTCAATAATTCCTCTGTAGAACTGGATCAGCAGCTCCTTGGGCAGTTTGAGCTTCCTGAGTTGGTGCAGAAAGAACATTCTTTGTTGTGCTGTTTTGATGACGTTTTTTTGATGTTAGGTGTCCATTTTAGGTCTTGCGATATGGTAGAACCTAGAAATTTGCAGGTCTCTACTGTTGATACTGTGTTGTCTGGTATTGTAAGAGGTGGTAGTATGGGAGAGTTTCTCCTAAAGTGTACCATGTTGGTAATGTTGGGTGTTCCTAAGGTGGCCTGGGCGCTCTGCTAACAAAAACGGGTTTCCAAGCTCCGTTTTTGGCTGTGACAGCTTCCAACAACTGTCTGCCAGTGAAAACTGAGCTCGGGAGGGCTACACGCGGCCCTCCCAAGCTCCGTTTTCAGCTGCAACGGCCTCCTATAACCCTTTGCCAGAGAAAATGGAGCTCTGTTTTCGCTGGCAGAGGCACCGCAGACTGGTCCTTCACTGTTTCCAAGACGGCCCCATGGACCAGATCTAAGCACCCCGTGGGTCGGATCCAGCCCACGGGCCTTGAGTTTGATACCCCTGTTCTAGAGACAAGCTCTGTCCAGTGGTACATTGAAATTTACTTTCTGTGGCTCAAGAGCTTGTGACTTGTGGATCAAAAAGCACAACCTATATTGAGAGTGCAAAAGCCTATATTCCATTTCCTATAAAACATTTGCACTTAAATTGACATCTTCCTCCTTTTTGTTCTCACAAATGACTTTTGGCTCCCATTTGTGTTTACTGTATATAACCAATCTCATGCAAACAGGAGAAATGATAATTCTTCCTAACCTTGTAGATAAATCATGTGAATTGCAGCAAAAGCTACTGACGGCAACTGAGAATGAGGTGAGTTCATGGTTTAATCTCCAAATTAGAGATTGTTTTGTTTGCTTGTCTCCTATCTAACCAAGCAAGAAGATCTGCTTCATCAGAAACTGCTTTATCTTGCTTCATTGCAAAGATCGATGGTGATCCCACAAAGTGGAAATCATGCAGATCTTGAACTTAATCCTGAGATCTCCAATTTACATTCTTTCTATCCTGTCTGAATCAACTTTAAAAGGTAGCAAAACCAGGACAGGCAGGCCTTGGAGAGACCCTGATTCAAAACCTTAGAACAATAGAATAGAATAACAGAGTTGGAAGGGACCCTGGAGGTCTTCTAGTCCAACCCCCTGCTTAGGCAGGAAACCCTACACCACTTCAGACAAATGGTTATCCAACATCTTCTTTAAAACTTCCAGTGTTGGAGCATTTACAACTTCTGGAGGCAAGTTGTTCCACTGATTAATTGTTCTAACTGTCAGGAAATTTCTCCTTAGTTCTAAGTTGCTTCTCTCCTTGATTGGTTTCCACCCGTTGCTTCTTGTCCTGCCCTCAGGTGCTTTGGAGAATAGCTTGACTCCCTCTTCTTTGTAGCAGCCCCTGAGATATTGGAACACTGCCTTGAACAAATACTGCTAATCACTGTAAATTTGACCTAGATGATGAAATTAGGAACTGACTTGTTGTAAAACAACTTCTTAGTTTGATAAAGTGGGAGCTGCAGTTTATTTACACTTTTAAAATTGGCACATTCCCTTGTATATACTTTACATCACACTAAGTGACGATCTGCTTCAAGGTGTATAGTAAAGCTTTGTAACCAAAAGCCTCAATAAAAAAAAGAAGCAAAAATAATCACCTCCCCAAATAAATGCTATCAATAAAATGTAAATGGATGTAAAACTGCATTAACGCATATTTACTCAAATAAAGAAGCAATTACTTGTGGCTGAATCACCATAAAAAGGGACAGGATAGAAAGTATGTAAATAAAATGAACATAGGAAGATTTATTATTAAATTAAAGCCACTTAATTACTTCAAATGTTAAATATGCAGTTTTCTGACATTTAAATGATATTTTTCACCAAAATTAAAATGAATTGTCCAGCCCAAATTCCCACTTCTTTACTGAGAAGTAAATGTCAGACCAAAATTAAAGCTAAGTAGTCCAATGCTTGCTATACTTTGGGAAAAAAAACCCAGGAAATTTAATTAGAATCAATAAACTACCTTTATTAAAGTTTCCAAAGAATTCTGTCATTCTAAAGGTATAGCAATTTCACTGATTACCGTCTGCAAAGATAACATAGCTGGTATAAGTCAAAGGGAAGACTTTGGACTTGGAAACACAATAACGCCATCTGTGACCAGACCGAGCAAAATCAAACTTCAAAATGTATTAGCACACTACTTTTTAAAAAGAATGCAAACATCTTCATAAAATGAAGATTTTCTCCTAGGAAAATGCCAAGTCGGATCATGGATATATCTGAACGTTTCCAATGTTGATTTGGAGCAGGGGTGAAATGTAAAATTTGTTACTACCGGTTCTGTGGGCGTGGCTTGGTGGTGGTGGGGGTAATGTGACTGGGGTGGGCGTGGCCAACTTTTTTAAAAAAAAAACTTTTCAAAGCATTTTTTTTATCACCTCTTCAGCCAAGAGGTTGCAGAAAAAAATGCTTTGAAAAGCCTCTGACAATCCCAGCTGAGTCGCACGATCATCAGAGGCTTTTTTTTTTTTACTTTTAAAAGCATTTTTTCATCGGAACAGGTTGTAGAAAAAATGCTTTTAAAAGTAAAAAAAAAGCCTCTGATGATCATGCAGCTCAGCTGGGCATGGTGGGGGGTGGTGCAGAGATTTTTTGCTACCAGTTCTCCGAACCACCCACCGCCATAGCTACCGGATTGGGCGATCCGGTCCGAACCAGGAGCATTTTACTCCTGATTTGGAGTTGCAATCACTATTTAGTGTCTGAAGGTACCGTGGGAAGAAATATCCACCTGGTTCAGCTCCAAGCTGGGAGAAAGACACTGGAAACATGGAGGCTGATTGGAAAGATGGTTTAATGATGAACAGAACCACCAAGCACATGGTTCTGGTGCAGCTGACAAAATGGAGTTGAGAGAGAGGGGGGGGTTTATACCTTCTTTGAGATTTGTACTTGAGCTTCCTGTTCTTGTGCATGAACATGTATTCTATTGGCTGTTGTCAGATTCCTGTGGGGTCATGTAGGGGTTATGTAGGAGTCATAACTGGCTCCAGGGGCAAAAGAGGAAGTGTAAATCCTAGGTGCTTGTCTGAGCTGAGTTTGGTTGAAGTTTGGACTGCTCTGAAGGTGAAGCAATGAAGGTTTGTGTTCTGAAAGGGTGTTGGGCAATTCCTATTGTGGTTTAATGGTTTTTGTCCTGTTTTGGCTCTTGGGTGAGGGCTAATCCTATCACTCTGCATTTGTTCAGACTTTGCTGCAGGGAATTTCAAAATATCCTGTTTTGAATGGATTTCTGCCTGCAGTATTTGCTTTGCTTATGAATAGAGCTCCCTAGTTTTCAATAAGCTTTTTAACTCTTAAGTGCTGACATCTGCTGTGGGCTATTAAGGAAAGTGGGGGTTGCTTTCTGCCTCTAAAAACATGTTTCTTCATTTCTCCCTTTGAGAAATATAATATTCTGCCTTTTTTTTTAATATTCCTCAAAATATTTCATTCTTCTAGGAGTGGGGGGTGACTTCCCACAGTACCAAATAATTATGACGTGTGGAATCTCCAGCTAGACTAGAGAGAGGTGTTAAGAGGGGACCAAGCTTAGAGTCTTTGCAGCACACGCCTGACCTCTCCCAGAATTTCAGAAGCCTTATCTGGCTGTTCCCAAGGGAATGCAGTCAGTCTGACAAGACTCTTGTAACATAGATGACTAAATAAATAAAGCTTCTGCTTGAGACTATCCATAAGTGGCTGCTTGCATCTGACATATAAATATAAAACAATTAAAATTATAAAGGATTAAATGCAAACTAAAAAACCATGGACTCAGAGCAGAGCAGAAGTGATGACTTCTCTGTCATGACACCAACCATCTAGGTTTGGAGCATCTCCATTGGGGCACCAGGCCAACTAGAACAGCCAGATTTTAAGGCCCTTCTGGAAGGCCAGAAGTGTGATGACCCGGGGCACGGCATGGAGGCAACACAGTCAGCCGATAGTTCAAAACTCCCCTTTATTGCTTCAACTTTCCCCCAAATGCTCCCACGTTTATGGCAAGTCCTGGAGCAAAGAGCTCATACACACACCTCCAGCAGCCTCTGGCTGGGAGTAGTCCAGCAAAATGCTGTTAGCACAACAGCTTAAAGGCAAGAAGTCCAGTGGACCAAGGGAACAAGTCAAGGAGTCCAATGAAGCAACGGAACAAGGCAATTATAAGGCAAGAAGTCCAGAGAACTCCAGACATCGGCAGCAGCACACAAAACTCCATGAATTCAGTATTTGTTCCTGACAAGCTCCCCTCCCTATAGCATCTCCTTAAGTCTCAATTCCCAGGTGTGCCTTATGAAGAGGGGCAGAGTGCTCTCCTCCTGCACTGTACCTGCCTCCTCTCCACTCTCCATGCTTGGGGATCAGGAGGGGGTGGTCCTTACTTGTTGCCTGAGCTCCATTGCTCCTCATCTCCACCACCTGCCCTCTCTTCCCCCCTCTCTCAGTCGTCCTGCCGCCATTCTTCCCTGCTGGCAGGCTGTCCCAAGCCCAAGGGATCCAGGGCTGCCTTGTCCTGCTCCTCCAGGCATTCCTCCAAAGCCAATGAGGCCACCCCCTCAACTTTCATTGTCCCAGCTCTGGCTGGTCCTCCTCCGCAGACTCAGGCTCCAACAGGGCCATGACAAGAAGAGTGTTTATTTATTTATTTATTTATTTATTTATTTTATTAGTCATATTTCTATGCCACCCACTCTCTGAGGACTCTGGGCGGCTTACACCAAAGACAGTATACTAAATAGCATATTGCGCCCAACAATCTGGGGGCAATATCTGGGTCCTCATTTTACCCACCTCGGAAGAATGGAAGGCTGAGTCAACCTTGAGCTGGTGAGATTTGATCTGCTGATCTGCTGAACTAGCAGTCAGCTGAAGTAGCTGCAGTACTGCACTCTAACCACTGCGCCACCTCGGCTCATACTTCTGTTACTTCTGGTGTCAAGAAGTTCCAAAGGGCAGGACTGTGGTAGAAAAAGTTATTTTCCTTGATCCTACTAGCCAAAATTCCTTGGCTGATGGATCCACAGTAGGCCCCTTCTGACAGAATGAGTAGGGTGGTTCCATTGGGGCCAAAATGGTCATAGATCCTGGACCCATGCCATAAAGGTTACATTTTGGAGTTATATCTGCAGAACAGGGTCTACCCAGTACCATTTTATTATAGCCTTTACCTTTTCAACATCTGGCTGTAGAATTTTAAGGCATTGACTGAAAAGATGGACAATTAGGTTCAATCTTAGTCTACCACAAAAGGCAACTGGACTTTCTTTGTTTTTCTTGAAGATGTTTCACTTCCCATTCAAGAAGCTTCTTCAGTACACTGAAGAACTGAAGAAGCTTCTTGGATGCGAAGCGAAACGTCTTCAAGGAAAAGCAAAGAAAGTCCAGTTGCCTTTTGAAAAAGCACCTTTTGGACAACTATGACCTGGATGACTGAGAATCTTCATATCTTTCGTTTAGAATAGAATAGAATTTTTTATTGGCCAAGTGTGATTGGACACACAAGGAATTTGTCTTTGGTGCATAGGCTCTCAGTGTACATAGAAGAAAAGATACGTTCATCAAGAATCATAAGGTACAACACTTAATGTTAGTCATAGGGTACAAATAAGCAATCAGGAAACAATATCAATATAAATCGTAAGGATGCAAGCAACAAGGTTACAGTCATACAGTCATAAGTGGGAGGAGATGGGTGGTGGGAATGATGAGAAAATTAATAGCAGTGCAGACTTAGTAAATAGGTTGACAGCGTTGAGGGAATTATTTGTTTAGCAGAGTGATGGCGTTCGGGAAAAAACTGTTCTTATGTCTAGTTGTTCTAGTTGTTAATTTATAAATGAGCTTGTGTTAACTTTTTTAAAGATTGTATGCAAATTAAGACCATGGTGTGTTTCACCCTTGATCTTTGTGCTTCAGCACATATATGTTTGCTCCTGTAGCATTTGTCTGTAACAGCTCAAAACAGTTGTTTCTTTTCCTGGGTTCAAATGGCATACATGTGGCTCCAGAGAAAAACATGACTGCTTTAAGCTGTCACTGAAAGTGGCTATATTTGGGACACTGAATTCAAAAACATTGCATGGACTTAATGTAAATATTTGTTTTTCTTTTAAAGAATGCACTGAAATTTGCTAAAATTGCCATTACACAGCCAATACCTTACAATTGCCGATATAAGAGCTGGGGTGGTGCAGTGGTTAGAATCAGTAGTCTGTAGAGATTCTCAGTCCTCCAGGTCACGGCTGTCCCAAAGGTGCTTTTTCAGGAGGCAACTGAACTTTCTGGTTTTTCTTTGAAGACGTTTCACTTCTCATCCAAGAAGCTTCTTCAGCTCTTGACTGGATGGTGGGGAATGGAAGGATTTATATTCCTTACAGACAGCTGGTCATTTGCATCCTCTTAGAGGGTCATTGAAGCACTTGGCCTGGGTGACTGAGAATCTCTACAGACTTTTAGCTATACAATTTGTGATGAATGCCCTTTGAATGGTGTGGGAGTAGGAATGGATTTCCAGAGGAAAAAATTGCAGACTACAGGAACCAGGAGCACTATTCAGGTGACCCTGAGAACACAGATAAAGCTCCAAGTGCTTCGATGACCCTCAATGCTTCATGTCAGAAGCATCGAGGCACTTCTAGATTGAAAGGATTAATCAGTGACATTACAGTTGCCTAGGGGATTCAGGTCACTGGCAGGAGCTGGAGCAAAAGATAGGCGCTCACCCTTCCTCATGGCAGCATTCAGGTCTCAAACACAGGCTTGCTAACCTCCAACCCAGCATCTTAACCACATGAGCCAATCTGCTCCAAAAGTGCTGCTATAAACCACAAGATGTTTTTGTCATGTTTATGTGATGTGTTAAGGATATTCTTGGCTTATAACCGATGTTGTGGGTTATTGAGCAGAGTACCCTTTGAATAAATGCATGAAAAGCGACTGGGAGTGGTTGTGAACAATCACAGTTAACATACAAACACACTGAGTTGTTGTAGTCTTTTACTTTTAAACAAAAGTAAAGCAAAGTCCAAAAACAATCCAAGTCATACACAGATAAGACGAGAGTTAAAAGATCAATCCAGGGATATTTCAAGTACAAAGTCTTCTTACCAGTTGTAGTCATACATAATAAAACAGTTCTTCTTGAGTTTCCAAACAGGAACAAGTTCAATATCAAAACATTCAATAAATAGTAGAAAGCAACATGTAACTATGATCAAACAGTGATCATGCAGAGAGATCAGATAGATAGTTATAGCAAATAAGCAGGTAAAATAGTGTAGTATCCACACAAGCCATGATTCTCACTTCCCTTAAGTACATTGGCTACAGAGCTTAGCCAATCATGATACAGGATGATGCAGTACAGTCTTAAAGCAATATAATACCTTTCTGATTGCAAACATACATTGTTGGTTTATATATTGCCTGACCAACTAGTTAGACAAATAACCATTTCCTAACATGGTGTGTATTGGAGGTGCATGCAGTGAAATTTCATTTTAATAGATGCCAATTAGTGTACATTTAAAGTGACGATAAAGCTATTCTAAGTCTAAGATTGTTTGCTGTTGCCATTGAATATGTTTTCCTAATGTAAATATTTCATCAAATCCTGGCAAATAATTAGAAAGTTGTTGGAGAGAATAACGGATAGAATTGCATCTGAAATAACTTTAGCTAGTACATAAAAGTTGTGATGGTGAGCATTTGTCTGTGTAGTCTCCAGGAACCGATCTCAACTCAGTAATCTCTAACTAATTAACCTACATTGTATCCGAGAGGAGTATCTTCTGTCTTTGATTTCAAGACCACTCCGGAGAAGCAACTGCAGGGTTTAAATTACGAAAGCAGCATAATTTCACAGAAGTTCTGATCAAATAAGGTGAATGAATGACTGTTGCGGTTCTCCCAGATATAGCCAGCTTGCCTGTGAATCTTTGAAGTCTTTGAAGTCAATTAGTTGGGTAACCTTAAATTAGGGTATAAACTTAGCTTATGACCTGGCTTAGGACCTGGTTATCTACGGGACCGCCTGCTACCACCAATAGCCTTCCACCGGCTAGTACGCTCCCATAGAGAGGGGCTCCTCCGGGTACCGTCGGCCAAACAATGTCTACTGGCGGCCCCTAGGGGGAGAGCCTTCTCTGTGGGGGCACCTATGATCTGGAACAAGCTCCCCCCGGAGATACGGAGGATCCTGGATCTGCGCACCTTCCGTTGCACGCTCAAGACTTTCTTATTTTATCAAGCTGGCCTGGCCTAAATCTTCTCCCCTTTTAAATGTAAATTTTAATTTGTTTTTAAATTATTGGGTATTTTAAATTTGTCTCAGCCAAATTATTTAATTCGTTTTATTCTATTTTAAATTTTTGTATTTATGTGTTTTATTCTGTGGCTGTTCACCGCCCTGAGTCCTTCGGGAGTAGGGCGGTATATATATAAAAAAAGCTTCAGATAATAGAATAGAATAACAGAATTGGAAGGGACCTTGGAGGTCTTCTAGTCCAACCCCCTGCTCAGGCAGGAAACCCTACACCCCTTCAGACAAATGGTTATCCAACGTCTTCTTAAAAAAAGATGTGGTTGTGATTTTGCCAGGCAGATCTTTTAGCCTATAAATACCATTTCCTTCCCGTGTTTCAAATATCTTATTTACCTGTATTTGAGAACAAAAGATGGCCTGAAATTGGTATCTTAGGAGGTACACAATCTCCAAGATCTCAGCATCATCTCCAGGAATAGGGTCACTATTGTTTATGAGTCTTTGTGGAGGAGAATAAAAATATAGCAAATCGATACATTTTGTTTATGCTGGATCTGTTTACCTCCGGTTGTGAGGTCTTAAAATGGTTTGGCAAAATTGTCAGTGAATCCCAAATACTCTAAATATGCCTCTTTACCACTGCTGATGGTCTTGCCACTTTCCAAACACTCTTGTCCTTCAAAATCTCTAAGGTGCTTTCCAGGGGTGAAATCCAAAATTTTTCCCTACAGGTTCTGTGGGCGTGGCTTGGTGGGTGTAGCAGGGGAAGGATATTGCAAAATCTCCATTCCCACCCCACTCCAGAGGAAGGATACTGCAAAATCCCCATTCCCTCCCCACTCCTGGGGGAAGGATACTGCAAAATCTCCATTCCCACCCCACTCTGGGGCCAGCCAGAGGTGGTATTTGCCGGTTCTCCGAACTACTCAAAATTTCCACGACTGGTTCTCCAGAACCTGTTAGAACCTGTTGGATTTCACTCCTGGTGCTTTCTATCTACCTATGATAAAATGGTTGACTTTTCTCATAACCCAGAAACTGTAAAGCATGAGATGTCGAAGTCCTTGGTGCTCTCTGACCTTAATTGTTTTCTTGGAGTTGTTTCATTACCCAACTACGTAATATCATCAATGCTAGAAGAGAGTTGGGTTTGTTCTCTGTTTATATACAAAAGGCTTGCCCTGTCAATGTTGGTGGGGGGTTTCTTGGTAACTCCTTGTAGGGCAGGGGTGTCAAACTCAAGGGGCCTGGATCAGGCCCATGGGGTGCTTAGATCTGGCCTGCAACACCACCCTGGAAACAGCGAAGGACCAGCCCATGGTGCCTCTGCCAATGAAAATGTGAGGTTGTGAGGGCTGTGCGTGGCCCTCTTGAACTCCGTTTTCTCTGGCAGAGGTTTGCAGGAGGTTGCAGAAGGGTTGCAGGAGCTTGGGAGCCCATTTTCACTGGCAGAGACCTCGGGCTGCCACAGGCGCTCCCGACATGAGTGATGGCGGGCTGGCCATGCCCACCCTGGCTTCCTGGGGTCAAACACAACCCTGATGTGGCCCTCAATGAAATTGAGTTTGACACCCCTGTTGTAAGGGATGAGAATTCTTGAAAAATAAAGAATAATAAGACTTTGCCTCTTCCACGTGTGGCTTTATATTTCTCTTTCATCTAGCATGACTTTCCATTGAAGATGATTCCATAGGTCCCTGGGTCATGGACACGAAGTTCTGAAACGTTATCCAATATTGTCCTCTCTGACTTAGACTAAGGAAAAAGTAAGATGATATTGCTTCAATAATCCCCACTCACTTTTCCAAACATTTCTCTGGGGTTTGTGCTAAAGAATATGCCAACAAGAAGAGCCCATGGTCCCTGCACTTCAAATCGTTGCTCTGCAGGAGATAATAAAGCATTTAAGTCCATTTTATATGTCACATGATCTCAGATCAAGATGTAAAATTCATCCTTTATCCCTTGACTCTCAGTTCTGAAACACAGACAAAACATTGTGTAGTCCCACGCTGCCACGAATTAGTTCTAATTTGATTAGAAATGTCCCACCAGGGCATCCAACTCTGTTCAGATTATGTATAATTAATGTTGCGATCAATTAGATCTGAACAGTTAGTCCATCCAGAAGCAATAACAAGAGCTCTGATATTTTTTGTTTCAAAGTGTTTCCTTAATCCTCTTGTTCTATTGCTCTTTATGATGAGATAAAAAAAAAGTTCTTCAATTAGGACAACATTATGCTTCCCGCAACTGGGGAAAACCCCCCGTCTGGTTACATGTTATAACTATGTAAATGATACATTGGTTTAATTTTGCTAAGTGTGAGAAGAAGCACAGCTATTTTTCAGTACCAGGGGAATTTTTTTTCCCAACCTACGCTGAAGAAAACGTATTATACTGTTACTTACCTTCAGTTCTTGTAATTGAGCAAAGTAGGCTAAATATGTTCAAGCCAAATCCCTGGGGGAAAGGTGGGTTAATTCCACAAATATTCAGTTTTCCACCAATTCAGCATTATTACATTTTCACTTAACTTGAAAAAGTTAAATAATTTGATATGTGTTGATTTGATAGGTGAACTTTCCAAGTAATTTGCAAAGTTCAAGATCCAATTGAAAATTGATTTTCACAATCTGTTTGACTGGGCAATTTCAATAGGAGACTATATACACATATATATTCCTGTGAGATATTTTTACTTCTTAAAAATATGCCCTGTGAATGTGCGTGCGTGCATGTATCTGTGTATATGTATATGCATATTCTCGCACTTATTAAACTATATAGTCAAATGAAATGCTTCCCAATAGGCAGATATATTGTGGCATTTTTTAATATAATGAATTATGAGATTCCAAATAATATTCTGTTTCTGAGACAATTTTCACAGATGCTCCCTTCACTTCCTGAAAACTTTTCACTTATAAAAGAGGTTTTTGTTTGTCTTCCTTGTTTCCAGCACACTTGAAAACCTAGGTACACCCACATTACACCAATTACACCAATTCTCCGCGAGCTGCACTGGCTCCATATTGGTCTCCAGTCACAATTCAAGGTGTTGGTTATTACCTTTAAAGCCCTACATGGCTCAGGGCCAGGGTATCTTCGAGACCCCCTTCTACCGCATAACTCCTAACGACCGGTAAGATCCCACAGAGTTGGTCTCCTCCGGGTCCCGTCAGCTAAACAATGCCGGCTGGCAGGCCCGCGGGGGAAGGCCTTCTCTGTGGCTGTCCCAGCTCTCTGGAACCAGTTACCTCCTGAGATCCGGACCATCCCCACTCTATTGGCCTTCCGAAAAGCGGTGAAGACCTGACTTTTCCGGCAGGCCTGGGGCCGTTGATCTCGCTTTTGCGATCCGGCGAGATCCGGCTATGAATGGTGTGAATGAGTTTTAATGTTTTTAATTTTTAAATGTTTTTTTATAATGATTTTAAATGCATTGTGAGCTGCCCTGAGTCTTTGGAGAGGGGCGGCATACAAATTGAATTAATAAAATAAATAAATAAATAAATAAAAACTTCTTAATTTGTTTGGTTGTTAAATTTATACGCCGCCCATGTTTCCTGCGACTGTAGGAGGTTTAAAACAAGACAAAGTTCACAGGAAACATAAACGTTTGAGGATGAAGCATATTGTGGCTGAAAGATCTGTGTTTGGGACTGGGCAAATGTGCGATGTTTATGTGTTTGTCAATAAAGAAGAACATGCCACATTGGCAGCCATTAGCAGTCAGTAGAAAATAACATTATAAGAAGTGTTTTGAGTTTTCATTATTTTGGAAAACAGCAGAAGGAGCCACTGATAGTGTTGTAGGTTTGTGCATTTTTTCTCCTAGACAATTTTCCAACAGACTGTAGTCTCCCAAACTTCCACAATTCCCAGTTTTTTTGGGGGAAAAAAACTAACACAATTTGGCTCCTTTGTACAATCGTGGCCAAAATTGTGGAAAGCTTTTGGGAAAAGTGTATTTTTGAGGTTTAATGGCTAATAACACCACCTTTTGGGGGGAGTTTCAAGATAATCCTATTCAACTGCTGGAATGGCCTGGGAATAGCCCAGACCTTAACCCCATTGAAAATCTATGGAGCCGACTAAAAAAACTTGTTAGTCAGAAGCGACCCAGCAATAAAACCCAGTTAATAGAAGCCATCATTCAATCTTGGTTTCACATGATAACAGCTGCAGAACTAAAAGACTTGGTTCACTCCATGGGAAGACGTTGTAAGGCCGTAATTCATGCTAAAGGTTACCCAACTAAGTATTAACTGACACGATGATCATTTTTGTATATCTCATTTTTTCTACGTGTTTCACTTTTCTTCTTTATACTGTAACTGCTATTCTAATAGCAAATCCTTCATAAACGTTATTGCATTACATTCTTGATTAAATTATCTTTCCATTGATATATAATTTTATGGTACTACTCCAATAAAAAGTAGTGTTATTAGCTAGTTTTAGAAGTAAGTTTTAGTTTAGTTTTCACTGTAAGTCAGTGAAAGAGCATCACATTCCAACTCTTGGTATTTCACGGAAAGAACCTTCGTTTGGACTTCTTTCTCTTGAAAGCAAATCTTTCTTTTGAAAACAGATCCTCGTTAAATCCCAATTTAACAAGAACTAGAAAGAAAAAAATGCAGGATAATATTTTAGCATTTAGTTCCCCCCACTTCTTAGTCATCCATTAGGACTCTCTGCTGAATTGAAACTTGTTCTTTTCAGGGAAGGACAATTCAAGTCTGGGATCACCATTTTTCACTGCTTATTGTAATCCACCCCAATAATTGCTTTCTCTTTCGTCCTGCATGTGTTCCTCCTTTTACAGGTAGCTGTCGACTTATGACCATTCACTTAATGACTGTTTAAAGTTACAACGAACCTCCTTGGGGTACTTATGATCTATTTCTGATGTTCCAAGGGCCACCTCCTCTTGTGGTCTCATAACAGCCAGTTGGCTCCTTAATAACTGATCCATACTTATGGCTGTTTGCAGCATGCCTCGGTCACATGACCACATTTTATGACATTTCTTATAGCACTTATTTCTCGTTCTCAGCAATACCAGACCATGGCAAACAATTGGTTTGGTTAATATCACTGGCATTTATCCCAAAGGTGCTTTTTCAGGAGGCAACTGGACTTCCTTGTTTTTTTTTCTTTTGAAGATGTTTCACTTCTCATCCAAGAAGCTTCTTCAGCTCAGATAGGATAGTGGGGAATGGAAGGGTTTATATTCCTTGCAGATGCAAATGACCTGCTGTCTGAAAGGAATATCAATCCTTCCATTTCCCCACTATCCTGTCAGAGCTGAAGAAGCTTCTTGGATGAGAAGTGAAACATTTTCAAAAGTAAAAAACAAGAAAGTTCAGTTGCCTCCTGAAAAAGCACCGTTGGGACAACTATGATGTGGATGACTGAGAATCTCTACAAACTATCACTGGCATTTGTTATATATAAAAAAAGGCTTCAACAACAAATAAACACATAGGATTTAAATATTGCTGCTGTTATTATGCATTTACTCATTGAGTTTCAGTGAACGTTTTCCCCTGCTGATAATAGTCCCATCCCAACAACAACAAAATTCTGACTTTCCATATATATGTTATTTTCACTTATTTCGAATTTTTTTCACATTTTGCCAGAGTAGAGACTTCCAGTTTCAATCGAAATGTTGATTTCTCCTCAAAATATTATTTTTTAAATTATTTTTATCGAACAATTTTACACAATTATAAAAGCAGGACAAATCTGGGAAAAAGGAAAAAGTAAAGAAAAATAGTGAACAAATAAAGAAAAAAATACAGGAAAAAAAAGAATAAAAGATTTTTATTTAAATATTTAAAGGAGTACTTTCCAATCTCCTTTACAGCAGCATTTATATTATATCCTATTTCTCCAAGTTACATTGGGGCAGATTTCTCCTCGAATTCTAAATCAAACTTTTTTTTTCTCCACCGTTTAGAGATGGAGTTGTTTTTCTCCATCCTTGAGTAAAATTCTTTAATTAAGAACTGTACCTGATCTTAAACAAACAGTGTAAAAACAAATAAATATAACAATAAACAAATAAAACTAACTCTAACATAAGCTCAATTCTTATTCTCACACAGTAAAGATATTTCTATTTCCAATCCATATACTTTAACCACTGACCTCTACTTCCCCTTTTTTCCCAACCCCTCCCTTCTGCAAAAATGCAAAAACATTCAAATGCATCCTTGTTTACAAACACCAGCTTGACATTTTACCAAAGCAGCAGAAATCTTTCATCTTGAATTTGCAGATGGCGAAGGAAGTCTCCACCTGGCCTCCAACGGGATTTGAACCGGTGACCTCGGAGGCATATGATCATAGGAAAAAGGAGCAGCGGCAGCAGTGGCAGCAGCCGCAGAAGAAAGGATGTCAGCATTCTTCCTGAGAGGTATGGTGAATAATATCCAAAGCCATGCTGTGACAAGCAAGGTGGAACATTATCCTTTTGAAATTGTAGTATAGTTATGTACTTAAAAGAACGCACCAAAGTGGGAATTGTATTACAGCGTTTTACATGCAAACCATTTCAATAATTCATGGAATGTTATTATTCAATGGGCAATTCCCAACAAAAGCCAACCCATGCTCTGAAACCCTCAGGAATATTATGTTTCTTAAATGTTACACATGTCAGCCTGTAAACCAAGGTATGAATATTTTAAAAAGAAGGTCTTCAGGTTTTTTTTGTTGTTGTTGTTATGTGTATACATACTATTCCTGGCATGGCAGTTTGCACTCTCCCATCTTTTAAGGTAGCCAAGAAAAGAAACAAATAGGTCATCAAAGAAACCAATCCAGGGTTTCCATTCAAGGCACAAATGACCAGGATCAAATTATCCTACTTCAGATGCATTATGCGAAGACCCAGCTCTCTGGAGAAGACTCTGATGTTGGGAAAGATGGAAGGAAAAAGAAGGAAACACCCAGAAGGAGCAGCTGGGAGCAGATTCTCCTGAAGAAAACTTGCATGGAGATGGGCAGCTATATAAAATAGATAGATAGATAGATAGATAGATAGATAGATAGATAGATAGATAGATAGATAGATAGATGAAATACATGAGATAGATAGATAGATGCTAGATATGAGAGAAAGAGAGAGAGAGAAAGGAAAAAAAGAACAAAAGAAAGGAAGGAAGGAAAGAAAGAAAGAAAGGTAGATGGATGGATGAATAAATGGATGGATAGATAGATAGATAGATAGATAGATAGATAGATAGATAGATAGATAGATGATATACATGAGATAGATAGATAGATGCTAGATATGAGAGAAAGAGAGAGAGAGAAAGGAAAAAAGAACAAAAGAAAGGAAGGAAGGAAAGAAAGAAAGAAAGGTAGATGGATGGATGAATAAATGGATGGATGGATGGATGGATAGATAGATAGATAGATAGATAGATAGATGATATACATGAGATAGATAGATAGATGCTAGACATGAGAGAAAGAGAGAGAGAGAAAGAAAGGAAAGAAAGAAAGAAAGGAAGGAAGGAAGGAAGGTAGATGGATGGATGGATGGATAGATAGATGTTACATGAGATAGATAGATAGATAGATAGATAGATAGATAGATAGATGCTAGATATGAGAGAAAGAGATAGAAAGAAAGAAAGAAAGAAAGAAAAAAGAAAGAAGGAAAGAAAGAAAGAAAAGAAGAAGAAAGGAAGGAAGGAAGGAAGGAAGGAAGGAAGGAAGGAAGGAAGGAAGGAAGGAAGGAAGGAAGGAAGGTGGATGGATGGATGGATGGATGGATGGATGGATGGATGGATAGATTGATTGAGTGATGGCTCATAATCAATCATCTTCTTAGCAGGGTACATAAAAAGATTAAAATTACTTTCATTTAAGAATCTGAAATGTTCAGCATATTAAATAATTTGGGAATACCTAAGCATAGGGTAACCTTTATCAAAGTTCCTCTGAATATTATGCTAACAGGAAATACATATACTGTAACTTTGGAGCTTCTTCCTAATTCTTTCTATGTTTACCAACCTACTGCAGACTTTGAACACCATTTAGGATAGTAATAGATATGAACATGTCTGATAAAGATCAATTATTATAATAAACTATTTATTTATCTATTATGTGTACTGTACATTCTTCCATTTATGCTCACAGGTGTAAACAAGGCTGAAAGATACCGAGAGATCCAAGGTTTTCTGGTAAAATGAGTATAAATTTGAGCCTTCATTTCCCTAGACCATACTGATTAATATTAAATTCTATTGATTGCTTGATATACATTAATGCAATTATTTGTTTCATTTCAAATTTGATCTGTATCTTGATTTTCTCAGCTAGGTTTTCAAAACATGATGGTTACATCAGATAATCCTAAAGAAACAAAGCGCAAGAAGGGCCATATTACATAGTAAGTCCTACTGATTTCATAAATATTTTCTAGGTATGACTAATTTACATTCTTCTTGATATTTCTTTGAAAACAGTCAAACCAAAGGAACAAAATTCACAGCTCTAAACACAGTTCAGTCTCAAAATAGCCTTTCCTCAATATATTATATCCCAAGAGGGCTTCTGGATATGAACTTAAAAATAAATAAATAGAGGAGACATAGAAAACCTTTTGTGAATTGCACTGTAGTGCAGAGGAAGTCAATTTTAATAACGAATGAATTTTTCCAGTATCTTCATTTGGCGTAAAAGGAGCCATGTTTTCTTAGATTCCCAAACCATCTGAGAAGGGTTCCTTCAACCTATTTTGGCCTCAAAGTAAACTTGATTGGTCAGCATTTCAAGGGAAGGGCCAGTGCTTCAAAAAGTAATAAAATGTTGCAAAGTAATCCAGGCTTCCTCCATCTGTGAACACAGTCACACCTTTTTGAAGGAAGAGTTTGCATTATGGCTTATAGTACAATCCCAAAGGTGCTTTTTCAAAAGGCAACTGGATTTTCTGGTTTTTCTTTGAAGACATTTCATTTCTCATCCAAGAAGCTTCTTCAGCTCTGACTGGATGGTGGGACTGGTTGGTCCTTCCTTTCTCCCACCATCCAGTCAGAGCTGAAGAAGCTTCTTGGATGAGAAGCGAAACGTCTTCAAAAAAACAAAACAAAACAGAAAGTCCAGTTGCCTCTTGAAAAAGCACCTTCGATACAACTGTGACCTGGATGACTGAGAATCTGCACAGACACTTATAATACAATGATTTCCATGCTTCCTGTATCAATATTCAAGTATTGAGCCATGAAGTGTTCAGAGAGAGAGACAAAGGGAATAAAGTTAGGGAATTCATCATTGCCATTGACCTAAAATGAGCCAGAATTTTTTTAAAAAAATTCATGGACAATAGTACAATTTAACATGAATGGTGCCATAAATAAAATTCCATGTCTATCTGATGTGTCCCAGATATTGGTATAGTATTATTCTGACTACAGGCTGCAATTGGATGGATGGATGGATGGATGGATAGGTGGGTGGGTGGATGGATTGATGGATGGATGGATGGATTGATGGACCGATGATGAATAATAAATTAAATAAATTAAAACTGAACCCAAGCAAGATGGAAATGGTCTTTGTGATGGGTTGTCCTATAGTACAGAGATTCTTTTCTTCTGGATGGGGTGATACAACACCTCCCAAAAAGATCAGATTAGATCACATTGTTTGAGGGTGTTCTTGGATCCTGATCCCGACCAGATGTTTTTGGATGAAGCTATGACAAGATTAACCTTTCCTTAATAAGAGTGATAGCGAAATGATGGTTCGTCAGCTGCCAATCTCCAGAGTAGATCATCAAATGGTGCTTCCATGGATCTTTCATGGATAATAGCACAATTTAGCAAGAATGGTGGCATAAATAAAATTCCATGTCTATCTGATATTTTCCAGATATTGGTATAGTATTATTCTGACTACAGACTGCAATTGGATGGATGAATGGATGGATGGAAGGATGGATGGATGGATGGATGGATGAATTTTAAATTAAAACTGGATCCAAGCAAGATGGAAATGGTCTTTGTGATGGGTTGTCCTATAGTACAGACATTCTTTTCTTCTGGATGGGGTTATACAACACCTCTCAAAAAGATCAGATCACATAGTTTGAAGGTGCTCTTGGATCCTGGTCCTCCCCAGATGTTTTCAGATTCAGGTTACAAGAGTAACCTTTCAAGAGTGATAGTGAAATGATGGTACATCAGTTGCCAATCTCCAGGGTAGACCATCAAATGGTGCTTCCTATAGCCAGCCATGCTGGTTCAGGAACTCTGAGATTGGAAGTTCACAAGTCATAAAGTTACCATTGTTGCCCATCCCTGCTATATGGTAACTGCAATTATTTCAACATACAGCAGTCAGATTGGTGTCTGGGGTTACTTGGAGATATCATTTTATGCCTGTTTTTAAAACTCTTAAGTGCCAACTGCTTCTAGATTTCTGAGTGAAATATAAAATGTTAATTATCAGCCTCACAGACCTAAATAGTTTGTGCCTTTTCCTGAATAACCCTCAAGAGCCATGGTGGCACCGTGTTAGAATGCAATATTTCAGGCTAATTCTGCAGACTGCCAGCTCAAGGTTGACTCAGCCTTTCATCCTTCCAAGGTTGATAAAATGAGGACCCAAATTGTTGGGGGCACTATGCTGACTCTGTAAATCACTTAGAGAGGGCTGTAAAGCATTATAAAGCAGTATGTAAGTCTGCTAAGTCAGGGGTGAAATGCTCCCAGTTTGGACTGGATCGCCTGATCCTGTAGCGATGGCGGTGGGTGGTTTGGGGAACTGGTAGCAGAAATCCCTGCTCCCCCAATGTCCAGCTGAGCCGCGCAATCATCAAGGCTTTTTTTTTATGTTTAAAAGCATTTTTTGTACAAATGTTTTTAAAAGTAAAAAAAAAAAAGCCTCTGATGATTAAGCGGCACAGCTGGGATCGTCAGAGCCTTATAAAATCATTTTTTCTACAAACTCTTCAGCCGAACACGTTGTAGAAAAAATTCTTTTAAAAGTTAAAAAAAAAAGTTGGCCACGCCCACCCAGTCACATTACCCCCCCCCCCAACCCATGCCCACAGAACTGGTAGTAACAAATTTTACATTTCACCACTGTGCTAAGTGCTATTGCTATAGATCAGGGTGTCAAACTCAAGGATCCGGCCTGTGGGGTGCTTAGATCTGGCCCATGGGGCCACCCTGGAAACAGTGAAGGACTGGCCCGCGATGCCTCTGCCAGCAAAAGCAGAGCTCAGGAGGGCTGCGTGTGGCCCTCCCGAGGTCCGTTTCGGTTGCGATGGCTTCCTGCAACCCTCTGCCAGCAAAAATAGAGCTCGGGAGGGCCGCATGTGAGCTGCAGGACATTGAGCTGGCTACACCCAGCCTGGCCACACCCACTGACCCCCCCCCCAAGGTCAAACACAACCCTGATATGGCCCTCAATGAAATCGAGTTTGACACCCCTGCAATAGATCAAGGTGATTAGAAGAGGTCGATTTGAGGAGGCTATGCTCCTTGTAAATATCAGGAGTAAAACATAGAAACTTTCAAAAGCGCCATGGCTTTTATTCATCTTATTCAATAATTTTAAAAGGTTTTAATATTAGTTGATTTTAATCTGTTTATGTTGTTTTTCCATGCCTTCAACTAGTTTAAATTTTAATGTAAACTGCCCTGAGCTATTTAATAGTGTGACAGAAATGAAATGATATTATACTTTATTACTGTATAATAATGTTACATAATTCCTCTTAGTAGAGTTTTGAAATTAAGTGTAACAAATCCCTTTTGTAAGGGAGGATTTTTATCAAGCCATTTCCCCCTGGCCAATTTTAGTGGAAAACACGGAATACTCCTTTTTCCTTTTTAAGTTATATAAGAAGAAAACTATTACTCATCCTTACAATCACCATCATCAAAGTGATAATTGCAATCATGATAATGGTTATTAATGCAGTGTCATTAGATACGTGCTTCAGAGAGTCCCAGGCAGTTTTAAAATGCCACGTCTGATATTTTGGATACAATACGATATTTTGACTGCAACCATTCAAATGACAACTAGATGGCAGCAAAAAGTGAACAGGTTGTGTATCCTTTTGCTGCCATTTAGTGGCCATTTAAATTTCTGCAGAGCAGAAAAGAGTCCTAGCTAAGATGTAGAGGGGGGGGGGGTCATGTTCTCTGACTTCTTACACAAGATACCTGCTGGATAACATCTGCCTTTACATCTGTTTCCCCCCCCCATCTCTCTGCCCATCTACAGACTTGAAATCTTTTCTACAAAGGTTAAGACAGGCCTCACTTCTGAAACGATGTAATTTTGTCTCCACCTAATAAAATGAACAATCCTACTTACAATCATATACTTGCTAAATAATTGGCTCCTTTCTTTTTTTTTTTTAACCTTGTGGTTATCCACCTATTTTTGCAAGAGCTACCAATACAGAAGGAAGGAATATTTAGCCCTGTAAAAGTGCACGAAAGAGCAGGTGTTAATATTCTTTGCACTAAGTCGAATTTTGATCTATGGAAATCTGCCTTTTCTCCCTCAGGAACACTCTTCAAATCTCTACACCTTTGTTCAGTTCTGGTTGGTTTTAATCATGCCAGCAAATGCTAATTCATGTCCTTTTCTAAAGCCGCACTGGAGGCATGTATAATGCACAGCCATGGTTTTTTTAAAAATATTCTGGCTTTAGGAAACTTTCTCCAGCAATATTTAGCGATCACCAAATTGCTGTGCATTTGCCATCAAATCTGTGCATTTGGTGGGCAGTTTCTGAGTGTGTCAGCTTTCCCAGGTAGACTAGACGTGATCAAATAAGCTATTTCTATTTTATTTTGAGGCTACATTAACAGAATCTTGCAAGTCTAAAAGTACAAATCTACCACTATTGCCTTTACTACCTGAGAAAGCCAGAGAAGGTTCCTTTTGAGCCTCTTTCCCTGTCCATTTTGCAGCTCTGGCCTATGCCTGCTCTTATCTGATCATTTCTTAGGCAGCATTTCTTTGCCCTGTCTCTCAGAATTACATACCATTACAGAGCTACACTTTTGCTTATTCACAATATCTATGGTCTACTGCAGTAAGTGGACTAGTTTCGCTGGGGAAGTCTGAGAACTAAAGTTGCACATTTGAGAAATACTGATCTACCATATTTTTCGGAGTATAAGATGCACTTTTTTCCCTCCTAAAAGAGGCTGAAAATTTAGATGTGTTTTATACTCTGTGCGTGGTGCCCAAAATGCTACCCGGAACAGCTGCTGCCTTCTCTTACCCCTTCCGCTCTTTGCCTACTTTACTCACTAAAGCTCTCTCCAAGGATCAGCTGTGCTTTTGAAGCTGTTTTTCAGCCCCAACGCAAGTGAAGCGATCTTCCATGCTTTGCCTGCTTTTCTAATTGCTGCTTCCTCCAACAATCAGCTGTGCTTTAGCTACCCAGTATTTATGCTTCTTTAGATTTCACTTTCCCACTGCAATTCTATCTTTTTGGATTCAGATTTTCTTTTCCTAAATGACAACATAAAGAACTAGATGTCTCAAAGGTTTTAATCTAGGCACCATTTGAACTCTGAAAGATCTTCAGCTCTTCCTCAGTAGCATGCTGAGTGCCATTCAACCTGAACGGCCCATCATCCATCAACCAATTTCACATTTTTTATCCATGTTGCAGTCTTGGTAAAAATACAGGGATTTACCATTTACCATTGCCTTCTGCTATGCAGTATGAATCGATGACTTTCCCATTGTCACCAAAGTGATCATATACATCCAACGTGTTCCTATAGTACTGTTGTACACTATAGGTGCCTTTTGAAAAAGCACCTTCCTTTAGCTGGGCAGCTGGGAGGACCTTCACACCTGGGATGGCCCTGTAGAAATGTATACTCTTGGTATATATTCCTGTCATTCTTTGCTCCTCTCTTCCAGTAACACCCTCTCACCATGATAAGACAGCTGATCAGGATTTAGGGAAAGAATTTTTAGTTGGAATGTTACAAAAACATTCAAATATAGGAAGTTCCAAGTTCTCCACATTTAATTCACTATTTGACAGGGGTAGTTTATAATATCACCTTAGATTTATATTTAGCTCCTGAAATATCCTACTGTATCATGACCCACTTGCTACAAAATTCAAGCAATATAAAGTGCCCTAAAGTGGAGTGTGGGACAAAGTGGGTATCACCTGCATAAAGGGATAGTGTTCTGTCCCCAACCCCACGCACACACACCAACAGATGTTCAGGAGTTAAAGACCAAACCAGCCGGCAAAATCCTTTTCCCTATGATAATGGAACTTGGCAACAACCTAGTGGCTGCCTGCCAAGAGTTTATTATTTACAAAGAGGAGAGATAACTTCTCCCCACTTCTGATACATCAAAGGAAAGCAGCTCAATAATTACGGAACTAATCAAGTCCAGAGATACTCCAGCAAAGTCTTAAAGCAAAAGTCCGGCAATGCAGAATGGCGTGGAAGCTTTCAGCTTTGTTCATCACAAGGTTTGACTGGCCACCATGCTTCCTTTTATATCCTGTGGGGTGTGGTCCAGTGACTCAGGCTAATCTCGGGCATGCCCTTTCTTCTGTTGCGTGCGCTTATCTCTGCAACGCTGGTGTGGGTCCGAAGGCATTGCCAGAGAGGAGGGTCCTGGAGAGGGAGACCTTGCCAACTCCTCCCCTTCACTCTCGGAATCCTCTCCTGACGATGACACAGGCTCAGGTAACGGAGCCACAACAGATAGTTTGTATATCTGTGATGTGAAGGGAGCAACCAAACATTTGCCTGAATCAACTGAACTTATCTAAAGGTATGAAAAAAAGATCAGCAATGGACTTTCTCAGCTTGTGAGACCATAGAAGAGAAAGGATTGAGAAATTAGAAAAAGTATGAATGATGAAAAACTAGTCACCGTATAGGAACTTCAGAAATATCAGATAGCAAGATCATAAGTGATGAATAATTTCTGAACCCCTAGAGACGTTTTTCTTGCATCTGTTTCTTTTTTCTACTTGCCAGAGAAACCAGTCCCTATTCATCAACTTCTAAAACTGATTAACCAATATTTAGGGTTTCACCCCCTCCTTTAATCATAAAAGCTATTTGTGAGTATGCATTATATAGGTTTTCATTGAATTCGGAATGATTTGCAATTGGATGCAGTTTTTTCCCCCTTCCCTTTCTTTTATTTATTTAGTTTGTCAAGCATGTATGAGAGAACAAGTATAAGTATGAACATAACGTATAAACATATAAGTATAAACAGGTATAAGATATACATAATTAATGAGTAAGAATAAATGGGAACAGGAGGACGGGAACAGTAGACACGCTGGTGCACTTATGCACGCTCCTTTACAGACCTCTTAGGAATGGAGTGAGGTCCACGGTAGACAGTTTAAGGTTAAAGTTTTGAGGGTTTGAGGAAGTAACAACAGAGTCAGGTAGTGCATTCCAGGCATTCACCACTCTGTTGCTGAAGTCGTATTTTCTGCAATCGAGTTTGGAGTGGTTTACTTCGAGTTTGTATCTATTGCCATAGTCCTATGCCATAGTCAAGGTCTCTTTGTAGGGCAGCAGTATTGTCAGTGGTGTTAAATAGTTTTACATCATCAGTGAAGAGGACGCAGTTGCTTATAATATGATCATAAAGGTCATTTATGTAAATTAAAAAAAGAGTGGGTCAATTTTTTTACTACCGGTTCTGTGGGCATGGCTTATTTTGTGGGCGTGGCTTGATGGTCATGTGACAATTCTTTAGGATTTAGCAGAGGTACTGGTCTACCAGGCTTTTAACTGCTTGCAGAGCTGTACCGGTCTACCCATTTATTTTTGCAGGCACTGGTCTACCCATTTATTTTTGCAGGCACTGATCTACTCATGTATTTTTGCAGGCACTGGTCTACCCATTTATTTTTGCAGGCACTGGTCTACTCATTTGTTTTCTTTTACCACTGATCAGCTGTAAGGCAGCCCTTTGAAGCCCCACGGCAAGAGTTTAAACAGTTTTTTTTTCCCTCTAGCCATCAGCTGGGACTCAGGAGGCAGCAATAGATTGGGGGTGGGGCCAAATAAAAGGTAAGAATAATGTGGGGGGTGGGGGGACAGGAGGCAGAACTGGTTCGGTGACATCATATCGTCACTGCTACCGGCTCGGCAGAACCGGGCGGAACCGGGAGGAACCCACCATTGGATTGGGTCCTAGAATGCTGTCTTGGGGGACACCACTGTTAACTGGTGCAGGGTTTGATAGGGCACTCCTTATTTTGACTACTTGTTGCCTGTTTGATAGGAATGCAGCTATCCATTTATGCAGTGATCCAGAAATGCCGTAAGAGTGTAGTTTTAACAGTAGTTTGTTGTGTACCACTGAATCAAAGGCTTTGCAGAAGTCTATGTAAATTGCATCTATTGCTTTACCCTGGTTGAGTTGTATAGTCCAAATGTTTCTGCAGGGTAGGAGTTGTAGATTACAGGACAAATTTTTCCTGAAAAGTGTTTGTTAGAGAGTAGGTTGTTTGTCTCTAAGTGGAGGGTAATGGATTGGTTGATGATTGATTCTATGACTTTGCAGGTGACACAACATAATGAGATTGTTCTGTAATTTTCAACTAGGCTGGGGTCTCCCTTTTTGAAGATAGGAATGAACATGGCCAATGACCATAGGTTGGGCAAAAAGCTGGTTCTAAAAGATATCTTGTAGATTGTGCTTAGTGGTTCAGCTATGGCAGTGGAAAGCTTTTTCAAGAAGTAGGCACATAATCCATCAGGGCCAATAGATAGATATGGTTTTACTTTGCATAGTGCCTTTTCAACATTATCTTCTGTAAAATCAATATGTAGCAGATCATTGCAATTTGTTGTGGTACGATTAGGAAATGTGGAGCATGAGCCATTGCCGAACCGAAGAACATGTTGAAAAGACTGGCCTTAACAGCTTCACCATTACAGTCTTTTCCGTTAGGCCCTTTTAGGGATGGCATGGTTTTCGAGTCTTTAAGTTTGGAATTTACGAAATTATAGACGGCACGGGTGGATTTTGTGTGTAACAGTTTTTCCTCTTGTTTGCAGTATTAATTGGTGCATTCTGCCTTTATCTGATGGCATAAGGTTTTGTAGCGGCTTTTAAAGTGAGCTACGTAGCCAGTTTTGTTTTTTTGCCAAAGAGATTTTTTTGGGGGGGATTGGAGCTTCCTTATTGTTATAGGTAATTTGTTTTTTTCTGGCTTTGGGGGTTACTATTGGTACATGTAGTTTAATGACTCTTCTGACTATTTGTGAGTATGCATTATATAGGATTTTATTGAATTAGGAATGTTTGAGAGCTTGGGTAGTGGGTCCCTTTGGAGTTCTTGCTCTGCCCATTATGCAGTTGTAGGCTATGCCTTCTCTTATCTGACCATTCCCTAGGGCAGGGGTGTCAAACTGGTGGCCCGCAGGCTGGATGCATCATGTGCAGGCCATGCTCACCCTGGCTCCGCAAAGGCATAAAATGCCACAATACATCACGATATGTCAAGTGACATTATCGAGTTTGACACCCGTGCCCTAGGGAGTACCTCTTCCCTGTCTCCAAGGTCATTATGACATACTACAGATAGTCCTTGGCTTACAACAGTTCATTTAGTCACTATTCAAAATTACAACAGCATTGAAAAAATAACTTATGTGTGTTTTTCATGCTTATGACCAGAGGTGGTATTCAGGTGGTTTGTACCAGTTTGGGCAAACTGGTAGCGGTGACTGTGGGTGGGCTAACCCTAACCTTAACCTGCCCACCCTCCCGGATGTAATGCTGTCCTATTTAGCCACGTTTTTGAGGCTGGGAGCATGCATGGAAGGCACGTGTGTGAGCAAAGCACATACGTGGAAGGCTGGGCACATGCACGGATGGCACACACACACACGTGAAGCGAGTGTGCGTGCAGGTGGCGAACCGGTGGTAAGAATATTGGAAATGCACTGCTGCTTATGACCATTGCAGCATCCCCATTCACATGATCAAAAGTTAGACGCTTGGCAACTGAGTCCTATTTATGACTGTTGCAGTGTCCTGGAGTTATATGATCATTTTTTGTGACCTTCAGACAAGCAAAGTCAGTGAGGTAGCCAGATTCATTTAACAACTGTGTTACTAACTTCAACAGCTGCAGTGATTCCCTTAACAATTGTGGCAAGGAAGGGGCAAAATTCACTTAACAACCTTTTCGCTTAGCAACAGAAATTTTGGGCTCAGTTGTGGCTGTAAGTTGAGGATTACAGGACAAGAAACAATGGATGGAAACTGTTGAATATGCAAGTAGGAGTGAGTCTTACATCAGCCTTCACTCATTGGTTCATTTTCCCGCTGGTGGAAAAATGAACAAGCATCAGTGGCTGACAGGCTGGACAGCTCCCGGTAAAAGGAGCTGCAACCTCAGGCAGTTCATAGTTCGTAGTTAGTTTGTTGTTCTTTGTTGTTCCCTGTTGCCTGCAATAAACGATTGTTTTACTTCACTATGATCGTCCTGCCTCTCTTTTTGTGTCCGGACTTAACAGAAACTTATCAAGGAGAGAAGCAACCTGGAACTAAGTAGTAACTTTCTAACAGTGAGAACAATCAATCAGTGGAACAGCTTTGCCTTCAGAAGTTGTGGGTGCTTCATCACTGGGGTTTTTTTAGGAAGAGACTGGACAGTAACTTGTCTGAAATGGTATAGTCTCCTGCATCGAGCAGGAGGCTCAACTAGAAGACCTCCAAGGTTCCTTCCAGCTCTATTCTGTTTGACTGATTGTATTATATCTTCATACAATTCCAGTCAGATGACTCTCTAATCTTTACCTGAAATCTCTGGTCATGGATCAGGAGAGATGCTGTTCTACTTCTCAATGCCTTTTACAATCAGAAATTTCCTCCTTATTTCCACCTTAAATCACACCTAATAAAGATGCTACCCATTTATTCTTGCCCTACCCTGGGATGCTATGGAGAATAAAATCCATACCCTCTTCCTCACCGCCCTGAGTCCCGCAGGAGAAGGGTGGTATAGAAATAAAATAACAATAACAATAACAATAACAATAACAATAATAATAATAATAATATGCAATGTGTATGTAGTTGTTGCCTCACATTTATTTGTATCGGTATTAATTTTAAGTTTTAATTAAATGCATTCAGTCTTTCTTTTTTTTTTCCTTTTCTTTTTGCATCACTTCTGTGGAGCTGTCAAGGTGTGAATATTAAATTAACCATATGCCTAAAATATCCTCACCCCCCCCTTTCCCACACCCACTATAGGGACTTTCTCTACTGTTTCAAAGTAGCAACAGCTGCTAATCTTTAAAGGCAGTTGATCATAATAAACCAATAAAAATAGGTAAGTTGCTCTGAAAGTTTAATCAGCAACATATTTAGCATGACTGATTTCAATAAACTACTTGTTTTCTTTTGCTCTCTGGAAATTTGGTATTTTGAAATTAAATTGCAAAATGGATGACCTAAGATTGCTGGTCTTCTTGATCCTAAGTGGAAGAAATTTGAGTCGTTCTATAATAATGGTAATAAATTGATCTGCTCTAACTGTTAATTAATCAGTGGGGGCCAAATTTAATTGCTGAGGGCCAATGTAAATTAGTGAGATTGTCAGCTGAGGGAAATGCTTGTTTAGTACTGGAGTCTATTTTAGTCTTTGAGTATTGCTCTCCGGGAAGCAAAAAATATTACTAGTCTGAACATAAAGAGGTTGCTTACTCTTAAGTAAAACAAATATGCTGTGTTCCGCATCTCAAATGATGGATGCCTTGAGGAGATAGCGATATTTGAAGTATATGTGTGTATCCCAGGGGTGGGCAAATGTGGCCCTTTTACAACCTGTGGACCTCAACTCCCAAAATTCCTGAGACAGCCAAGCTGTCTCAGTAATTCTGGGAGTTGAAGTCCACAGGTTGTAAAAGGGCCACATTTGCCCACCCCTGGTGCATCCCAAAGGCGCTTTTTCATGAGGCAACTGGAGAAGCTTTCTGGTTTTTCTTTGAAGACATTGGATGAGAAGTTTAGTTTAGTTTAGTTTATTCATACTTATATGCCGCCCTTCTCCCGAAGGACTCGGGGCGGCTCACAAAGATAAAACAACGGAACAATAAAATTAATACTAAAATAATCCAATTAAAATCCCCAAGAAGTTAAAACTAAGACTCCCAGCAGATCAGGCAGTTTGTTGGAAAAGCCATGTCTTCAGGTCACCGCGGAAATAGCAGAGGTCGGGGGGCCATCCGAAGCTCCGTGGGTAACCTATTCCAAAGGGTCGGTGCGCCCACAGAGAACGCCCTCATCCTGGGTGCCATCAGCTGACATTGTCTGGCCGAAGGCACCCGGAGGAGGGCAGTCCTATGTGAACGCACTGGGCAGTGGGAGGCCGGTAGGAGGTGATCCTGCAAGTGCCCCAGGCCCGTGCCATGGAGGGCTTTATAGGTAAATACCAGCACCTTGAAGCGGATCCGAAGTGAAATATCTTCAAAGAAAAACCAGAAAATTCAGTTGCCTCTTGAAAAAGCACCTTTGGGACAACCATGACTTGAATGACTGAGTATCTCCATAGACGTGTCTGTGTGTATAAAAATCAAAGACTTGATTCACCAGTCAACATTCAATTTATTAATCAATTCAAAGCCATTTAAGAAATATTGTGAGCTAATATTCTATTTTGAGATCATCATCTAAATGAGATTGGATTCACATTTGGAATTGAATTTTGTCCTGAACAGTGGGAACAATTAATCAATAGAATAGCTTGCTTCTGGAGTTGTGAGTGTTCCATCCCTGGAGTTTTAGAAAAATAGACTGAACAATCATTTGACCAAGATACCTTAGATATCTTGCCTTGAGAAGGAGGTTGGACTACAAGACCTTGGAAGTCCCTTCCAGCCCTTTGATTCTATATTCTACAAGGGTTTTTCTTTTTTCCCCCCTAAATGATTGCAAATATTGCTGAGTTTACAGAACACCATCAGTTGTCAACTAGTCAATCAATCAATCGATCAATCAATCAATCAATCAATCAGATGATCTGCATGGTCCCAGGCTAGCCAGAACTATTGTGGTATCATCAGCAAAGGGCCAAAGTGTTAGTTTTATTGTCTGCCATCCTGTGATGTCAACTGAAACACTGGCTAGGGGATGAAGTTGTCAGCTAGCATAATTATCAGGTATGAGGTCCAGAGTGGTTTAGAGTGGAAACAGCTGTGGCTTGATTTTTCATCAGAGCCATTTGACTTGGAGTGGCAACAGAAACAAGAGCAAAGCTGGACATATGGGGAAAGCCTGTATGATTATCATGAATGGAGTGGAAGAAACAGCTTCTGCCAAGAATGCTAGCTATGTAGCAGCTAAGGCATCAGCAGGGCTAAAGCCAACACCTCTTTTCTACAACCAGTCAACCCGAAAAGAAGAGCGTTTTGTAACGATGGAAGAATAAAGTCACCAGGGGGATGGTTAATTAATCAACCTTTATAGATTTTTTTCAAAACGATCCAAAAATTAGATAGTTGCTTAATAGTGAGATGGGTGGCATATAATTTTATTTATTTCATAAAAGCAAATAAATGCACAACTTAGTCTCTAAAATATCAATTGGATGATATCTTGTTTAGGGTACCAAAGCTCCTAAACAGCTAACTTGGCTGATCTAGAAAAATATAATGGGATGGGAGTTGGTTCATACTTGGATGGAAAAATCCAGAAAATTTCAGCGTGGTTGGTTTGATGGAGAAGTAAATATAATTCTGGAAAATGGCAGTGACTAACTACTTCTATATTGTTATCCATATGGTGTTTGACAACATATAGCTCCAGATCTTTGTTTATTTTACTTCAGATCAATGGTGGGTTTCACATATTCTTACCACTGGTTCACCACGCGTGTGCATGCTCACTTTGCTGCGCCTGGCCTTAAGTGCATGCACTTTGCTCATGCACGCGCCTTCCACGCATGCGCCCAGCCCAGGTGTGAAATGTTCCCGGTTCGGACTGGATCGCCTGATCCGGTAGTGATGGCGGTGGGTGGTTTGGAGAATCAGTAGCAAACATCCCTGTGGCCCCCCCATGCCCAGCTGAGCTACACGATCATCAGAGGCTTTTTTTTTAAACTTTTAAAAGCATTTTTTTCTACAACCTCTTTGGCTGAAGAGGTTGTAGAAAAAAAAATGCTTTTAAAAGCCTCTGGGGATCCCAGCTGAGTTGCCTGATCGTTAGAGGCTTTTAAAAGCATTTTTTCTGCAACCTCTTAAGGTTGTAGAAAAAATGCTTTTAAAAGTAAAAAAAAAAAATTGGCCACACCCACCCAGTCACATTACCCCCCCCCACCACCACCACCACCAAGCCATGCCCACAGAACTGGCAGTAACAAATTTTACATTTCACCCCTGGCCCAGCCTCGAAAACATGGCTAAATAGGACGGCATTATGTGCGGGCATGTGGGTAGGCTCATTCGCAGTCGCCACTACCAGTTCGCTTGAACTGGTCCGAACCGGCTGAATATCACCTCTGATTAGGACCATTCAAATATGCATGAACATCTTTTAGTTCTTCAGATATTCTCATCAGGAGTTGTTACAAAAAGCATTGAGTATGTCAGAAAGAAAGAATATTTTCATTATAACTTTATTAAATTTTACAAAATGTACACAAGAAATTAAAAAACTAGAGGCTGGATTTTTCTTTTCTTTTTTTTTAATAAAAGTTTTTTTAAAACAAACAAACAAACAAACAAACAAACAAACAAACAAACATATAATACATCAATCCTTCCGTGTGTCTTCTCGGTGTTTCTTCCGTGATTTCTTCTTCTTCTTTTTATTCTTCCTCCTATTTTCATTTCTCCTTGATAATTTCTATTTCTCTGTTGCAATATTCCCCCAAATTACAATACATTTAATATAACATTCTCCTTATTTAATTATCACAATCTTTATCTATATCTCTTTTTTAACCAATCATAAAATTTCCACTGTATCTTATAATAGTCCGTATCTTCTCTCTCTTTAATCATCAAAGTTAATCTGTTCATTTCTGCACAATCTAAGATTACTTCCCCTTCCAAAGGGATTTTCTCTGCTTTCCATCTTTGCGCAAATACTATCCTCGCTGCTGTTATTATATGTATAATCAAGTATATACTTTCTTTACTAATTTTCTCTGATAGTATACCCAATAGGAACAGCTCAGGTTGAGGCTGGAGTTTTCATCTTGAGATGGAAGCAGACAGGAAAATTCAGCCAATATAAAGGTACAGATAGAACATAGTGTTTGAATCCAGGTTGGCAAAGGAGTGCATCACTCACCCTGCATTTATTCAGCGTACACATGCAATATATTTTAAGGGAAATTGAATTGGAATTAGATTAGTGTAGTTTTAAAATTTGAAAAAGAAACATCAATAAACCTGTGCTGATGACACTACCCTGGTACCAAAAATTCAAAGCATCTGCAAACCCTACTATTAAAAGTCAAGTGGCACAATGAAAGAATGGGACTGAAATAAAAGAGACCAAATTAATGGCAAGAGGCAAAACAACCAGCCTTGGAATTGACAATGAAGGTATTTAAAGTGGTGGACAATTACTTCTTTTTAGAAGCAACCCTACAAAGATCAGAACTGTGCAAGCATTCCTTGTGACACTCTGTGGAAGTGAACGTTGACTTTGAAGAAGTGGAATAGGAAGAGTATTGACATTTTTGAACTTTGGTGTTGGAGAAAAACACCCCGAATACCATGGACAGCCAAGAAAACCCAACCAATGGATCATCAAACAAATCAACCTAGAATTCTTACTCAATGTATAAATGTTCAGGCTGAAAGTCTATGGAGATTCTCAGTCATCCAGGTCATGGTTTTTTATTTATTTATTTATTTATTTATTTATTTATTTATTTATTTATTTATTTATTTATTTATTTATTTATTTATTTATTTATTTATTTATTTATTTATTTATTTATTTATTTATTTATTTATTTATTTATTTATTTATTTATTTATTTATTTATTTATTTATTTATTTATTTATTTATTTATTTATTTATATGCTGCCCTTCTCCGGAGACTCAGGGCGGCTTACAATGCATTAAGCAATAGCCTTCATACTTTTGTATATTTTATACAAAGTCAGCTTATTGCTCCCCACAAACCGGGTCCTCAAACCAGGTTGTCCCCAAAGGTGCTTTTTCAAGAGGCAATTGGACTTTCTGGTTTTTCTTTGAAGATGTTTCACTTCTCATCCAAGAAGCTTCTTCAGCTCTAACTGGATGGTGGAGGAATGGAAGGATTTATACTCCTTGCAGACAGCTGGACATTTGCATTCTTTTGGTGACTCATTAAGGCCACCTGGAGGTTTATCTGTGTCATCAGGATCACCTGAGGGGTGCAAATGGGTGTGGAGCCTTGGAACTGTTGAAATGACTGTGTTGAAGACTGGAGATAGATGAAATTCAGGCTGAAATTATCCTACTTTGGATAATTATGTGAAGACCTACTGTAGGTCTCTGAAGAAGGCTTGACGATGGTGCTGGAAGATGGAATGACGATGAAGGAAGAGGATGACCCACAGCAAGGTGGATGTACTAACTTACAGAGGTTATGAGTACATGAAGAAGACCTGAAAAATTACATTAGGGACAGATCTCATGGAGAAAATATAATGATGTGTTTGCTAAAAGTTGATTATGACTTGATGGCACATAATCAATGAATCAGATGCTGTAAGTATTATCTTACACCAAGTCCAATCTCAGTTTTTCCTCAATCAAGAGGCTTTACTAACAATCACTCATACCCTTGTTATTTTAGGATTGGATTTTTGGCATTAGCTTTGTGTATGGCTACCATTGAAGATGATGTAGAAATGTCAGCTGTATATTCAGGTTAGTTATGGGCTCAGTTATGGCTTAGGATATGAATATTCTTTGGAACAGTTTACTCCTAGATATCTGGAACAGACTCTTTCCCATTACAATTTTGAAAAGACAATTCTGTTGTGGATAGAATTGTGCCAGAAAATTCTTCTGCAATTTTGTTTACAATTCTCCATCTATTTGATAGAAATTCAATTGCTTTACTTTGGTGGCTATTATTTTTGCTTTTAAGGAGAATAAAAGAAATTGGCAAAATTCTCACAGGTGGGAAATGGAGTTTTGGCACCTACTTTACGGGTAGGTGGCCAAGTTAAGAGGAAATAGCATTCTTGTTATTCACAGGGGTTCCATTGCAGCATAACTCTGAAAATAATCAAACTGCAAATAATGAGAACTTGAGTGAATGGGAATTGAGGGTGTGGTTAAATGCTTAAGTCTGTGGCTATTCTCTTCTTCTCGTGAGCCTTTCCTCTCTCTTCTTCCCATAGTAGTTGCCAATATTTGTTCTTCCTACTCCTTGTTTGGTTCTGTCTCACTGGGCCAGTCCAGTCACTAGGATTCATGTGGCTTTCTCAGAAAAAGTTGGCCTTCTTTCCATTCTGAAGAAAATGAAAATGATGTCCATAAGCCAAGCTTTGGCTGGTGGGTCTAAATTCTTCCTTCTTGAAATTCTTCAAACTTCAACCCAGAGACTTTAGCAGCTGCTTGAGGAAGTCATATCTGGATATGGAAAGGGGGGGGATGGGGGTCGGGAACAACTGTTGTGCTTCTAAGGGACCAATAGATCAGTTGGGGCATTAAAAACAAATGTGTGCAAACTGAGTAGTAGTATTTCTAACTCTTTGGCAATGTGGTTGGCTTTGAGGAACTCAGTGGCCTCTTTCAACTCTAGGTTTCCAGCATTCTGAATGGTTTTGTGGTGTTCTTCTGAATGTTGTGGGGTTTACTTCACTCAAGACCATGTTTAAAGAATGCAATTTCAGGAATGCTATATCTTTCTCCATTCCAGAGATTTGTAGAACCATAAAGAAATACGGAATGTAGATATGACTGAAGAATCGCAGAGTTGGATGGGGCCATTGAGGCAATCAAGCCTGTTAGGAAATGATTATTACCTAACTTGTTGGGTTGGCAATATATAAACCATCAATATAGCTTTAAGACTGCTATATTGCTGTATTGCATCATACTGTGTCCTGATTGGTTAGCTCTGTAGCCAATGTCCTTAAGAGGGAGCTAGAAACCTGGTTTGTTTCTCTTTACTGATCCGTACTGCTTTTTACTGCTCTTTGCTGTGTTTGCGACTGTTTGCAACTGTTTATTCTGTATGACTACAACAACTGGTAAGAAGACTTTGTTATTGGATTATCCCTGGACTATTGTTTGACTATCTATTGATTTATCTGTGTATGACCTGGACTGTTTATTGGACTGTGCCTTACTATTTCCTGAAAGTAAACACAACTCAGTGTATCTGTGGGTTGGCTGTGTTTATTCCTAATGACTCTAAATCGCTTTTCATGTGCACACCCCTGCTACTCAAGGGTTGCTCTGCAAATTCCTTAACAAAGCCTAACATCTTGATCAATGCAAGAAATAGTATAAAACAACCCATTTAGATGATTGACTGGGTTCTATTTGAGTGCATCCAGTCAAAGGTTAGACTTATGGTAGGACTTTTTATTTTTCCTAATATTCAGTCAAGTCTGCCTTCCTGTAACCTAAATCCATTATTGCTTGTCTTACATTCTAGAGCAGTGTTTCTCAACCTTAAAACCTGTGGACTTCAACTCCCAGAATTCCCCAGGCAACATGGCTACCAGTGGAATTCTGGTTGTTGGAATCCACAGGTCTTAAAGTTGCCAAGGTTGAGAAACATTCTTCTAGAGTGATGAAGAAAAGGTCTGATTTCTCCTATGTAATTTCCTTTCAGATACTTGAACACTGCTATTGTATCTTAGCCACCTGTTCTCAAAGATGTCCAGCTCCTTCACTCTGTCTTCGTAGGACTTGCAATAGCTTGATGATCCTTGGATCATCTTCATTTCTGACTAGGTGGCTCAGTGGCTAAGACACTGAGCTTGTCGATCAGAAAGGTCGGCAGTTCAGTGGTTCGAATCCCTGGTACAGGTCTCCTGCGTGAGCAGGGGGCTGGACTAGATGACCTCTAAGGTCCCTTCCAAATCTGTTACTGTTATTGAATCCTATCACTGAACATGTTCCAGTTTCTCCCAATCATTCTTAAACGTAATGTTTTGAACTAGAAATAATTGTGTATCTCACCAATACTGAATAAACTAGGCCTGTTATTATTTGAAATAGTCAACTGCTCTTCCCAAAAGTATCAAGCCAAGTGTCTTGCTCCCAGGGAAAATATCATTTTTATTTTTTAAAAGTGAAGTTTCTGGGCCATAGCATTGCTAAAAATATACTTGAGAATATTTGGGCATAGCAAAGAAGACATCCGAAGAAAGATTTCAAGAAGCTGATATTAACCTGATTCATAGTATGTACTGTATACTGTCCCTGTACATGATTATATGAAGTGGAAAAAACTTGTATAACCATGAAAGTTGGACTACTAAGCCTCTTATGTCACAAAATTGTGTTATACTATTATTGTTGTTCAGCATTCATTAAATATGGCTCTATGTGTACAGATTATCCTTAATTTACGACTCTAATGGAACTTGCCTATTATGGTCGTAAATCATGAAAGTCGCAAAGTGAATAATCACATGACCGATCCGGTCATAAATTTATATCGTGAGTTCCATTGTAACTTCAACTAGTCATAAGTCAAGGACCCTTTGTAGTGTTTTACAAGATACTCACCTTGTTAAAGTCCTGCAAAATAGATTAAAGTGATCTTTTTCCTATGGAATGAAAACTGGTAACAAGAACTATTTAAAGTTATAAAGGTAATCCTCGATTTACAACAGTTCACTTAGTGACCATTCAAATTTACAACAGCACTGGAAAAAGTGACTTACGGCCGTTTTTCACACTTATGGCCATTGCAGCATCCCCATGGTCACGTGATCAAAATTCAGACGTTTGGCAGCTGACTCATATTTATGACGGTTGCAGTGTCCCGGGATCATGTGATCACCTTTTGCAACCCTCTGACATGCAAAGCCAATGGGAAATCTACTTTCACTTAACAACCAGGTTACTAACTAAACAAATTGCACTGATTCACTTATTGATTACTGATTCGCCCTGAGTCTTCGGAGAGGGGCGGCATATAAATTGAATTAATTAAATTAAACTAAATTAACAACTGCGGCAAGAAAGATCGTAAAACAAGGCCAAAACTCACTTAGCAAACGTCTCCCTTAACAACAGAAATTTTGGGCTCAATTACGGCTGGTACCTCGAAGACTACACCTATCCCTTGCTGCACTGTCTCTTCCCTTCGACATCCAATCTGGCTCTCTACCTTTTCCTTTTTCCCTTTTGGTGGCAACAGCAACGACAAACAAAATCAAAGATGCTGCTAGAAATAAGCACAGCATTCCTCTTTCCTAGACAGTTTGGTACTTGGCAATTATAAAAGCTGTATACGAGTGCATATTAAGCTTTCTCGGCAAGTGTTTTGAGGGCGGGGGGAAGGGAGAACAAACTTTTGCTTCTAACATTTAAGCAACTGTAAAATCAATTTCCTTGGCCCAGCCTGTGCACTGAAACAATTACTATCTATTAATATCAGGTTGGCACATGTAAGATGGGCGCATAGAGGAAAGATAGCACTCACCATATAATTAGTTTATCAGGAGCCTTGATGCACCTGCAGCAGTTCAGGTTACTCTGGAATTTTCTCCCTTTTCTTTCAGAGGCAGCCAATCCTCTCTCTCCGAATACGGGATCCTACAGACAAGCAAACACGCAGAAATGGCAGGTTAATCCTTTCCAGACCACCGACAGAAATTTCAGGATCAGCGATGCTAATTTTCTTCCTTCATATTTTTGAAAGAAGGGTGGAAATGCTATTCTGTGGTAATTACGTGGACAACCCGCTGAGTAAAGTTTCTATCAAAGCCACCTTCCCTGATAAATGCTCAGTTCCCATCACGATAGATCAACAGTTTCAGAACAGTTTGGTCCTCCTCTGCATAGGGACGCTTTGCAGATCCATATAAGTTAGGATTATCATAATTCCTGTGAATCTATGGAAAGGAGCATTATGCACTTTTAAGGGACTGGAGTAATTCTCCTGGTTGTTCCTTGTTTCTTTCTTTAAAAATAAATCAACCTGTTACGGTGATTGTCTGCTAACATCCCTTATTTGGGTAGCTTTAGACCAATAACTATCATTCATTTCAATTTATCCCATAGGTTAGTTTTTAGAGGGAGGAACAGAAAGAAGGAGTGTTATATAAGGTAAAGATAAACGTTCCCCTCACACATATGTGCTAGTAGTTCCCGACTCTAGGGGGCAGTGCTCATCTCCATTTCAAAGCCGAAGAGCCAGCACTGTCTGAAGACGTCTCCGTGGTCATGTGGCCAGCATGACTAAACGCCAAAGGCGCATGGATCGCTGTTACCTTCCCACCAAAGATGGTCCCTATTTTTCTATTTGCATTTTTTATGTGCTTTCAAACTGCTAAATTGGCAGAAGCTGGGACAAGTAATGGGAGCTTACCCCATTACGCAGCACTAGGGATTCGAACCGCTGAACTGCCGACCTTTTTGATTGACAAGCTCAGCATCTTAGCCACTGAGCCACCACATCCCTTGAGTGTTATATATGCTACCATAAAAGGGAGGAGGAGGAGGAGGAGGAGGAATCAAATAATTAAATAAAACAAATTTTTAAAAATCAATCCTATTCGATTCTACATCCAGGATTTATCAAATCCAGTGCATACTCGTCTTTCTAAATTTCATCCTCTGCATGTGTAAATAAGAACAAATTTTTATTTTATGACATAGGTAGTTTGAACAATCCACTTTTATTTGATTTAAAAAAATAATAATCTCATTTTGCTGATAGAAAATGGAGAAACGGTTACAGATGGGTGAACAGGTTCCCGAGAAGTTCTGCAAATCTGATTGAAATGTGTTTAGCTTAACATTCTGTATCTATGTCACCTAAGGAGGCGTTTCCAAACTTATTTCAGAATGGTGTTTTTCCCAGTTCTTAGACAAGTGACATGCTTTGGACAAATGACTGTTAAATACAATGATAGTGTACAGTATGTGGAGAAAAGGGCTTTTTAAACAGAAGATCTAAAACATTTTTTTTTCAAAATAAGCAATATATCATATAAAAATATAGTTTTTCATGGTTTTTTTTTTCCAGTGGGGGTCCCTGAAATTGATCACTCCACCCCTGTGGTCTTCATCCAGCATGAAATCCCCCCCCCTTTAATGTAGTCAGAGTGGGAGGCTGAGGGAAGCTGAACTTATCAACTGAGTATCAAAAGGACAGTTGGGGCAGCCTGAAGAAATGGCTTGGCTCCAAATTGCCATCCATTTTGTTCCGAGAAATTAAGAATTATTAAGCGATGCTTTTAGCTTCCGAGGTAGACAAAGTTACAATGACCTGCCAATGTATTATTTTGGAAGTGCTGATCAGATCAGGCACAGATGGGCCGCACAGAACTCTGATATTCAGCTTGGAATTGGAAGTGTTATCCCTGGGATGGTAAACAAGTTCATAAGGACTGTAATGAGGCAAAAATTGCTATGGTAACAGACAAAGAACAGTCTGGAAATCAAAGTGGAGTCTGCACATGGTGCTGCAAAGGTACGGGAGTGATGTGTTCTGGTATAATACTTTGGCTTGGCAGGAGATATTTTCAAGGCTTTTCCACTCGTAAAGTTTAAACCCGCATGTCCTTCCCTTGCATTGTATGTAAAACTATGTTGATGAGACTGTCCCACATTTACATCAGTTGCAAAATTTCTTCATTATTGACTCATGTTTTCATTTATCGCTTAATCTCACCTTTAAAGACATGTGCGGTCACTAAGAAGCTGATGAGATTCCAAAATACCTCTGAAAGTATCACTGAAGGCATCCATGAGAGTCTTCTCAAGGGTGGAAACAGCAGATCTTCTGTAAAGGAAATCAGGCAAGGGAGGGCCGTCGTGCCACAGAGTCTTTGCAGAGAATCTTTTTGTCTAGCAATTCCAGGAAGTTTGAAATTCGAGAGCCAGTTTGGTCTAGTGTTTTAAGGCACTAGGCTAGAAACTGGGAGATTGTGAGTTCTAGTGCTGCCTTAGTCATGAAAACCAGCTGGTTGACTTTGGGCCAATCACTCTCTCTCTCTCTCTCAGCCCAGCTCACGTCACAGGATTGTTGTTCTGGAAAAAAATAGGAGGAGGAAGGAGTATTAGATATGTTTGCTGCCTTGAATTTTTCATAAAAATGATAAAGGAGGAAAATAATACATATATACATACATATATCTGTAGGAAGTTAGCACCCACCCCTCTCCTAGGAAAATGAGATATTTTAGGAAATATTAAAAGGGCAGAATATTTCCCCTAAAATGGCTTAGGACCTGGTTATTTACGAGACCGCCTGCTACCACCAATAGCCTCCCACCGGCCGGTACGCTCTCATAGAGAGGGGCTCCTCCGGGTGCCATTGGCCAAACAATGTCAACTGGCGGCCCCCAGGGGAAGAGCCTTCTCTGTGGGGGCACCTACTATCTGGAATGAGCTCCCCCCGGAGATATGGAGGATCCCGGATCTGCGCACCTTCCGTCGCGCTCTCAAGACTTTTTATTCCATCAAGCCAGCCTGGCCTAAATCTTTCCCTTTTAAAATGTAAATTTGAATTTGTTTTTAAATTATTGGGTGTTTTAAATTTGTCTCGGCCAAATTTAATTCGGTTTTATTCTGTTTTTAAATTTTGTATTTATGTGTTTTATTCTGTGGCTGTTCACTGCCCTGAGTCCTTCGGGAGTAGGGCGGTATACAAATCCAAGAAAATGAAAATGAAAATGAAATAAAAGGGAGGCAGAAAGTCAGCCCCTCCCCCACCTTTGTCAATGGGCGATTAATTCTACATAGCAAAGATCTACCTCCTTCAGGCAGAGCCATAATAGGAATCCCAAAGCCCTTTCATTACATCATCACCCAGCAAGAGTCAACCAAGCTTGGGACTCGGGACAGCCTACAGAGTTGCCCCTGCATGGCCCCATGGGAGTCTGACAACCAATCAGAATACAAACTCAAATTCAAAAGCCCAGAGCAGGTATAAAACTCAGGCACTCTCAGCATCTCTTCCCTTTTTTTCTTTGCCCAAGATCTTCAAGGCATGTGATCTTGTCCACCATTAAAACCATCTTTCCAAGCAGCCTCCATGTTTCCAGTGTCTTTCTCCCCACTTGGAACTGAACCCAGAAGGACATTTCTTCCAACACATACATGTCAAAGGAAGAAAAGGAAGACTCTTATTTGCAGAGTCTTGTCTAACTGTTAACATAGCAGGTTTTTAAAAAGTTAGAGCTGGAAGAGACCCTTTAATTAGTCTGTGCATTTTCAAAGAGCATATGCAACATTCTCCCTGCCCACCCAGGTTCTTTTGTAGTCCCCCCCCCACTTTAATTTAGAAGAAGGATAAAAGCAAGCCAAATATTTTACTTGTGGCTAGCATTTTTCTTGCATGCCAGGGTAGAGGAATTCCTTTATGTCCCTGACATCTGAAAATTGGCTCTTGAATTCAGTGAATGGAGAAATTTTTGCAAGTTGAAGTCCACATATCTTAACGTTGCTGAGAAACACTGTTCTACAAATTGAAAACTAGAACTTGAAACATAAAGTCAGCGGTCTGGCTTCAAGCACATTAGATTTAGATGCAGAAATACAAGGTAATAGTTACCACACACACCTGAGTTTGAAAGCCATGGTTTTCAGCATTAGGATCCAAGGCTCTCTATACCTTCTGTTGATTCCCAGTGATCTGCACCTGTGAGGGAAAGCTGCCTCCATCAAAGGAAGAGGGCTCTATTGTCAATGTACAGCTTAGATCTGAGTAAACGGAATGGTTAACTGCCTCAATCAAAGGCAGTTTATAATGTAACCGCCCTAAAGGCCAAAAATCTTCCAGCAAATGTGGATATATTGGGCCAATGCCCCACTGCACCAAATGGAGACCATCCAAGGCTTAAAGCAAAATTTACAAAGATGCTGAATGACAAACATTGGCTTGATGTATGAGCATCCTCCCATTTTCTCTTCTGCCTGAGCGTATGAGAAGAGAGGGTTTTTTTTTTCTCACTCTATACAAAATAATAGAATTGGAAGGGACCTTTGACGTCGTTTAGTCCAAGGCAGAACAAGAAGTCATGGATGGAAACTAATCCAGGAGAGAACCAACCTAGAATTAAGGAGAAATTTCCTGGCAGTGAGAACAATTAACCAGCAGAATGGCTCGCTTTCAGAAGTTGTGGGTGCTTTTGCTTTTTTTTTTTTTTTTTTTTGCTTTTTAATTTATATGCCGCCCTTCTCCGGAGACTCAGGGCGGCTTACAATGCGTTAAGCAATAGCCTTCATACTTTTGTATATTTATACAAAGTCATCTTATTGCCCCCACAATCTGGGTCCTCATTTCACCTACCTTTGAAAGGATGGAAGGCTGAGTCAACCTTGAGCCTGGCGAGATTTGAACTTGCAGTAATTGCAAGCAGCAGATGTTAATCTATTAATAACAGTGCTTTAGTCCACTGTACTATAGGCTCTTCAAGGGTGCTTCAACACTGGAAGTTTTTAATAGCCATTTGGATGGTCATTTGTCCAGAAGGATCTCTTGTATGTGTAGGGGATTGCATGAGAAGACCTCCAAGGTCCTTTCCAATTCAGTTATTCTGTTAGTTCAACCTATACCCTACTCCATTTCAGACAAATAGGTGTCCAATCGTAAGGTATCCTTATAATTTATATTGACTGTTTCCTAATATGATTTGATTGCTTATTTGTTCCCTATGACTATCATAAAGTGTTGTGCCTTATGATTTTTGATGAATGTACACTGAGATGTACACTGAGAGCGTATGCACCAAGACAAATTCCTTGTGTGTCCAATCACACTTGGCCAATAAAAAAATTCTATTCTATTCTATTCCATTCCATTCCATTCCATTCCATTCCACTCCACTCCACTCCACTCTACTCTACTCTACTCTACTCTATTCTACTATTCTTTAAAAAACTCCAAGTTTTATACTTCTAAGTTATCGTTATTATTAACCCTTAGAATAGCATTTTATTTGTAATAAGCTTTATTGAAGATTCTCTAGGGTATAAACGAGGGGAAAAAATTAATACAGACCTATTCATTTTATTGATTGGAGAATTGTGAATGAAAGTTAATATTGAACCCACGTCATCCTGTCCGGTCATGACAATCCTGGAGCAGGGATCCCTGTCTATCATTGGTTGACACTGTCTCCTTTCACATGTTTATTAGAAATGCACTTGGCTTCATTTCCACCACGTTTGTATGATCACCACATGGCTTGAGTTGCAGTTGATCAGACATGGTGTGGCACATCTTGACCTTGTCCAGAGTGAATGTGTATCTCATCCTTCAGTTAGATGTTGACTCATGGCTGCCATGGTAAATCTTACCATCTGACAATGGTTTGGAGCTCCCATGATCCAAATTCAGTCCCATCTGTGCCTTTGGCTTGCTTTGCACAGCCATAATAAACAGTATTGTGGAGCATGGTGAATTGAAGACAATGAAGAGAGAGAGAGAGAGAGAGAGAGAGCTTAAATTATCTCATTTACAGCATCAAATGCAATGGAACTCATTTCCAGATCAATGGAAGGGGATTTAACCAGGCAGAGCAAACCTATTGCTTTTTTGGAGTGTTTCAAAATTGGAGTGCTATGTCAAGCCCTAAAGCTTTGATAGCTTGCAGACTGACAGGGCAGAAGCACAGAAGGGAAATATTCACTGTATTTCAAGGCTTAAGGGAGAAAAAATGGAAAAGAACCCTCTGCCTTTCCATATTGCACTCAGTGGAAGGGAATAAAATTAGAACAGCTCCCTAACTTCTTTTTCCATTTAGAGAGTTATATTCCTTTCCTTATCTAGCTCTAAGGTAAAGGCCCCTCTCACATATGTGCTAGTTGTTACCGACTCTAGGGGGCGGTGCTCATCTCTGTTTCAAAGCCAAAGAACCAGCACTGACCTAAGACGTCTCCGTGGTCATGTGGCCGGCATGACTAAACGCCAAAGGCGCACGGAACGCTGTTACCTTCCCACCAAAGGTGGTCCCTATTTTTCTACTTGCATTTTTTACGTGCTTTCGAATTGCTAGGTTGGCAGAAGCTGGGACAAGTAACGGGAGCTCATCCCGTTACGCAGCACTAGGGATTCGAACCGCTGAACTACCAACCTTTCGATCGACAGGCTCAGTGTCTTAGCCACTGAGCCACCACATCCCTTATCTATCTCTACAATGTCCTTTTACTCACTTTCCCACTGTTTGGTCTTCTCAGCCCTTTGCGGTAGGGATAGTCAGGAATAAGAACAGAAACAGAAATAGGAACAAGAACAGGATCAGGGTAGGGGTGTCAAACTCACGGCCCATGGGACAGATGCATCACATGCTGTTCATACCCACCTCCGGTTTAGCAAAGGGGAAAAAAGTCCCAATACGTCACATGACAATGATGTGACATGAGTTTGACACCCCTGTCGGAGGTCTTCCAGTCCAACCCACCGCTCAAGACAGGAGCCTTATACCATCCTGATCAAATGGTTGTCCAGTCTATTTTGAAAACCTTCAGTGATGGAGCACCACAACTCTGGGAGGCAAGGTATTCCATTGATTAATTGTTCTCATTGTCAGAAAACTTCTCTTTACTTCTAGGTTGGATTTCTCTTTAACACACTTCCAGCCATTACTTCTTGTCTGCCCTCTGTTGTTTTGGAGAATAAATCAATTCCCTCTTCTTTGGGGCGATCCTCAAGTATTAGAAGACAGTTATCATGTGTCACCCCTAATTCTTCTCTTTGATAGGCTAGACATACCTAGCTCCCTCAATCGTTCATCATACGGTTTAGCCGAGTGGTGAAATCCATTCTTTTTTACTACCGGTTCTGTGGGCGTGGCTTGGTGGGCATGGCAGGGGAAGGATACTGCAAAATCCCCATTCCCTCCCCACTCCTGGGGAAATATATTGCAAGATTTCCATTTCAGCTCTACTCTGGGGCCAGCCAGAGGTGGTATTTGCCGGTTCTCCAAACTGCTCAAAATTTCCACTACTGGTTCTCCATAACCTGTCAAAACCTGCTGGATTTTACCCCTGGTTTAGCCTCTAAACCCCTTATCATTTTTGTGGGTATTATCTGCACTCTTTCTTGGGTCTCAATGTCTTTTTTATATCATGGAGACCAGAACTGGCCACAATATTCCATGTGTAGTTTCACCAGGGCAGTATAAAGTGATAGTATCACTTCTTGTGATCCCGATGCTATCTCTCTCTTGATGCAGCCCAGGATGAGGGTATAGAAATGGACCCAGCCAAAGTACAATCTGTCCCTTCATACCCGCAGACAGCTACAAAGCTTCCTAGGGTTCGCAAACATCTACAGACAATTCAGACAATTCAACCCTTCCTTCGCAAAGATTGCCAAACCCATGATGGACCTCTTAAAGACTTCACCCAGAAACGAAACCCCACCCAGGATAACCTCTACAGTGGGACCTAACCTGCCAAAAGGCATTTGAAACACTAAAAGAAATGTTTGCAAAGAAACCGGTGCTGAAGCATCCTGACCCCGAACAACTCTTCATTGCTGGCTTATCCTTAATGATAGTCCATTAGGTAGGTTATTTTGAGTTTCTTTCTTAGGCTTTCTTCTTGCTCGGAACTGAGTAATTTTTCTTGAACCTCTTCTTCCCTTAATCGTTCATTTATCTCTTGCCTATTCTCAGGGCCATATTTACATTTCATTACCCTGGTGGGCAAAGATAGCAGGGAGATAAATTAAATGCCCAATTTCTCCTCCTATGAATGTGACTATCCTTAACCTTAAGAAGAAAAATCTAAACTTCAGTGTTGTTTCTGGGATGCTTTTTCACAAGCTATAGGGTGTTAAAAGAGTCGCCCCAGTTGTAACATTTCTTATCACACATAGCCATTGGTGCTTTAGGTGTTCTACCACTGATGCCTGGCAGTCTTTCCCATAAAGTATGAAATCATGCTCAGGATGAGGACCCATGCATCCTTATATATTACAAAAAGGCAGCTCATGCCATTGATCTTGTCCACACCAGAGGTGGGTTTCAGCAGGTTCTGACCAATTCTGGAGAACCGGTAGTGGAAATTTTGAGTAGTTCGGAGAACTGATAGTAAAAATTCTGACTGGCCCCGCCCCCATCCATTCTCTGCCTCCCAAGTCCCAGCTGATTGGGAGGAAATGGGGATTTTGCAGTAACCTTCCCCTGGAGTGGGGAGGGAATGGAGATTTTACAGTATCCTTCCCCTGCCACGCCCGCCAAACCATGCCACACCCACCAAGCCACACCCACAGAACCGGTAGTAAAAAAATTTGTAACTCACCACTGGTCCACACCATTCTTTCTAAATCAGATTTGTAGCACCTAGCAAAATTATTGTTGGGAGCACAAATATAATGCTTCTTCTGTACAGCGCTGCTGATGAAATCATGTGGAATTGACATGTGGAAGGAATGTGTGTGTGTGTGTGTGTGTGTGTGTGTGTGTGTGTGTGTGCATGAGTGTGTGTGGTGTGTCTCTATAGCCCTTGGTAATTTTTTTTTGGATAAGCAATTTGACCTCTGACATATTTAATTTGAGATCTACTCTGTTAAGAGAATTAGTATTGTCTGCTCCTCTATTTAGTCAGTAGTAGAGCTAAAGTATTGCGGTGGGAGCCTTTAAAACCTCCTCAATGAAATCAGAGGTCAATATTTTATAGGAAGGACAGTTGCAACAACCCTGCTCAAATTCCAAACTGCTGGCGCATGTTTTGATGACAATGAGATTTCTGCAAAAGAGGAAGGAGTGTACATTCAAGGCAGAGAGCTGTTTCTGTTGTCCTCTTGAAACTAAGCTAAACTGCATATGTGTACACACTGCTATTTAGCATGCATGCCAACATATTCTCAGCGCAATTAAAATGGCTGCACTATTTATTCCTTTTTCCTGATGTCTCATTCTGATCCACTCATGATGAGATGGCAGACAAGTTCCTGGATGAACTACCTATCGAATCCTAGGAGATTCTATTTATTACTGCATCCCAAATAAATTGCCCAACTTGTACTGAACCATATGGAAATGTCTCTGTTGAATTTGGCAACACAATTGGGTGGAAACCAGGTTGATTTTTTTTGTCCCTCTTTTTCTTTTCTTTTTTTATATCCTAGATTGGCTCAGGCAGAAAGCTCTAACTGGGCAAAGCAATCAGCCCTCAGGACCATAACATTGATTCAGAGGATGCTAACCAGCACAGTACTGCTGTGTGTTAAAAACACCAAGAAGATCCCAAATGTTGGTTAACAACTCCATTGGTTCCTGATGCCCAGGGCTAAAGTCTGCTCTACAAAAGGGCCAGTTGGGTGTTTAAAGATAAAATGGGTTCTGTGACCATTATGTGAGTGGGCTGCATGCATTTCAAAATTCAAGATTATAACAAACCAGCTCATTCTTCAAATTAAAATCTTAAATCTCCTGTTTTTAAAATTCATTTTGGGATCTGTGTTTGTTCTTTGCAATGAAACTCAAGTCAGGACATTTAAACCAGTTCAATGATATTTTTGTTGTTGTTAGTTGCGAAGTTGTGTCCGACCCATCATGACAATGTGGACAACATTCCTCCAGGCCTTCCTGTCCTCTACCATCTTCTGGAACAGGGGTGAAATCCAGCAGGTTCTGACAGGTTCTGGAGAACTGGTAGCAGAAATTTTGAGCAGTTCAGAGAACCGGTAGCGGAAATTTTGCATAGTTTGGAGAACCGGTAGCGGAAATTTTGAGTAGTTCAGAGAACCAGCAAATACCACTTCTGGCTGGCCCCAGAGTGGGATGGGAATGGAGATTCTGCAATATCCTTCCCCCAGAAGTGGGGAGGAAATGGAGATTTTGCAGTATCCTTCCCCTGCCACACCCACCAAGCCACGCCCACCAAGCCGCACCATGCGCACCAAGCCATGCCCACAGAACCGGTAGTAAAAAAAATTGGATTTCACCACTGCTCTTGAGTCCATTTAAGCTCACACCAACTGCTTCAGTGACTCCATCTGACCACCTCAATCTCTGTTCTCCCTTTCTTCTTTTGCCCTAAGTCGTTCCCAGCATTAGGCTCTTCTCCAGTGAGTCCTTCCTTCTCATTAGGTGGCCAAAGTATTTGAGTTTCTGTTCTGTTCGGGAGAACAAGGGTTGCTAGGAAACTGAGACGAGACAGTTTCCAAGATAAATCCCTTTATTAGGGTAACAGCTAACATGCAACAAGAACGTGAAACCGGCAACAAAAACTTTCTGTCAAGCCGCTATTTATATAGGAGCTGTCAAACAGATTGACCAATGGTGCACGTTTATTTTCCCGCCGGCTGGGCTGTCACGTCTTAGCCAATGGGAAACGTTTCCAGGTTGCTAGGCAACAGTGTTGCTTGTGGATGAAACACTCCTCTCCCCCCTGGATGGCGCATGCGTAATCTTGCAAGTATATGCTGGGCACTTGCGGCTCCTCCCAGATTGATGCAGTTCAGGAGTGTTCATACATGGAGGGGGTTGGGGGAGGAGGCTGCTCTGGGACCGCTGGAACTACTGGAGACTGTGGTAAGACTTCATTTGGTGGCCCTGCAGATGGAAGAAGACCTATTTCTTCAGGTAAGCTAGACGCCGGGAGCGTTGTATGGGAAGAAGCGTTAGGGACGTTGGCTGTTTGGGGATCGCTTGAGGCCCTTGGCTAAGTCTTTCTCTCCCCCAATTCCCTCTCCATCCCGAGGTCCTTTCCCAAACGTTTTTCCTTCCCTCGTGCTTCGCCGAACTTTCTTTAATTCTGTTATTCCATTCAACATGCCATGATAGGAAGTAGTCCCATTTTATGTGTGTAGTAAGTTTTAGGGAGATATAACCCAAAAATTGACAGTGTCAGAACGTTGAAGGAAGTAAAATAAGACTCTTGTAAAAGGGCAAGCCTCACAGAATCTAAAATAGTTTCATTCAATAGATAAAGAGGCAAAGACATAATCTTTCATTGAAAGACCAGACACGTTGCCAAAAGTCGTTACATTTAAGAAATGTTGTTGTTGTTGTTGTTAGTTGTGAAGTTGTATCCAACCCATCGCGACCCCATGGACAACGTTCCTCCAGGCCAGGGTTCTGCAACCTTAAACATTCAAAGAGCCATTTGGACCAGTTTCCCACAGAAAAGAAAACACCGGGAGCCACAAAACCATTCCTGTGCCTGACTATTTCATGAGCGACCACAAAACTAGCATATGTAGTTGAATTAAATGTTCTGTTTTCTTCTGAAACTTTTCTTTTCTTGGATTTATCCATGGTTGGCCTACCAAGGGTTGAAAAGCTCAATATATTGTGTGCCGGCAAGTGTTGCACATTGGCAGCTGTTATGCATATTTTGAGTGACAGGGAGCCACAGCAGAGGGGTGAAAGAGCCAACATGTGACTCCAGAGCCGCAGGTTGCTGACCCCTGCTCCAGGCCTTCCTGTCCTCTACCATCCTCTGGAGTCCATTTAAGCTCACACCAACTGCTTCAGTGACTCCATCCAGCCGCCTCCTTCTCTGTTGTCCCCTTCTTTTGCCCTCAATCTTTCCCTGCATTAGGTTCTTCTCCAGTGAGTCCTTCCTTCTCATTAGGTGGCCAAAATATTTGAGTTTCATCTTCAGGATCTGGCCTTCTAAAGAGCAGTCAGGGCTGATCTCCCCTAGGACTGACCGGTTTGATCACCTTGAAGTCCAAGGGACTCACATGAGTCTTCTCCAGCACCAAAGGTCTCAATTCTTTGGTGTTCAGCCTTTCTTATGGTCCAAATTTCATAGCCATATATTGCAACTGGGAAAACTATAGCCTTGACTATATGCACTTTTGTTGGCAGGGTGATGTCTCTGTGTTTTAGTAAGGTATCTAGATTTGCTATAGCTTTCCTCCCCAGGAGCAAGCATCTTTCAATAATATAGAACAACACAAAACAAAATAAAACCAAGTAAGAATGGTTACTGGCTGAAGAAGAAAAGCAGAAGGAGTGGTGGAATTAAGCATGTCATCAGCTTAGAATCCCTATGTTGCCACAAATGGTCCAAGTATAACGCCTCTTGAATGCTATTGACCTTTATCTGGCATCAATTTAGTACTGAATTTTAATTGACTACATTCTTGTGTATTGGGGTTGAGCAAATCCTTTGAACTACAATTTCACTTAAAAGTCTTGATCCTTTGTGCCTGACACTGAGTGGATTTGTATATAGGCATTTTAATGTGTGATTAAAGAATGGATGGCAAATGTGAAAGTGAAGTTTACAAAAGTACCTAAAACAATGGTTGTGATTCAATTCAATTCAATTTCATTGCAGTCATAGAGCAGTACATAATGGTCTATGTAATGGTTTGTCATAATGAACAAAATAAAATTAAAGCAGAGTTAAAATACATTTGTAAAACAACCTAACTAATATCTATAAATGAGGTCCGGAATACAGCCTATATTAAATTATAATGTAAACACTAAAATTATATTAAATATAATAACATCTAAAACTGCAGCCAAGTGGAAGTATCCAAAACAGATGTGAAAATATGAACCAAGTTGGGTCAATGGGTGAGGTAGAAGATAATTGCTGTGGTCAGATAGATGATAATTTTGGGATGTAGAGAGAAAAAGTAACTGGGTTATCAAACAAACAAAAGACAACTCTAAGATGTTAATAAAAAGCAATAATAAGGAAAAGGGGACAACCAAAACAACAGGTATGTTGGCGTGTATAAGTACATTTATTTATTTAGTTTGTCAAACATGTATAAATTAACAGATATAAGTCTAAACATGATTATGAATACAGGAAATGGATACTAATAAATGGGGACAGTAGGACAGGGACGGTACACAGTCCCGCTTTTCACGTCCATATATTGTAACTCCTCCCTTGGTGTTCTTTCCAAGACTGCTGGTTACACTCTCAAGGTCATCTTAATGGCCCGGAACCATCCCTCCCTACTTGCTTTTTAAGAGGCATTTGGTCGCACCCTTTATACTGGTACATTCACCCTCATGTTCTTATCAGCTATGCCCGTTCCACCCCTGGTTGTCCTTTTTTTCTCTACCTTTCATCTGACACTCACTTGCCCGTTACCGTTCCCCTCACCGGGGCGTAGACCATCTAGTCCGGGTGGAGCTATATTCTTGGCCTGGCACCTTCCCTATACGTGGTAGGCATGTTGGTGCACTTATGCACGGCCCTTACAGACTTCTTAGGAATGGGGTGAGTTCAACAGTAGACAGTCTAAGGTTAAAATTTTTGGGGTTTGGGGATGTAACCACAGAATCAGGTAGTGCATTCCAGGTATTGACCACTCTGTTGCTGAAGTTGTATTTTCTACAATCGAGTTTGGAGCAGTTTACCTTAAGTTTGTACTGTATCTATTGTGTGCTTGTGTATTATTGCGGTTGAAGCTGAAGTAGTCATTGACAGGTAGGACATTGTAGCAGATAATTTTGTGTACTACGCTTAGGTCAGACTGAAGGCGCCATAGTTCTAAATTGTCTAAGCCCAAAATTTCAAGCTTGGTGGCATAAGGTATTCTGTTGTGAGCAGAGGAGTGGAGGACTCTTCTCGTGAAATACTTCTGGACTTGCTTAATTGTATTAATGTCTGATATACAGTGCGGATTCCAGGCAGATGAGCTGTATTCGAGAATTGGTCTAGCAAAGGTTTTGCATGCCCTAGTTTGCAGTACAATATTTCTGGAGAAGAAGCTTCGCAAGATTAGGTTAACAACTCTTAATGCCTTTTTGGCAATGCTGTTACAGTGGGCTCTGGTGCTTAGATTGTTTGAGATGAGTACTCCAAGGTCCTTGACAGAGTGAGGGTCGTCTACGAGGTCATATCCGCCCAGCTAGTATTTGGTGATTACATGTAATTACATGCACATGTAATTGCTTGTATGATGTTTACATTCATTTAGAGAGACTGAATCTTTTAATTTTCTTCATTTTTCCTGTAATGAACTGCAGGAGACAAAAATTAGATAGTTATATCATTCAACTGTAGTCTGACAATCTCTGCACACAACCTGCAAAAAAAGAAGCATTCTTCTCTGTCTTCCTCAAATAATTTTATCAAGTTTTGTTTGACTCCAGGAGCAATTGAGAACCTCTGCATTTCTCATGGGACAATTTTCCAAATGGTTTCAAAGTTCAAGCATGGAGCATCAACTGGCAGCATTTGGGCCAAGCTGTTCCACGAAGCAATTACATTTGGTACAAAGAAGCATCCTTATCAAACAGGAACTGTGAGGTCACAACCGAATTGCAAGTGACAGTTTGGCCAAAAAAAGTAACTTCTGATCCAATCCAGGTTGGTCATTGACCTTTACTAGACAGGAACAAAAATATTTGTTTAAGACCTGCTTGATCAACCATGTATTTTTTTAGTGTTTGTACATTTCTAAAGCCCCACATTTCTTCTACTTTCTGCCCTGCTCCTCAGTCCTGGCTTCTGAATAATTCTTTCTTTCTAATAATTTCTTTCTTTCTTTCTTTCTTTCTTTCTTTCTTTCTTTCTTTCTTTCTTTCTTTCTTTCTTTCTTTCTTTCTTTCCTTTCCTTCCTTCCTTCCTTCCTTCCTTCCTTCCTTCCTTCCTTCCTTCCTTCCTTCCTTCCTTCCTTCCTTCCTTTCCTCCTCCTCCTCCTCCTCCTCCTCCTCCTCCTCCTCCTCCTCCTCCTCCTCCTCCTCCTCCTCCTCTAATGGTCCTTATCTTTTGACTCCCCTCAGGTTACAATTCATGATATAACCCAGTGATGGCTAACCTTTTCCAGACTGTGTGCCCAAAGCATGCATGCATGTGTGTGAATGCGCGCACGTGTGCCCAACCCCCCAAAATGCAATGCATGTGGACCCCGCACATGCACACAGCCCCCTGCGCATGCCACACTCCCACGCATGTATGCATGGCCCCCCCACATGTGCCCCACCCCCGTGCATACGCGGCCGAGACTCAATGACTAGCTGGTCGGCAGGAGGCACGTGCACATGCGCGGCAGAGCTGAACTGGGATGATGGCCCACGTGCCCATGGAGAGGGAGCTGCGGGCCACCTGTGGCACACGTGCCATAGGTTCGCCAGCATGGATATAGCCTCTACATTTTTAAACACTGGAAGATTTTTTAAAATAGCGGGATTATAATTAGCTATGTTGTGATTCTGCTTAGAAAATTAGTATTTGTAACTCAACACTCTACCATTGTAGGTGAGAATTCTCACCCATTGTAGGTGAGAATTTCAGAGGTATCATTAATGACGAAGTATTCCACAATAATCATAACTTTTGGGTTCCAAATCAGGCTGTTTAGTGGATGAACTCAATACTCAGGCTTCGTGCACAATGCATTTGTCTGTCTATTTTTTTCTCCAATGCAAGGACATTGATGGATAGCATTCACACTGAAGACACTAGGGAAATGTATTCAGGCTTCCTCTTTAAACAAATTAATCTTAATATGGATCCCCAGACAAATATTAGGATGAGAATACCATCCTTCAGTTTTCATATATCTTCGAATTTCACAGTGTTCCTACTTCAGAAAAAAGTAGAAATTCACATCTCCTTTCCAAGAGCAATAGAACACATTTATGAATTGTTTCAGAGTGGAAGTAGCCTGGTCTGTCCACCTTAATTTGCATCAAGTATTTAGCGTGGTTTTGTTGCTGCAGGATCTGACACCAGTAGTTTCCAACTGTCAAAGGTGACCTACTCAATGCTATTCCTTGCAGTTACTTGAAGGAAGGAAAAGGAAGAGTTTTGGAGGCATGCAGGCTCACAACTGTCCTTCTGAAATAACTAGCAAAACTTTATTTTTTAAAAAACCGGAACCCATCATGTACTATACCTCAGCAAAAAGGAATCATAGGATGCCCAAGGCTGTTTAAAATGCTAAATGTGAATTTTGTCTTTGGAGGTTGAAAGCATGATCCAAGGAGAAGCTGCATTGTGGATGATAAGATCCGGTCAAAGAGTTGCGTGCCAGAATGAGACAGTAACTCATCCACTTCTGCCAAGACTGGAAACTGGGCTCCACTTCTAATACCAGTCCGGCAACAGCCACCTTTGGCACTCCTAAACTGCCGCTGTAGCTAGCCCTTGCCTAAAACAGCTGTGCTTTGCAAAAGACTGCAGAATTCTGCCAAAGTTGGGGAAAGTTCAAGTTCACTCTCCCATCTCTTTTGATAGCAATCCATGTGTCCTTTTGTCTCACAGGAGCCGCAAAATCTAGAGGTCTTGATTTGCCTGGCTGGTGAATTGGCTGAGCAGTTCATTTGCTTAGATTCACAACATCATGTTGACTTACAATAATCTTTTAGCCTATGTTCCCAGGATACAAAGATGGGATAGAGGATGTTCTTGTTTTTATTTCTATGCCTGGATTCCAGTGATGGCCTAGTTACCTATCATCAACTCTTTCTGTGACTCCTTTTTTGATTAGTGATAAGTTCTTATTTTCTAACTGAGGATCTGAAGATGTCTGTTTATGCCTCCACCACCTCAAGAGTTGATTGCTATAATAAGGTAAAAGTAAAGGTTCCCCTTGCACATATGTGCTAGTCGTTCCCGACTCTAGGGGGCGGTGCTCATCTCCATTTCAAAGCCAGCGCTGTCCGAAGACGTCTCCGTGGTCATGTGGCCAACGTGACTAAACTCCAAAAGCGCACGGAACGCTGTTACCTTCTCAACAAAGATGGTCCCTATTTTTCTACTTGCATTATTTATGTGCTTTCGAACTGCTAGGTTGGCAGAAGCTGGGACAAGGAATGCGAGCTCACCCCGTTACGCGGCACTAGGGATTCAAACCGCTGAACTGCCGACCTTTCAATCAACAAGCTTAGCGTCCCTTTTATTGCTACAATACAAACATGTTAAGACTGTTATAGTAGTTTTTGGATGAAGTCTACATTTTCTGAATGGACATGGGACATTATGAGAATGTTTCACTAATACTTTGTTTCACTAGTATATGAATTGGGTTTGGATTTGTGTTTTAGAACAGAAACCAAAATTTTGACTTAAATATGTTTTTAAAAGACCAACCTCTTTAATTTCTCTTTGTGATACTTGGCTTCAAAGGAGGAAATTGCCAGGTGAATGACCTAGTCAATAAAATCTGAATTAAAAACTCTAAAAGCTTCCTATAATCCACCTATTTCTCTTCATTCATTTTCTGGTTTTTTTATGATTAAAATCAGAGGTAGTGGTAAATATCTTGTGTATAGTAGATACAATCTACTGAAAGTTACATTGAAGTTTGGGGAAAATTTTGGACCTAAAACTAGTTGATGACTAAGTCTTCATCTTTTTTTTAGTGAAATGTATTTGTGAGATAATTTATTTATATGCACTTCTATTTATTTCCAATTTAATTTACTTTGGAATAACGGTGTTTAGGACTACAGCCTTAGTCTAATTGAATGTATTCTTTAATTCTCTCTTAATGGCATGTTTTGAGACATTTGCCCTCCTGTATTCTAGGCATCCTACAGTTACCTGCTCTGAGGTTGTATAATAATAAAGCAAGCTGGTTCTTAATCAAAATTAATGTTCAGCACTCTGTATTTATGGAACCCTGAACATTTATAACAGCCATCATCTTACAAGAGCAAACCCCTTTTTTCAGTGAGATACAAGGGAGACACAGAGCACAGTCTTATATGTATTTCATCAGAAATAAAACCCATAGAAAATGTAAGAATTTATTGGAAGGTGTATAGCAGTGGTTCTCAACCTGTGGGTCGGGACCCCTTTGGGGGTCAAATGACCCTTTCACAGGGGTCGCCTAAGACCATTGGAAAACACATATTTTCAATGGTTTTAGGAATAATTTTATTGTTGGGGGTCACCACAACATGAGGAACTGTATTAAAGGGTCCCAGCATTAGGAAGGTTGAGAACCACTGGTGTATAGGATGCAGGATCCAATATGGGTCAGTCACTGGGCCCAGAGGTTTAGCCTTCTGAGCTTTCAGACTTGGAGCTGGGAAGACTAAACATCTGGTTCTGTTGACTGACCCTGATTAGATCCTGCAACATTATCCTGGGACATGTATATTTGCCTTCATTCGTAAGGTGCATTGGTCTATACTGGAAAGATCAAACTACATTGACAGAAATATTACATCCTGTTACAGCAGGGATGTCAAACTCAGTTTCATTGAGGGCTGTGGTTTAGCTCAGGGGACATGGGCATTGCCAACTGGGTGGGTGTGGCCAACTGAGTGGCCGTGGCCAGCTTGACCCCACTCACTGGCTGTGGGTGGGCATGGCCAACTGGGTGGCGTGGCCAGCTTGACGCCACTCCCCAAACTGCTGGCATGTTTCCTTTTCACACTGGGTAGACTAGGCCGAAGCCACACTGGCTTGATGTTTTTTTTTTGTTTTTGTTTTTAAATTTGATTTATATGCCGCCCTTCTCCGGAGACTCAGGGCGGCTTACAATGCGTTAAGCAATAGCCTTCATTCTTTTGTATATTTTATACAAAGTCAGCTTATTGCCCCCACAAACTGGGTCCTCATTTCACCTACCTTAGAAAGGATGGAAGGCTGAGTCAACCTTGAGCCTTGGAGATATTTGAACCAGCAGAAATTGCAGGCAGCTGTGTTAATAACAGGGTGCACTAAATCCCTGTACTATCAAGGCTCTTGTTTCCTCTTCACAGTGGGTAGACCAGGCCAAAGCCACACTGGCCCAATATTTCCTATTTGCATTAGGTAGACTGGGCCGAAGCGACCTGGGCCAGCCCCTTACATTTTCCAGGACGGCCCCATGGGCCATATCCAACCACGTCTGTGTTTGACACCTGATTTCACAGGGGAAAAAAAATCATATATATTTTTTCTACTAGCAATGAATCAAACAATTTCAGTTCCTTTGCTTTTCTCATTTCTCATTTTTAACTTCAGTTCATTCTGTTCCTTAAAAAAAACACACACACACACACACACTAAAATCTTGTCTCATGACCAAGCACTCACATTTTTATTTATTGTTTTACATGGCATACCCTATTTTTGCAATCTGAGTTCCAATATATTTTTCTTGTTATATATGATGTATTTTTGTACAGATTATATTGCAAGTGCCTACTTTAAATCCAAATTCAGAAAAGTGCAGATTTTAAAATACAATGACATTTCAGTTTGTGTATCAGTTCAAAAATGTGACAGTAAATAGAATTCCATTCAAACAGACTGAAACAGACCATAATTTCCTATATAAAAATAGCTGCACACAGAAAATTTAAGTTTTAGAGGGGAGCAGTTTAGTTTATAATTGACACCCTATCTTCACAATAGTTCTTCCAATCTGATGATAGAACACTAATGATAGAACATGGAAACATATTGTACTACATGACATATATACTGTATGAACATGTTGATTGATGTCTAAGAAAGTTAGGATTTGTTGCCTATCAATTGATGTAAAACAGTCCTTCCTATCCTGTGACTTACATTGATTGATTGATTGATTGATGATAATTTATATAGTCGCCTACTCGCTCACAGTGACTCTAGGTGGCTTACAGATAATAAAAACACAACGTAGAAAAAAAATTAATACAAAATAATAATATAATAATAACCCCCCATAAAATGGTGGGTTGCTCCTGGTTCGGACCGGTTTGCAAGAGCCGGTAGTAAAACCGGCGGGAGGCTCCACCCACCGACCCGATGTTATCAGGAAGCTTCTGTGCATGTGCAGAAATGCATGCGCATGTACGCACGCAAAGCGAGCGTGCGTGCACGGCCCCGTTGCAAACCAGTAGTAAAGGTAAGTACAACCCACCTCTGCCCCCATATTCCAAAATATTCAGATAGATTCTCCAAAACACGGAGATGTATACGCAATGTTTGTAGAGGAAAGACTTTTCTAAGATATAATTTCTTCCTTTTCTTCCTATTATTAGTGCCTATTACTAACAGATTGGGATATTCATTTCAAAGAGTCAGGTACATGAGATGGGCTGCTATATACATCGAATAAATCCCATCCTGGAGGTGGATAGTAGATTAGATGAGATCCTACCTCCATCTCATTGATGCAATGATTCTTTTACGTAATTTGTTGTGAATGTTTTAATTCTAATTCTAACGCTTAATATTTATAACTTTTTAAATTCTTTATGTTTTATTTATGGTAAGGTAAGCTGTCCAGAGTCACTTGATAGTGAAATGAGTGGGAGATAAATTTATTCATTCATTCATTCATTCATTCATTCATTCATTCATTCATTCATTCATTCATTCATTCATTCATTCATTCATTTATTTATTTATTTATTTATTTATTTATTTATTTATTTATTTATTTATTTATTTATTTATTTATTGGTTTGATTTATATGCCGCCCTTCTCCAGAGACTCAGGGCAGTTTACAATGCATTAAGCAAGAGCCTTCATACTTTTGTATATACCTGCTTAGTAGGGCTTTTTGGCCCCCCCTAAGCAGTGTTCTATTTTATACAAAGTCAGCTTGTTGCCCCCCCAAACCGGGTCCTCATTTTACCTACCTCAGAAGGATGGAAGGCTGAGTCAACCTTGAGCCTGGTGAGAATTGAACTCGCAGTAATTGCAGGCAGCTGGCAGCTAAGTGCTACTTTAACGGTAGTTTAGTCCACTGCGCCACCAGGCTCTTTAATAAAATTTAATAATTAATTAATTACATACATACATACATGGCAATAATTCTTGCCACAGCTCCTGGTTCTAAAAAGACACTTTTGCCATCATCCAATAAAACAACTCAAATTACTATATCTCATTATTTAAAACATTGTTTGTTTGTCTATTTGTAGGCCTATGGAAATTCTCAGTCATCCAGGTCAAGGTTATCCCAAAGGTGCTTTATTTCAAGAGGCAACTGGACTTTCTGTTTTTTTGCTTTGAAAACGTTTCACTTCTCATCCAAGAAGTTTCTTCAGCTCTGACTGGAGTTGAAGCTACTGCTATAGCAATACGGTGTTTTCCCGAAAATAAGACATGTCCGGATAATAAGCCCAATCGGATGGCTCCTGCGAGTTTTAGAAGTTTGATTGAACTTGAGAGAAGTTTTTCTTTTACAGCGTGTTTCCCTGGACACAACGGTGAGGAATGCGACAGAGCTGGAAAGGTAAGATGCACATCCCGCTTCTCACCCGCCCTACCTGCCACCCCCAAATTGCATCCCTAAAGGGGGCAGGTGGCTAAGCAAGGGGCAGGAGCCTTGTCATGCCCGGGGAGGGTGGGAGAAGAGATGGCAAGGAGAGCCACGTATCACTCACCATGTCTCTCTTCTACCCCACCTGCCACCCCTCTTGATAAAGAGACGGCGGGGAAGGAAAGCAGCTGTTGCCATTGGGGTGGGATGGGACATGTTGGGCTGCTCGGCCGGTGCAAAGAACAGGGAGGGAAGGCGACAGCAGTGACTGGACATCCAGTCCCACGCTCGCCAGCTCCTGCACCCCCAAAATAATAAGACCCCCTGATAATAAGGCCAAGCCCTTATTTGGGGGGGGGTCAAAAGAAAATAAGACCCTGTCTTATTTTCGGGAAAACATGGTAGCAATAGCACTTAGACTTATATACCACTTTACAGTGCTTTACCGCCCTTCTAACTGGTTTACAGAGTCAGCCTATTGCCCCCAAAACAATTTGGGCCCTCATTTTACCCACCTCGGAAGGATGGAAAGATGGTGAGATTTGAACTGCCAAATTGCAGGCAGCCAGCAATCAGCAGAAACAGCCTGCAGTACTGCACTCTAACCACTGCGCCATCGTGGACAATGGTGAATGGAAGGATTTATACTTTATTCTTTATATATGCTTATTTGTATCCCACCTTTATTATTTTTACAGATAACTCCAGGTGGTGAACATATACAACACACCTTTCTCCTCCTATTTCCCCACAACAACAACTCTGTGAGACGGATTGAGCTAAGAGAAGGTAAGTGGACCAAGGTCACCTAACTGGCTTTCATGGCTAAGGCAAGACTAGAATTCCCAGTCTCCTGCTTTTTAACCTGTTGCTTTAACTGCCGAGCCAAATTGGCTTTCGTCTTATGCTCTCTTAGCATATCAAGTTTTGCTGACAAATCGTGACTTTGCCTGTGATTGATCACCTGAAATTCTCCGGTTTTTGGAAATAAATGGCTGACCCTCTGCTGAGCTGCCTCCCTGAATCACCAAAAAATAGAGAAAAAGCCTAATTAGTATTAGTATACTGGAGAGGAAGCCAAACACATTGCTCGACCACTGCCAAATAAAATTAAGCCCCAATTATTGATAAATGAAGAGTGGATTGTGCTGGAGCCTGGCCTGCAGTCGGAGGAAATACATCTGTCATTTGGCCTGCACAGGAGTCATTCATGTGTGGCATAACATCCTGTGCATCTATCATGCATCTGCAGATTTTTGTTGAAATTCACTTAGCTGTCTAACTAGATTCGATCTTCAGTGCTTTGTAGGTTGCAAGGATTTGGACTGACAGATGCAATGCTGGGCTGAAATGGTGTGTGACATGACTAGCTGTCCTGCATATTAATTATTATCGAACCCATCACAGCTGAAGCTTCAGAACTAATGGTCTGTTGGTCCTGTCTGGGGTTTTGTGTGCACGCACATGTGCGCACGCACATTTGGACGCATCTTGTACATTTAGCAATTGCTCTTTTGCTCCAGGGCAAATAGGAGGCAAACTACAGATCAATGGTCCATTGTTACCGAGGGCATTTACTATTAATGAGAAAATTAAAATAGAGGTATTTGAAGCCGTGCAGCAGACGTGGAAGGAGCTCCCCCCCCCTTTTAAAAAGCTTTCTGCAAATTGCAAGTTCTGTAAATTGGAAAAAAAAAGGGGGGGTGTCAGGAACCAAGGGAGAGGGAACAGAAACGGTGTAGGCCATTTCATAAATCTTAAATTGGTAAAATAGTGTATTAATTCTATTGTCAAATGCAAATGGAAAACAAACATTTGTTAAGATGATAAAATTGTAATGTCTAGCCTGATTGTTTTGAAGCTGGCTCAAACCCGTCATCTGCGAGACTTATTTATTCTGCTGCACTAAAGTTTGATTTAAAGTTCATGTAATTTCATCATCTTATTGTACAGAGAATTGAAAATAAATGTCACCTTCAAAGAAGAGAGCTAATGGAGTTTTCACTGGCTCCCCCCCCCACCTCCAAGAATATTCAAGACAATATTCTTCAAGCAAAGGGCTTTGTGGAATCGTTCTTTTCCAGAGCAATTTCCTTCACATTCTTCCTTTCCTGTAACTGGATCGCCTGTTCCTTTTAGGTAAAGGTAAAGGATCCCCTCGCACATATGTGCTAGTCGTTCCCGACTCTACGGGGCGGTGCTCATCTCTGTTTCAAAGCCGAAGACCCAGCGCTGTCCGAAGATGTCTCCATGGTCATGTGGCCAGCATGATTAAATGCCAAAGGCGCACGGAGCGCTGTTACCTTCCCACCAAAGGTGGTCCCTATTTTTCTACTTGCCTTTTTTATATGTTTTCGAACTACTAGGTTGGCAGAAGCTGGGACAAGTAACGGGAGCTCACCCCATTACGCGGCACTAGGGATTCGAACAGCTGAACTGCCGACCTTTCGATCGACAAGTTCAATGTCTTAGCCTACTAAGCCATTGCTCAGTGGCCAAGTTCCTTTTACGTTCCTTTTATGACACCTCAAAGTTTCTAAAAAGCTCATTTGGGCTTTTCCCATTTATTTGTTTTGTCTTTTAGGGATAATAAATGTGAATCTAATGTTGAAATGCTCCTTTTCTTCACATCTCCTGGAACTGCTATTATTCTATTATTTTACTACTTAGTAGACATTATGTACAGAGAACGCTAATGGTTTAAAGTAAGATCGCAAAACTGTAAAGCCAAAAATGACTGTGATTGTTCCTTGTCAGAGAATAACTTGTTTTAAGCTCTATCTCAGCCCTATAATTAGTTGGCCTTGAGCCTCATATATTATCTGCTTTATATCTCTACTCTGTAAAATGGAGACAATGGGAACCAACTTAGCTGAGTTGAGAAATGTTATCATAAGTAATAGCCTTGATATGAATGGAAGTTACATATGAAGTTAGGTCTACTTCAAGAATGACGTACGACACTTGGTTGCTTTCTATCTGCCTAAAGTGGATATAGATGTGAAATGATTCTATCCAGAAATAGCGCTGAACTTGTGAGCAATAACTCAGACTAGGTGCCAAAGCAGTGATGGGTTGCCCCTGGTTCGCACCAGTCAGGGGTGGGTTCTAAATTTTTTTACTACTGGTTCTGTGGGTGTGGCTTATTTTGTGGGTGTGGCTTGGAGGTCATGTGACTAGGTGGGCGTGGCTAGCTGGTCAGAGTCATTTCTGGAAGGTCCTCACACTTACAACCAGTCCTCGCACTTACGACCCGACTCATTTGTTTGCTTTTAACACTGATCAGCTATAGGATGGCCCTTTGAAGCCCCGCGGCAAGAGTTTAAACAGTTTTTTTCCCTCTAGTCATCAGCTGGGACTCAGGAGGCAGCAATAGATTGGGGATGGGACCAAATAAAAGGTAAGAATAACGTGGGTGGGGATGGGGGGGAGGGCGGGGGGGAGAACTGGTTCGATGACATCATATCGTCACCGCTACCGGCTTGGCCGAACCGGACCGAACCGGGAGGAACCCACCACTGGCACCAGTTCTATAGAACTGATAGTAAAACCGGCGGGAGGCTCTGCCCACTGACCCTGACATCATCAAAACGCTTTTGCACATGCGCAGAAGAGTGCGCGCACGGCCCCGTTGCAAACTGGTAGTAAAGATAAGTAGAACCCAACCCTGTCCCAAAGGTGCTTTTTTCAGGAGACAACTGGACTTTATTTAGAGCATATTTACATGCTACATAAGCATCTTTTAGGTCCATTGGAAGCAAAACTGTTTCACTTTCCATTTTATTTTACCCACTAGGATTCTCACCCTCTTTACTTTCATGTGAGCAGACACACTGTTGTTTATTACGTACCCGTGTATAGAAGAAATTGCGCTAAGCACTTCTGCTGAATGATTCTTGTATTTTGACAATGACACATGTCAACACAAAAGGGTCAGTTCTTTCTACAACATTTCTTCCACCATTTGGTGTCAAGGAGAAGGAGAAGGAGGAAAAATCCAAAAGAAACAGACTGCCGTAAAATTTTATAGACATTTGTAGGCACTATTAAGAATGCAGAAATGATTACTATAATTTCTATTTTAAAAAAACCGACATCTCATTGTTAAATAGGAATGTGGCACATCTCATTTCTAATTTTGCAAAGGGAATACAAAATTGGTCATTGCTAGAAGGTTCATTCTCCTACTCTCCAAAGATAAAAGAGAATATATATTATGTTATATGGCTTCTTGAGTGACAGCTGACTCTTGGTGATATTGAGAGATAAAAGTCTCCAAGCCATCCTGCCCCTTGCTGCATTGCCCAACCTCAGCAGATGCACCCCAATAGCTTCCAATGCACCATCGATTCATTTCATGCACTGTTAGCCTCTTTCCCCATCCACTTGGTCCAGCACTATCATCTTTTCCATAGATGCTTCAGCCCACATGATGTATCCAAAGAATGATAATTTTTGTTTTATGATTCCTGTTTCCAAAGAGCAACCAGGCCTGATTTCCTCTAGTATTGAATGATTGATTGTCTAAGGTCCCAGTTAGCATATAATTTGTATATTTGTAGATATGACTTGAGAACTAGTTTGGAGTAATGTTTTAAGGCACCAGCCTAGAAACAAGAAAGACCTAGTCCAGTGGTGGGTTCCTCCTGGTTCGGTCCGGTTCGGCCGAGCTGGTAGCGGTGACGATATGACACCACCGAACTGGTTCTCCCTCCCCCGCCCTCCCCCCACCCACGTTATTCTTACCTTTTATTTGGTCCCACCCCCAATCTATTGCTGCCTCCTGAGTCCCAGCTGATGACTAGAGGGAAAAAAACTGTTTAAACTCTTGCCGCGGGGCTTCAAAGGGCCGTCCTACAGCTGATCAGTGTTAAAAGCAAACAAATGAGTTGTAAGTGCGAGAACTGGTCGTAAGTGCGAGGACCTTCCAGAAATGACTCTGACCAGCTAGCCACGCCCACCTAGTCACATGACCTCCAAGCCACACCCACAAAATAAGCCACGCCCACATAACCGGTAGTAAAAAAATTTAGAACCCACCCCTGCTCCAGTTGTTCAAGCAATTGCCAGGAGTCAGGATTGACTGAAATGGGTAGGGGGGTCTGTAGTTCACCAAAGTAGAGGGGAGAGAGAGGGAGGGAGGGAGGGAGGGAGGGAGAGAGAGAGAGACAGAGACAGAGACAGAGAGCGAGACAGAGAGAATATAAATGTAGATGAATGAGCCGTGGTGGCGCAGTGGTTAGAGTGTAGTACTGCAGGCTAATTCTGCTGACTGCCTGCTGCCAGCAATTTGGCAGTTCGAATCTCACCAGGGTCAAGGTTGACTCAGACTTCCATCCTTCCAAGGTGGTAAAATGAGGACCTAGATTGTTGGGGGCAATAGACGGACTCTGTAAACCGCTTAGAGAGGGCTGTAAAAGCACTGTGAAAGCAGTATATAACTCTAAGTGCTATTGCTATTGCTAGATATTCGTAAAATTTAAATTTCACTGGAGAAAGCAATTATGTTTGGAAGAAACAGCGGTAAAAGGAAGCCAGGCTGTCAAAGAACATGATGGCTGGACACCATCAAAGTCAGAGCATAGAAGAACTCAAAGAAGCAGTGCAAGATTGGCAGAGGTAGAGAGACCTGGCCCATAGAATTAGGTTTTGGTCTTGACTGAATAGATATCATCATCATCATCATCATCATCATCATCATCATCATCATCATCATCAAAATTTAAATAGAATCACAATATTTCTTACTATACTATACAGAAGAAGATTGTGTCTAGGGTTATCTGGATATCCCCTATGGATCAGTGGTGGAATTCAATTTTTTTTTTACTACCGGTTCTGTGGGCGTGGCTTGGTGGTCATGGTGTGGGTTGGTGGGTGTGGCAGGATACTGCAAAATCTTCATTCCCTCCTCACTCCTGGGGGAAGGATATTGCAAAATTCCCATTCCCTCCCCACTCCTGGGGGAAGGATATTGCAAAATCTCCATTCCCACCCCACTCTGAGGCCAGCCAGAGGTGGTATTTGCCAGTTCTCCAAACTGCTCAACATTGCCACTACCGGTTCTCCAGAACCTGTCAGAACCTGTTGAATAGCACCCCTGTTATAAGTTACCGGTCTAACATTTATCCATTGGATTGAGTTTTGATGATTGATTACGTGCCATCAAGTCATTTTCAACTCCTACTGAGCAGTTCTTCAAGCAGAGGACTATCGTCCTACAGCTTTTGCTTTTCAACAAGCAAACCATCCACAGACCGTTATGCGGTTGGTATGCAACAGCGTAACAGAATGTCCACAGTAAAATACTGGCAGGAATAAAAAATAAAGATAATGAAATTTTTAAAAATTGCATGATATATGATTTTTTTAAAAAAAAAAAATCAGGAAGTTCAATAAAGTGCCATCTGGATTTTTGTTTTGTTTTGTTTTTAATAATTTCCTAAAGGGAAATAATTTCCTGGAAGGGGCAGTTCTCATCTCCAAGGGGAAGCCCTTTCAGAGCCATCACACGGCTATAGAAGAACAGTGTTACCTAATCTCAGGTTCCCTTACCTGGAAGTATGGATCCGCCAGTAATTCTTCCTACAGCTGTTAAGACTGCAGGTAGTCCTTGACTTACGACTATTTGTTTACAGCTGTTTGCCTCAAGTCGCCAACCGGAAGTCCGTGATCACCTCTTTCAACTTCTGACGAGCAAAATCAATGGAGAAGCCAGATTCACTTAACAGCCGTGTTACTAAACAAGTGATGCACTTAACTATGGCAAGAAAGCAGTGGTGAAATGTAAATTTTGTTACTACCGGTTGGTGGTGGTGGTGGGGTAATGTGACTGGGTGGGCATGGCCAACTTTTTTTTTTCCTTTTAAAAGCATTTTTTCGGCCGAAGAGGTTGCAGAAAAAATGCTTTTAAAAGCCTCTGACGATCCCAGCTGAGCTGTGCGATCATCAGAGCCTTTTTTAAAAAAACTTTTAAAAGCATTTTTTCGGGCAAAGAGGTTGTAGAAAAAATGCTTTTAAAAGTTTTTTAAAAAGTCTCTGATGATTGTGCGGCTCAGCTGGGCATTGGGGGGTGGGGGTGGGGGCAGGGATTTTTGCTACCGGTTCTCTGAACCACCCGCAGCCATCACTACCGGATCAGGCGATCTGGTCTGAACCCGGAGTATTTCACCCCTGCAAGAAAGGTCATAAAATGGGACAAAACTTACTTAGCCTCTGTCTTGCTTAGCAATGGAAATGTCATTGTTCCAAGCAATGAGCCCAATTGAATCAGGACCTGGAAGCTCCATTCAAGCTTGAAAGATCTTTTATTGAGTACATCATATCGGCAATTAGAAAGTTGAAGCTAGCTCTGGGTAATTTCCCATGCTTCAGTATAATAAAAAGAATAGAAACTTCCCATCCCACTCAGGTGTCTTGGGTAGTGGTGAAATCCTCTGAAGTCTGCTACCGGTTCTGTGAGCATTTTGAAGACTTCCAAGTCTGCAAAGGTAAATAGAACAGCGAGGAGGGGGGATCCTCTGTGCCACACAATTTAGATTAGCTAGAAAGTGGGAAATCTGGCGATTGTAGCTAATATAAATCACGGGTCACAGTTGATAAATAAATAAATAAATAACTTTATTGTCATTGTATGTGTATACACAGTATACCAATACAATGAAATTCACTTAACACCCCAAGACCAGGTCCAACACACATAACAATTACCAAACACACTCCCACCCACCGCAATTCTCCACCCTTAAACCACCCAAACAGCCACACAACAGACCAAGTAATACTGTCCAACAGCTCACTGATGGTGGCCCTTTAGTTCATTGTTGAGTGCAGTTATAGCTCTGCGATAAAAACTATTCAGAAAACGTGTGGTCCGAGTTTTAATTGTTCTGTATGTTCTGCCAGAAGGCAACAGTCCAAAAAGATTGTAAGCAGGATGGGAAGAGTCTCTGCAACTTTCTCAAACAGCGAGATTCGAAGATGTCGTCCAGGGCTGGTAGCTGGAGTCCGATGATATTCTGGGCAGTTTTAATGATTCTCTGTAGAGCTTTTTTCTCTGCTGCAAGTTGCTCCCATACCATGCAAGAATGCCGTATGTCAGGACACTCTCAATGGTGCTGCGATAGTAGGACAGAAGTAGATACTGAGATAGATTTCTCTTCCTGAGCATTCTCAGGAAGTACAGCCTCCTCTGTGCCTTCTTCACAAGCATGTTAGTATTCATAGTCCATGAGAGGTCCTCCGAGATATAAATCCCCAGAAATTTAAAACTACCAACCCTCTCCACCTCCTCACCATTTATGTACAATGGTAGATGTACATCTCTCTTCCTCCTGAAGTCAATTATAAGTCTTTAGTTTTTGATTGTTGCCCAGCTGATCATCGGAAATACCAGTTCAGCTGAACTGGTAGCATTTTTTTAATACTAGTTCACTTGAACTGGTCCGAACCAGTAGCATTTCACCCCTGGTCTTGGGTCACATTAACTAATCAGTCCAACAGTAGCTCCCCCCTCGGTCTCAGCAGATGTTTGTTGCCATGACCTTGTGGATGTTTTGTTTAGTGGATTCAGGCACCGCATTCCAGTACTTTCTAACTCCCCCCTTTCCCCCAGAAAAGTGGCAACTAAGAAACGAAGCGAAAGTAAATATGGCTTCGGCTGAAGTCGTTTAGAAGTTGACAGGAAATTTGGGGCTCAATTGTGGTCATAAGTGAAGGACTACCTAGACCAGACTAATCAGAAATTTTTTTCTTCCCCATATATTAGACCTTGATCTATTGACTGCTGAAATCATCCTACAATAGTAGGAAGAACAATGAGAATGCCTCCTGTCTTACCTAACATAAAAATGCAATTTTGAGTAGCAACAAAATACTATACGACAGGCAAGGGCTACCAAATCCTGATTTTTTTCAGGATGCGACACTATTTATGGAAGGCAATTGCCCGAATGAGTGTTTTTCTCATGAACTCAGAGATTTCCATTTCCATAATGAGAAAGCTACTTCTTCCCTGCTGTTCTCATTAGGACTAAAGTGCCTTTTGATACCCATGGACTTTTCTTTGAGGTGTAGATATCTGGGCAGCTTAATGTCTCTTTTACTCTCCCCTCCAGTGACTTGATCTGGATGAAGGATCAACAATCCTGCGCCTGCCATTCAATCTGAATAAAACATTTGGGCAATTTTTAATTGTTTGAAAGATATCCTATATAGTGTTAATTCATCCTGATGGAACCAGAGAAATCGTGTCCTTCTACATGAGTGCCTGAAGAAAGACATTTGTGCAAGTTGTACTGTAGAATACGGCTGGGCAGAACATTTGAAAGTGATGCTTCTCAAAGTCTGTTGAAGCTTCTTGGATGAGAAACAAAACATCTTTAAGGAAAAAATGAAGCCCAGTTCCCTTTTGAAAAAGCATCTTTGGGACAATCATGACCTGGATGACCGAGAATCTCCACTTCTTGGCAATGTTCTGAAAGTGTTTTCAATTGCCTTCTACTTTTTTAAAAAAAAAAACAATCCCAGTTTAGCCTAAAGGATCTCTTCTGTATGTAGACCTCCTGTATGTAGACCTCCTGCTCTCACGTCATCTTTAGGTTAGAACTAGACAACCTATGATCTGTTGGGTCTTCCTTAGGAATGTCATAATTGTCATATGTCATAATGTCATAAATGTCATATGTCATATGTCATAATGTCATATATATAAATTTTATATATATAAAATTTATATTTCGCTGATAGAGAAATAAAGGGAGACTAGTATAGATCTATTTCAAGCTATTTAGCTCTCATCAGCTAGCCATACCCTTACTTGGATTCGAACGTGGGCTGCCTGCATGTTAGGCAGTTGTATTAACCTCTGAGCCACAAGTTCTCCTCCCTTTCACCTGCACGTGTGTGTGTGTGTGTAATGCTGCTCTGAAGATGGTGGAAACTTCAATTCCATAGCAGCAATGAGACCTGGATTTTTTAAATAAAATTATTTAAGTTAATATATTTGATTCAAAAACTGCTTTGGGATCATGCTCCAGGAACGAGAGTATCTTCCAACTTCCTGCTAGCTTCCACATTGATTTTGGTTGTGGGAAGCTGGGAGGGAGGGTCAGATGTCATATGACTACAACTAATTGTGGCAATAATTACAATTAGATCTTTGAAATTTCAGTTCTACAGAGGTCATGGATCCTGGTTTTTGAATGCATTCTTTAAGATACTGCATTTAAAATATTTTGATTCAAAAATTGTTGCCTTATGAGGCACCATTACATCTCTCTCTCTCTCTCTCTCTCTCTCTCTCTCTCTCTCTCTCTCTCTCTCTCTCTCTCTCTCTTTATCATCTATCTATCTATCTATCTATCTATCTATCTATCTATCTATCTATCTATCTATCTATCTATCTATCTATCTACCTATCTATCTATTCATCCATCCTACCATTGCATTTATGACATTCAAAGGTATGTAAAGCAAAGGAAAGCTGAAGTCAGGGGGGAAAAAACACAAAGAAAATCCAGTCGCCTTTGAAAAAGCAACTTTGGAACAATCATGGCCATTTCTGAGAATCTCCATAGACATTCAGGCTACCTAGTTTTCAGATTTGATTCCAAAATGTTGCAGGGCAAAAGTAGCATCAGCCATAAATTTTTATGAGTTATACAACAGCTGTTACGTTCACCATCCTGTGCATTTCAGGGGTTTTTAATTGGAAGTGAATCCAAGAATATACAACCATACTATAACTTTGAAAATGGTGGAAGAAGATAAATAAATAAATTTATGCATAAGATATTGTCTTATTTAATGAATTACTATTTCCTACTTGGGATGTGGTTTCTGATAGTTACTCATGTGTATCAGAATGGTATATGCAGTCCATCTTCCTTTTAGCCTTCAGAAAGGTATAGATGTTGCATTATGTCAAGCCCTGTGGGTAGATAGTCCTTACTTAATGACCAGTTGATTTATGACAGTTCCTAGTTATGATGGCCATAGAACAGGTGTTTTGCAGCCCATAAAGTATCCCTGGCCATCATAAATGGCCATGACCCCCTGTAGTCATATTGACCACATGTTGGGCAATTCCACTTTACTACCAGTTGTGGTGATCTGTAGTCACATGACCATAATTTGCAATGATTTTGCCAGTTTCTGGGGAAAAAAACCCTATTCAGATGAATGGATTCCCTTATTAATTGTGGTGTTTGCTTAAAAACTGGTGCAAAAAAGGCCAGAAAATTATTTCCCTAACTTCCCTGGGTGCCTTGTCTTATGACCATAACAAATTACACCTATAACTCCAAGATCAGTTTAGAGCAGTGTTTCTCAACCTTGGTAGTTTGAACATGGGTGGACTTCAACTCCCAAAATCTGGGAGTTGAAGTCCACCCATCTTCAAGCTTCCAAGGTTGAGAAACACTGGTTTAGAGTCATCAATTGAGGACTACCTGAATGAGATTGTCCATGGCTTCCACCACTGTGGACTTTTTGTACCATGTAAAAATCAAGGGTCAATCCTGGCCTTGAAACTTTGCTTTTGAAATCTTTGCTTTCAATTTTGTCCCAGCTTCCTTTGTTTCTGGACCTCGAAATAAAGCAACGTTCAAATAGGACAACATTCCAATCCAAATTCAATTAGATTGGTTAACAATCTGGGCACTTTTTAAAGGCAGATCCACTATGGAAAGTTGCCTCCCCCACTCAACACACACATTTGAAGCAGACACCAGCTGTCTAACCTACAAAAGAGATAGCTCTTTAATATATTAACAAAAAAAAATTAAAATAATCCTTAATGTTTACTCCAAACAAATGGTATGCGATATGTAGAATTCTCTTGTGCAATTTGACGAAAGCTCAAAGTTATTTCGAACCTGCACTAGTGAGTATGCATTTATTGACAGCACTTGAAGCATCATAGTATTATTTATTTATTTAATAGCATATGCCTTCCATCCCAATATATAAAGTCCTTGGGCAGTCGACAGCAAAGAGCAATAAAAAAAAAAAAGCATTCACAAACCACAGAATAAATACATTTGACTAAAAAAGATCACACAAAATCAATTAATCAATCAATCAAACCAACAAACCAATTTAAGCAGCTTGCAGAATTCAAACAGGAAAGGAGCTGAATGTTCTTTTGGAGAAAGCATGTTCTAAAGCTTTGGGCCACCCACCTGGTCCATGCTCAGTGACCTCACGAATTTAGGAAATTTTTAACAGAGCTTCCCTAAATGTTTGGAGCAGATGTGTATAAAAGGTATTGGCTATTATTCTAGATCAGTGGTTCTCAACCTTTTCTTCCCCAGGAACACCCTTTAAATTCCTTTTGTGGCCATGGACCACCAACACTTAACTCAAGATTTAAATCATTTCTTTAAGCCTTCGCAGACCCCCTATGATGACATTATACCTCCCCCAGGGTCCATAGAACACTGATCTAGATTTTTTTTTTTTTAAAAAAGTGATGTGGCACCTTTTGCTGAAGAAGATAAGGTAAGGTAGAATAGGGTAGGGTAGGTATGGTAGACTAAGGTAAGGTATAAGGTATAAGGTATAAGGCATAAGGCATAAGGCATGAGATATGAGATATGAGATATGAGATAAGAGATAAGAGATAAGATATAAAATATAAGATATAAGATATAAGATGAGATGAGATGAGATGAGATGAGATGAGATGAGATGAGATGAGATGAGATGAGATGAGATGAGATAGGCAAGGCAAGGTGTAGTGTCACTTTTTTTCTGTGAACATACTGGTACACATTTAAAAAAATGAAATTCTGATGCCCATTCTCAAAAGTATGTGTGTTTGTGTATATGTACATGCAGATACATATACACATCCTACACACACACACACACACACACACACACACTAATTCAGAAGTTATTTCACATTTTGCTTTAAATACTGCAACTTCCCTTTAAAACAAAGTTGGCGGTGATGATGGTGAAATTAAATTTTAGTCTGAACTGCAGATTATTGAAATGTCACTGATTAGTTAACCCCATTTTTTCTTGATTTTTTTTAAACAAACAAAACAAAACAAAACAAAACACCAAATTGTAGATATTTAGCTTTCCCCAGAAGATATGTATAATAAATAGACTAATTTCTTGTAGTTGTTCAGGAGCTGGCAGTTCTTTCTGTTATCTTGATTAATCTGTTTGTAAAGCAAGGACTGCTTCAGGGAGTGGGGAAAGGTTGCAGCAAGCTGCCTGCGAGAACATTATAGAAGGATGGCTACCTTGTCAAATGCTGTAATGTGTTATGACGTAGATCAGCTGTTGCTTTCCAATCTGAGGAAGCCTTGTGGAATCTCATTTCTCTGACTGTATTAAATTATCTGTAAACGTTGTTGTTTAACATGCCTCTCTCCACCTCTTTTACTGAAATGCCAGGAAGGAGATATCTTTGCAGGATCTTTGGCTGCACTTTTATGTTTTCCTCAAAGTTCATCAATCATCAAACTTAATCAGCGTAAGGTTGTGGAAAGAATGGTTACTATAGCAATTCCCATAGTAAGACTGGGATTGTACAAATGGTCATCGTTCGTACAAAGGATCATCATTCATGAGCTCCTAACCCTAGTTCTACCGAAACCTCCCAGAGAAACTTGGAAGAGTCAGTGTTTCTCCTTAAGATATAAGCAAGTCAATTTCATCAAGATACTTGATCTAGAAATCAGATAGAATCAGATTACAGAACAGATTTATTTCTGTGGGATACTTGGTGCTCTCTGAGCTTGGTTATTTTATTGCAGATGTTTCATTTCCAAATTACAGTAGGGAACATTATCAGTGCACTGAAGTGTCCTCTGTCAACATTTGAATGCCCCGTGCTTCAAAGGCTGTGTTTTGAATCCTCCAATCAAAATACATTCATATCTATATTTTAATGTATATTTAGAATAACAGAGTTGGAAGGGACCTTGGAGGTCTTCTAGTCCAACCCCCTGCTTAGGCAGGAAACCCTACACCACTTCAGACAAATGGTTATCCAACATCTTCTTTAAAACTTCCAGTGTTGGAGCGTTCACAACTTCTGGAGGCAAGTTGTTCCACTGATTAATTGTTGTAACTGTCAGGAAATTTCTCCTTAATTCTAAATTGCTTCTCTCCTTGATTAGTTTCCACTCATTGCTTCTTGTCCTGCCTTGGAGGGTGCTTTGGAGAATAGCTTGACTCCCTCTTCTTTGTGGCAGCCCCTGAGATATTGGAACACTGCTATCATGTCTCCCCTAGTCCTTCTTTTCATTAAACTAGACATACCCAGTTCCTGCAACTGTTCTTCCTATGTTTTAGCCTCCAGTCCCCTAATCATCTTTGTTGCTCTTCTCTGCGCTCTTTCTAGAGTCTCCACATCTTTTTTTTTTACATCGTGGCGACCAAAGCTGAATGCAGTACTCCAAGTGTGGCCTTACCATTTGAAAAAGATACCTATATTATCAATAGAAGAGAATATTTAGATGAGTCAAGGAGCCCTGGTGGTGCAATGGTTAGAGAACTGCAAGCTAACTCTGCCCACTGCCAGGAGTTCAATCCTGACCAGCTCAGGGTTGAGTCAGCCTTCCATCCTTCTGAGGTCGGTAAAATGAGGACCCAGATTGTTGGGGGCAATAGGCTGACTCTGTAAATCACTTAGAGAGTGCTTTAAAACTCTGTGAAGAGGTATATAATTTTAAGTGCTACTAAGGGCTAAGGGATACTATTGCTATCCACCAAGATTACTCCCAGTAACACTGACAGGGAAAGACACTAATATATATTGTAAAATGAAAGCAAACCATGAATCCTACTAACACAGGTGTTGTTACCTAGTTGAGTAATGAAATGTCTGCAACAACAGCAACAACAAGAACAAGAACAAGAACAAGAACAAGAACAACAACAACAACAACAACAACAACAACCAAGCTCAGAGAGGACCAAGAATGTTCAGAATAATCTGAAGGACTGTATAGTCCTACTGGATACTGACAAAAAGGTGACTCTTTCTCCTCCCACCCACTAGTCTGAAGTGGTGTAGGGTTTCCTGCCTAAGCAGGAAGGACTCACTCACCTAATGAGAAGGAAGGACTCACTGGAGAAGAGCCTAATGCTGGGAATGATTGAGGGCAAAAGAAGAAGGGGACAACAGAAAATGAGGTGGCTATATGGAGTCACTGAAGCAGTCGGCATGAGCTTAAGTGGACTCCAGAGGATGGTAGAGGACAGGAAGGCCTGGAGGAACGTTGTCCATGGGGTCGTGGTGGGTCAGACATGACTTTGCAACTAACAACAACAACTACTACTACCTCTGTGTTTTGGTTGCTGCAGTGGTTATTGATTTCTTTCTTAGTCTAATTCAAATGATTAGTCTGAAGTGGTGTAGGGTTTCTTGCCTAAGCAGGGGGTTGGACTAGAAGACCTCCAAGATCCCTTCCAACTCTGTTATTCTAGTCTTTCAATCAATCTGAAATAAATAGCTACCCTTGAGAGGCACAGTAACTACAATTCCTGCATTTACTGTTTCCAGTCATTTAAAAACATGTGAAATACTGTAATTCGGTGTCTTCTTTTTTTTTTTCAGATGTATCGTGCTCTCTTTAAGAAAGTAACTAGTGTACTGTATAACAATGCATTGTATTTTTAGAATTGTCCAAGAAACAATTATAGGTTCCAGTGACTACGTGGGGAGGGGGGGCAGTAAATAAGATCTTGTAGAGAGACATTGATTTATAAGAGGCTACAGGGACTTGCAAGTCTTTGAAAAGGAGGGGAGGGACAGAGAAACAAACAGCGAGATATGCCAAGACAGTCTTAGGGATGGCGAGGGGAGGGGGCGGCGAGTGGTAGGAAAAGTTCAGTTCCTAACAAGATGCAGTAAGAAGAAAAATCCAATGAAAGCTGAAATATGTGTGTGCTACAGTCCATTAAATCTTCCCAGCGTGTTTGTGTGTGGTGGTATACGAGTCCATTAGAGGCTGAGAAAGAAAGAAAGAGAAGCTACTAAAATGGGAGACAAAATCTGCCATAAGCAATCCATCCATCCATCAGTGTTGAGTTACGAGACTTGAGCAACCTTTTCAGGTGTGATACATTCATTCTTTGCTCCATTTTAAATCTTGTAGAAGGAAGGAACAGAAGGCAGGTTCAGATCATTCAACCTCAGACCACTGCTGGTTTGTACGACGGTCTGTTTGATTTCACATCTTCATGCTGATCTTCTTCGTAGACCAAAAATCCAGAAGATCCAACAAATGTGGGTGGGTTGTAATCCATCATGGAAGATAATTTCAAAACACCAGTGTATAACTCTAAATAATGTGCTGGAAGCTTCAAGTGATTCATCATACAACGGCCCATCATCAAGTAGCAAATTTAGCTATACAGTATATGGTGCTGGAGAAGACTCCTGTGAGTCCCTTGGACTGCAAGGCAATCAATGTCACTGCTTTTTTGTATTTACCAGCTGAGCTCATTATTTCTGGACTATCAGACTTTCCGTAGCTTGCCAAGAATCCTTATCAGTAAGCTAAACTGCGCATGTACTCCACCCACATTCCTTCACACACTTTTTCCCTTTGTTCTCTTGCCCAGGAAGATCCGGCTGCTGAGAAGCAGCTGGCATAAACTTTATTTCAAAATGTAACTTATTAGATTAGTTAGGTGTTTTATTTTCTTTATAACAAATAAATGAGTTTTCTTAGAATATATCTTCAGGTTTTGTTTTCTTAAAGTATACTTGCAAGGAAAGGTCTCGATCTGCCCCTCGTAATCAGGTGCGATTATTCCAAAAGCAGAATGGGATTAATCAACGCCCTGACAATCAAACCGGTCAGTCCTATAGGAGATCAACCCTGACTGCTCTTTAGAAGGCCAGATCCTGAAGTGGAAACTCAAATACTTTGGCCACCTAATGAGAAGGAAGGATTCACTGGAGAAGAGCCTAATGCTGGGAACGATTGAGGGCAAAAGAAGAAAGGGATGACAGAGAATGAGGTGGCTGGATGGAGTCACTGAAGCAGTCGGCGTGAGCTTAAGTGGACTCCAGTGGATGGTAGAGGACAGGAAGGCCTGGAAGAACATTGTCCGTGGGGTCGCGATGGGTTGGACACAACTTTGCAACTAACAACAACTACTACTACTACCACCTCTGTGTTTTGGTTGCTGCAGTGGTAATTGATTTCTTTCTTAGTCCAATTCAAGTGATTGTTTGCTACCTCTAAAGTCCTACATGGCTCTTATTCAATTTCTGGCCTATCCTATGCTTCCTTGAAGGAGTGGCTATACATTATGTGAGGCCAAGGATTTAGGAAACCTATGATAAGCCTTTTCTGTTGCTGCTTCCCTGATCTGGAGAACTTTGCCTCATGAGATACGAAATCCCTAAAGAGTCTCGTTTTGGACAATTTACTAAAACCTAGTGATTCCATTGAATTAATGGTGTGGAGATTATTGTATAGAGAAATAATTGCTCTATGCTTCTGTTTTTATCATATGCATCTGCCTTAGGTCCTAAGGAAATTGGGGCCTGTATAAAATCATGTAACAAATGCATAAATAAATCTCCTCTACCCAACCCAAATGTAGACCCTTTGCTTCGCATAGAATATCATGTAGCCGTTTTCTTCCATTCTCTCAATGAGATTTTAATCCCTCCTTCTGTCTATTTATGTCTCTCTCTGCTCCTCCTTTTCAATTCATTTCTTATCAATCTTCACTGGTGAAGCTTCTAGCTTCTTACTGTCTGGCTACACCCAAGAACGACAAAGAACAATCCAGTCAAAGTCCAGTTCTTTATTTGTTCACATCAATAGACAGAATCTTGCCAGACTAAACCTTTGCTACTCTTACCCTAATGGATATACCCTGGGACTCAATGTTAGGAGTGACCATCCCAACTTTCTTTTTCTGGTTGCTGTGCTGCCTCTTTGTCCGGCCCCACTTTTTGGAATGTGCTGCTCCCGCCTTCCTGGGAAACTGCCTTTTCACACCCGTTAACCTTCTGTGGGGACACTTGTCTCACACATACATCCATATTGCCTAAGAAGCCAACTAAGGCTACATAATTATTCCTTCTATCTTGTTTATGCATGAACAGTCTTTCTGGCAGTGGAAGATCTTTTTCCTTCTGGTTCCAAACAGCTTTCTTGTCCTTTCTTCTTTCCCTCTTTGCCTCTTCTGCCTTGCCACACTCAATGTTGAGGTCCTGTAGCTGATTCTGACTTAGTTCCCAATCTCTTTCCGCAGTTTTCTCTCTATGTTCTCTCTTTGCTTGTCCTGTCTCTCTGCATTATGTTATTACAGTTTTGACTGAAATCTAGTTTCAGTGGTGTATTCCCAACATTGCCATGTCCTAGAACAGTGATGGTGAATCTTTTCGGCACCAAGTGCGGAAAAGGTTGTGTGGAAACATTGCATGCACTCATTGAGGCCACACTCCGGAAAATCCGAACTTCCAGGTTCTAGCACACATGTGCACCCAACGATCAGCTGGATGGCACGCATGCGCAGGCAGGTTTTTGGCACTGCTGTGCATGTGAAGGGATCACGCTCCATAAAAGCCAAACTTTCAGGTTCTGGCATGGATGTGCACCCGGCAATCAGCTGGCCGATGCGCATGTGCACACTGGTTTTCAGCACTGCTGCGCACGAAGAACAACTGATTGTCATGTGTGCATGCACACCAGAAACCCAGAAGAAAAACAGCCAAGGCTGCACGTGCCGGGGGACATGGCTTCGTGTGCCACTTTGGCCACGCATGCCATAGGTTCGCCATCACGGTCCTAGAGCACAGTTTTCAGCAATATGCCATTTCTGTTTTCACTGGGCAGAACAAACGGAACTATAAACATAGCACATCATGTCGAAGTAGAACGTGGATGGATAGTTGTGGTCCTGAATGCAAGCCATGAATGGCTGCCTGGATGAATGGGACCCCTTGAAATTCAACTCCCTGCTCAAAGTAAGCATGCAACCCAGAATCCTTTCCAATATCTCGTGAAGTTTCAAGGCTAGCCTTCCATTTGCTGTAGCCCTTCCTTCCACCTTTTGCATCAGAAAGCAAATGAATGCATAAGAAAGCAAATAAAGAGCTCTTGAATGCATCCAGCTTCAAGATGCTTTGTCTTGTTCCCTCTTTCAGACAAGTCGTGATGTGGACAACTACACCTTATGTAGGCAGGGGGCTGATTAAAGGATAGAGGGAGGTTGTTTATGTATAGAAAGGGCTGTCTTGGAGCAGTGTGGTTTTGCATTTAACAATGCCGTGTTCTCTGCCGTTGCAGCAACACTCCGATTCTCATATTGCTTGCATTAGTTAGGGATTAATGGCTCCATTCCAGGTTAATTGCATATAGATTTAGGAACCTGATCTTACACTAAGTACTGGCTGGAACAGCTGTGTCTGAAAGTTGGCAAAATGTTAGCAGGTGCCTTGCAAACTTCGATAATATATATAAATATATATATATATATATATATATGGCTCCAATAAATCAACCTCTGTTCTGAATGGAATTCTCTAAAACAACTCTGCTATTCAAGATCAGGGCCTCACCTCATCAAGAGGAGCACACAGGGCATGCAAAATTGAGAAGCAGTGCTAATTTTGTTTTCTTTCCTCTTCGTACAGGAAATGTGAGATTAGGTCTTGTCACTTGGGCCTGGAAAATGAAACTATTATTTATGTCTCAGGAAGGTGGGGGGGAGTAGCATGAGTGGGGGGAGAGAAGTATGTATAGGTTAATGACAACAACTATTCCTTCTAACTCCTTTGCTCTCTGACCACCTAAGAACTGTTTGTGCAGGCAAACTTCCAACCGACATCACCCCCAAGTGCCATTTCTTTGCCCATTTATTCCATTCATCCTATGAACAAAGGCTCTGTGATGAATTCCTAAAACTCACAGGATCCTTGCTCATATTCAGAAGTTGCCACCGACTCATACTTAGATGCTGGCCAAGATTCCAGAAAGCCATGAAGTCACTGAAGAGCACTCTGGGGTATGATCCAGCAAGCACTGCAAGACCAAACTAAGATGAAGGCAGTGGTGGGATTCAGCTGGTTCAGGCTGGTTCAGGTGAACCGGTAGTTAAATTGCTTGGTGGCGGTGCCCCCCCGGCCCATTTTCACTCCCAGGAGGCTGCAGGGAGTCCTACTAGGCCCAAAATGCGGCGTGAGGGGGTGCGTCCCCCCCACGGCCCATTTCTATTCCCATGGGGGTGGAGGAGGCCGAGTGCTACCTGTCACACACCCCTGGCCACGCCCACCATGGCCAGTCATTAGGGCAGAGAACCGGTTGTTAAATTATTTGAATCCCAACACTGGATGAAGGCCAATGAGTATTATTGTTAACCTTACATTCACAAAGCGCACAGCACAGGCTTGTCCTCATGAAAGCACCTATAGGCAGGACATGAAACAATGGGGAGAAACTAATGAAGGAGAGAAGCAACCTGGAATTAAGGAGAAACTTCCTAACGGTGAAGACAATTAACCCGTAGAGCAGCTTGCCATCAGACGTTGTGGGTGCTTCATCACTGGAGGTTTTTAAGAAGAGACTGGAAAACCATTTGTCTGAAACGGTATAAGGCAGTGATGGCTAACCTTTTTGCCGTGCCAAAAGTGGGGGAAGCGCAAGGGGGCACGCACATGCATGCCCACACCCATAATTCAATGTACCCCACCCTCTGTGCATGTGCATTTGACCCTCTGCCCTCCCACCACTTTTGGCATGTGATGGCATGGTGGGCCCGTTAGGCCCGTTTTTCACCCTCCCCAGGCTCCAGAGGTTTTCTTGGAGCCTGGGAAGGGCAAAAACAGCCTTCCCCACTCCCCTGGAGCCCCTCCAGAGGCCAGAAACGACCCATTTGCCGACTTCCGGTGGGACCCGAAGGCCTGTTTTCTGCTCTCCCCAGGCTCCAGAGCCTTTCTAGGAGCCTGGAGACGGTGAAAATGGCCTTCCCCACCTCCCGGAGGCCCTCTGGAGGCTGGAAACAGCCTGTTTCCTGACTTCCAGTGGGCTCGGAAGGCCCAAAAATCAGCTGGTCAGTGCACACATGCACGCCGGAGCTGAGCTAGGGCAACGCTCGCATGCCCACCGATATGGCTCCACGTGCCACCTGTGGCACACGTGCCATAGGTTCACCATCACGGGTATAGGGTTTCCTACCTAATCAGGGGACTGGACTAGAAGACCTCAAAGGTCCTGTCCAGTTCTATTATGATTGAAGGTTTTGTGTGCAAAAATATCACGCCTCAATTCATAACATCTCTTATTGAAAAAGAAGTTGGTAGATGATCATGGAAAAAGCTGTGTGCCTCTCTTTACAAAGCCTGGGTCTTTATTTAATGGATAGACTAAAGATATTCTTTTTGCCCATAAGAGCTCTTTTAGGACGACAAGGCTAACATTGCTTTGGCCTTCATTCCCTTGTTAAACTCTGAACATCTTGAAGGTGGCCATCTGCAAATTTAATCTTGCTCTCACTTGTGCTAATAGGATGTTTACACTTCTTACTGAGTGCTGCTGACACAACTAGGAGGTGCATTTAGCTTTTAACATTTTGAATAGGGCTTAAGAGCTGCGGTGGCACAGTGGTTAGAGTGCAGTACTGCAGGTTACTTCTGCTGCCTGCCGGCTGCCTGCAATTTGGCATTTCGAATCTCACCAGGCTCAAGGTTGATTCAGCCTTCCATCCTTCCAAGGTCGGTAAAATGAGGAGCCAGATTGTTGGGGACAATTTGCTGACTCTGTAAACGGCTTAGAAAGGGCTGTAAAGCAGTATATAAGTCTAAGTGCTATTGCTATTAAGGCTAATCAGTCCATTTCTAAACATTTGGATCTGCATGATTGGAGGAGGCTTAAGTCTCAACAGTGTGTGTACATTTACATGCCCAAACATTTAACTGGTTTTAAGAACAGAAGGTGGCAAGTTTATGAATGCTATTTTTATGTTATGTTATGTTCATTTTATATATGAACCAGCAGTATGCTGCAGCAAAAAAGCCAACAGGGTTTTTGGCTGCATTAACAGAGGGATTGAATCAAGACCACGTGAAGCATTAAAGCACCTTTATAATGCCTTGGTAATGCCACACTTGGAATACTGCATCCAGGTTTAGTGTTGAGACTCTGGAAAGAGTGCAGATGATAGGGGACTGGAGACTAAAACATATGAAGAACGGTTGCAGGAACTGGGTATGTCTAGTTTAATGAAAAGAAGGACTAAGAGTGACATGATAGCAGTGTTCCAATATCTCAGGGGCTGCCACAAAGAGGGAGTCAAGCTATTCTCCAAAGCACCTGATGGCAGGACAAGAAGCAATGGGTGGAAATCGGTGGTGGGTTGCCCCCGGTAGTAAAACTGGCTGGAGGCTCCGCCCACTGCCCCGGATGTCATCATAGGTGATCTGTGCATGTGCAGAAGCTTCTGCGCATGTGTAGGAGCTTGGCACTTGAGCAAGTGAAGTGAGAGAGCGCGCACGATCCCGTTGTAAACCAGTAGTAAAGATAAGTAGAACCCACCCCTGGTGGAAACTAATCAAGGAGAAAAGCAATTTAGAACTAAGGAGAAATTTCCTGACAGTTAGACCAATTAATCAATGGAACAACTTGCCTCCAGAAGTTGTGAATGCTCCAACACTGAAGGTTTCTAAGAAGAGATTGGATAACCATTTGTCTGAAATTGCGTAGGGTTTCTTCCCTGAGCAGGGGGTTGGACTAGAAGACCTCCAAGGTCCCTTCCAACTCTGTTATTCTATATTCTATTCTATGTTTGTACCAGTTTCTTTCTCTGCCTATTTCTGAAGCTTTTTGTGACTGTGCCAGCCTGCTTCTGCTCCTTCTATTAAGTAACCTAGAATATGATAGCAAACCACAAACTTGACCTAATTATATCTTAACCAGAAGAGGCCAAGCTGTTACAAACTGCTTTGTCTATCTGGCACTCTACCCAAATCAATGCTGAAAGAGTCCTGAGACAACTGAAGCTTGTCAAACCAGCTTCTCATCTTCATCAACTGCAACCCTTAAAACAAGGAAGAAGTCAACACCCCACCAGGACAAGTCAATGAACACATTTTGGTATCACACCAAAATTTGCATCCCATAGAAGCAAGTGGAAAAACAAGACTTTGGATTTTGGCACTTTTAATTTTTACGTTGATGTTGGGCTCGTCATTAATACTTTCAACACAAGGCAGGCTCTTGGTTGGACAATTTGATAAAAACAAACAAACATCCTTAATCATTCACTGTTTCATCTGAGTGAATATTTTGTGTCTTCTATTCCATCCTCCATCATTTTCAAATCATATTTCTATCATACCTTTATATTTTCATTTAGATTGTTACATCATTCTTCCCAAATTTCTTATGTTTATATTAATTCATCAATTATCTAAATTTTATATATATATATATATCTTCTTTAACCATTGATATAATTGCCCCCATACTTTAAAATACTCCGATTCTTCCTTTTCTTTAATTACCAATGTTAATCTATTCATTTTTGCACATTCCAATATTTTCTTAATTACTTCTCCCTCTAAAGGGATTTTCTCTGCTTTCCAATTTTGTGCAAATACAATTCTCGCTGCAGTTACAATATGTATAATCAAATAAGTATTCTCTTTACCATATTTCTCTGGTAAGATGCCCAATAGGAACAGTTCAGGTTTTAAATCAATACGTTGTTTTATCATTTCCTCTAGCCATGTTCTAATTTTAATCCAGTAATTCCTTGGTTGGACAATTTGGAGGCTGCTGTGGTGTTCTTTCCTCATCACTGCAATCTCTGCCTTGCAAGAGAAGCAAGAGGCACAGATTCCCAAACCGAATTGTCTTCAAAACCTGGAGGGTATTTGACTTGACAGTATATGAATCTTCAAGACTTTATCATCCCTATTATTTAGGTCCCATTCTGTTCCTCAAATGAAGCAGTCACAAGCATTTGGGGGGCTTACTGTTACAATCCTTAGACCAAAGCATTTAAACAAAAACAACCGTCCCAAAACTGCTGGAACTGAATTGGTTTCCCTTCACATTTCAAAGTGCAAAGTGCAATTAAGTCATAACCTTTTTTTAAAATCTTAATTTATTTACAGATTAACAGAGTTGGAAGAGACCTTATAGGTCATCTAGTCCAACCCTCTACCCAAGCAGGAGACCCTACACCATTTCTGACAGATGGCAGTCCAGTCTCTTCTTGAAAGCTTCCAGTGATGAAGCTTCCATAATTTCTGAAGGCAACTTCTGTCCATGGGTTGATTGCTCTCACTGTCAGAAAATTTCTCCTTATTTCCAGGTTGAATCCTTGTTCAGTTTCCTTCCATTATTCCTTATCTGACCTTCAGATGTTTTGGAAAATAGGTTGACTCCCCTCATCTCTGTGGCAGCACCTCAAATATTGGAACACTGCTATCATGTCTCCCCTGGTCCTTCTCTTCACAAGCCATGCCCAGTTCCTGCAACTGTTCATCGTATGTTTTAGTCTCCAGTCCCCTAATCATCTTGGTTGCACTCTTCCCTACACTCTTGCACTCTTCTCTGCACTCTTTCTAGGGTCTCTCTAGAAAGAGAGCACTGAATAGTGTTCTCTCTTTGAATAGAGCACTGGCTGATTCACACAAGTCTCCTCATTGTGTACAGAAATAAATTGTCCGGTGAAAGTTCTACCTTCAGATGACCTGAGATTAAATAGGAGAATTAACAATACTCTTGAGCACAGGAAATGAGAGTGACTTACACTTCTTGTATTCCTGCTTATCATAGTTAAATCCTGAAGCCGCTTTCCCCTGCAGACTGCTGCAAGGGTCAATTCTGGGTAAGAACCGATGTTCTGCACCTCAGCATCCGTTCAGGGATAAATTTGGCTCCTAATCAGGGCTGACAATTAGACCATACAGTTAATATTTTTACAGCTGTTTTATTAATCACACATATAGTGCACCCAGCCAGGATTTGTTGGAGATACCTCAGGAAAATGAATGATGTAAATAACAGATGGAGGCAGAATTTTCTTACAAACAGGCATGAAGCTATTCCCATCTTATTTAGAAGGAATTTAAATAGACAGATTGCAGATAAACAGGCAGACCAAAGGAGAAAAAAAAAAAGAAAAAAAGGGGGGAAGGAGAGAAGGAATCCCAGAAGAGGAAAGGGAGATGGGTGGGAGAGGAAGCAGATTTGAATATGGATGGAGCCCCCCTGTATAGAGAACAGCTCTTTTTATGTAATTTCAGTGGAAGATGAGAAATCGGTCGCACTTGAAAAATGCTCAAATTAATAGCTGCAATTGAAAAGACAGCCATGCCAAAAGTTGCCACATCAACTCCTTTTCCTGCCCAGTGGGGTTTTTTCAAAACAGATGGCACAGAGGAGACAATGCTTACGCTAACGTTCATTGCAAATACCTCTTCCTAGCTTAGGCTCTTTGTCAGCGCAGGGCCCTTCCTGCTCTCTGCCTCCTTCTTAGCCTCATTGACTTTTTCCAGGAAAAGGGATATGGAGCATTCTGCACAGATTGGGGCCCCTGAAGTGCTTTGGCAGGTCTGGAGACAAAGCCATTTTTGCAGCTTGGGAAGAAGAAGCAGAGTCGAAGGGAGGGGAGGAATGTGCATAAGTCATGAATGGCTGGCTGAGTTTGAGATTAACTGGGATGCACACCCACTTCTTCTATTGCATTAAAGGGCTCTGTTATGTTGTACTTTCTGGAACTGTTTTGAGAAATATTGTTTACAAAGTAGACGGGCATAACTTTCATTGCTTTCAGTCAAGTTTCAGGCTACACATCACAGCCTGGTTGGCAAATGTGTGAGTGGTCCGGCTCTGTTTGGGAGATGCTTCGAGGGTCTAGGAAGTCAAGTGGATACCTTAAGGACTTGAACATCTTAATTACTCCGTTTATCTCTTAACCACCCTGCACCACTCAAACACTCTCCATTCCCCCCACCCCAAAGGTGGAATGTTGGCCCCATTCAATTTGGAATGCTCTAGAGACCTCATATAGAAATATATAATAACCATTCCCAGATCATTTGCAATTATTAAACTCATGAAATATTTTGTTTTACTGCAATCAAGTTATTTGAAAGTTCGGCTTTTCAGCATTTTAGAAAAACTACAAAACAGCATGAAGAGACATTTGTATTCAATATCTCCCATCCCTTTCTCTTCTCAAAGAGCCTTGGTAGTACGTGGTCTAAGGCACCCTATTATTAAGCTATTTATTAAGACCAGATGCCTGCAATTACTGCAGGTTTGAATCTCGCCAAGGCTCAAGGTTGACTCAGCCTTCCATCCTTTCTAAGGTAGGTAAATTGAGGATCCAGCTTGTGGGGGCAATAAGCTGACTTTGTATAAATATACAAAAGAATGAAGGCTATTGCTTAGCACATATAAATCAAATTAAAAACAAAACAAAACAACTAGAGCAGGGGTGTCAGACTCAAGGCTCGGGAGCCGAATCCAGCTCGCGGGGTGCTTAGATCTGTCCCACGGGGCCACCCTGGAAATAGTGAAGGACAGGCCTGCATGTGACCCTCCTGAGTTCCGTCTTCGCTGGCAGAGGTTTACAGGAGACGGTCACAGTTGAAAACAGCACTCAGGAGCCCGTTTTCACTGGCAGAGAGCTTGGCGCCCCTGACATGAATGATGTCAAGCTGCCACGCCCCCCGGCCCTCCAAGGTCAAACATAACCCTGATGTAGCTCTCAATGAAATCGAGTTTGACACCCCTGAACTAGAGAGATTCTAATGTATATCGAAGGATGCATTTTGGGGTAATCCAGGACCCAGTAGCTCTTCAAAAACAGCTTCCAATATGAACCATTTTCATTTTCTCAGAGGATAATTTGGATGATAAATTTCATTGAATGCTATTAATCACATTCTCCTTAGATTGAATGAATCATCCATAGAGCTGGTGATTTTGAAACTCTTTACACTTGAAATTCAGGTTCAAGATCAGACCTTGTGAGGTCAAAGCATCCCATCTAACTTTAATAGAGTTTCTGAGCTCTAAATGGCTTTGTTTTGAATTCAAAAGAGGTGTTCCAGGCTCAGAATCAGGACCATTGGTGAACATGAAACATTTTCAGAAGGGCTCAGACATTGTGAGGATACTTACAGTAAGGTTAAACTAGCTGTATCAAACTCAAAACAGGATGTTTTGAAGTCAACATGGGACATTTCAAACTTGAAACAGTTCAACTTGAAATGCTTTGCATATCACTCCAATTTTTAAAAAATGATTTATTGCAACAAAATATTCACTAATTATATTCTACCTATGTGAATCTCCAATAGAAAGCAACAGTTTCTATTAATAGTTTCTACTACCCTGTTTTCCCGAAAATAAGACATCCCCTGATAATAAGCTCGATCAGGCTTTTGAGCACAAGCGCTAAAATAAGCCTCCCCCTGAGAATAAGCCCTCCCTGAAAATATTTAAATGCAGAGCTGGAAATCAGGTAAGATGGCAAGAGGAGCCCCATCTTGCTCCACGTGCCCCAAAATAGTAACACCTCCTCGAAAATAAGGCCAAGCACTTATTTCGGGGTTCAAAAAAAATGTAAGACATGGTCTTATTTTCAGGGAAACACGGTAGTTGCTACTTTGCTTTCCAGAATATTGCTTTAAATTGTTTTTATGTCTAAGTTTCATTATAAATTATTTTGGCCATCCATATTGAAATGTTGGATATAAATAATATTTAATGAACATTTATTCTTTGTGATAATTCTACCATCTATTTCATAATGGGGACTCAAGCAGAGATTTAACTTTAAATGAGAAGTGATCTGTATATATGATAAACTCAGTCCTCCTTAAAATGGTGTCTTTCCCAATGCAGGATATTGGATCATTTCTGAACATGGTACCTGACAATCAATTAAGACTTCACATTGCTTATGCAGACCCCTTTAAGAGTCTGGTTGTCCACCAACAAAATGTTCACTGGAACTCTCATATCTACTGCTGTCCACAGCCAGCACCTTCTTCTCCATATTTCCTACCTCAAAGTCAATCTTTTCTGTTCCTCCATAGCTTTTTGTCCTGAGAGGTCAATAGCAATAGCAATAGCAATAGCAATAGCAATAGCAATAGCAGAGCCTTGGTAGTACAGTGGACTAAAGCACTGTTATTAACATCTGCTGCAAGTTCAAATCTCACCAGGCTCAAGGTTGATTCAGCCTTCCATCCTTTCAAAGGTAGGTAAAATGAGGATCCAGATTGTGGGGGCAATAAGCTGACTTTGTATAAATATACAAAAGTATGAAGGCTATTGCTTAACGCATTGTAAGCTGCCCTGAGTCTTCGGAGAAGGGCGGCATATAAATTAAAGCAAAAAAAAAAAATAGCAATAGCAATAGCACTTAGACTTATATACCGCTTCATAGTGCTTTACAGCCCTCTCTAAGTGGTTTACAGAGTCAGTGTATTGCCCCCAACAGTCTCGTAGCCAAAATAAAATACTTTCTCTTGGGAACCAAGGACATTCTCACACCTGGTCAGAGGAAGGAGGAGTGATGTCACCAGGCAACCAGACAGCGCCTTGATTGGACCATGTGACTGATTGTTTAGGGAGGGGGGAAAAACTTTTAATTAGATGAAAACTGTGGGAACCTTTAGAGTTGGTTTTCACCAGCCTGTGTCATTATGACATCTGAAATAAAACTATACTTTGAGGAATCTACCTGCCTCGGAGTTCTGTTTGCTGTGGGTATGTTACTTGGAACTCTGACACCTTCTAGACCTGTCAATATTCCTGGATCTGGGACAATGGCTTCTCCTTTAAAAAGCTCTATGCAAAACTATTCTTAATGAAGATAAGAGTCCATTTTCTCTCAGCTTTCTATAATACTAAGGTATTTCAGCTCTTAAAGTCTTCACTGTGAAATATATATATTTAAGTTCTGTGATTTCACTCCCACCCCCAGAACCAAAGAGCAGAACAAAACAGGATATTCAAATCAAGCCTGGATCCTCTTGTATTGTACAGTCACCTTCTGTTGTTTGGGTACGACTGTTCCTTTGAGGAAGAGGACTGCAAACTCCAATTTCAGCACAATACTAATGCAATTGAACAATGACAGGGGTGAAGGTTTTGCAGTAAACAGGAAGCTTTGTGTCATGCAGAGGGGTGTGTGTGATGTGATGCCTTTGAAAGAAAGGGAGTCTGGACACAGAGGGTGAGGCATGTGTAAAATATTTGATTTCTGTTATGTTGTGGTTAGACTGGAGAGACCACAAGTGAGCATTTAGCAGCTTCAGCTGTGTTTGCTGTTAACCCTCAGAAAGATCAGTTAGATAACAGGCAGAGCATCTCTTGTCCTCGTCAATCAAGGTTTGATCCTGAAACTCTCACAATGAATGGGGGGAAAGGAATCAATAACACAGAACATCCTTCAGAGGAACATCCTGACTTGGATGATATCAAGGCAAGGTGTTGGATGTAGAGCCTACACATTTAATGTGATAGCTGAGAACAGGACTGCGTGAAAGGCTTTGCTTTTTTCAAATAGCTGTGTTCACCTATCTGCAAAAAATCCACTATGAATTTTCATAGGATTCCTTACTAGATATGACCATATTCCACTTAAATTGGCCTGGGTCCTTAAGAAGTTTGGGAGTTCAACTGCTATTATTGACCATTTCCCATGGTGCTGAGTTAAAAGGATACTTGAATGCATATGAGCCAGGGGTGGCACAGTGGTTAGAGTGCAGTACTGCAGGCTACTTCTGCTGACTGCCGGCTGCCTGCAATTTGGCAGTTCAAATCTCACCAGGCTCAAAGTTGACTCAACCTTCCATCCTTCCAAGATGGGTAAAATGAGGACTGAGAGGGAGCAATATGCTGACGCTGTAAACTGCTTAGAGAGGGCTGTAAAGCACTGTAAAGCAGTATACAAGTCTAAGCGCTATTGCTATCTGGAGAAAACAAAATTGGGGAATACTGAACCATCTTATCCCTCATTATTTCCCCAATATTGGCCAGTTGATGTCTCGGGAAGCAGTGCATGAGTTCAGCGGCTCATTTCAATTCCTTATTCATGACACATGAATCCTGCTTTCCATCTAGAACGTTCATTTGGCTATCATGTTACCAGTCCTAACAAAAGTGCTTTGTTATCTTGCTAAAAGATGTGTTCTCCAAATGTTCCTGGAAGGTCATGCTGGTGGGAAATTCTGAGGATGACAATATCAACATATCTAGAGAGCTATGCTAAAGAGAAGCCTAGTATTTTGAGAGGCGTGGGCTGTGTCAATCACTCTAGCTTGGCAACATATCATAGATAACGTCATGTTTTTTTCTTCCATTCAATTGTGTTTGATTCTCAAAGAGTGCCTGGACAAGTTTATGCAGTTTTCTTGGCAAGGTTTTTTTCAAAAGTGGTTTGCCATTGCCTCCTTCCTAAGGCTGAAAGAATATGACTAGCCTAAGGTCAACCAGCTGACTTTGTTCTTAAGATGGGACCAGAACTCATGGTCACCTGGTTTCTAGCCTCAAGCCTTAAAACTACACCAAGCTGATGGATCCATAGATTAGGTCAATTCCTTGGCTGGTCCTAGCAGAAGATTCGCAGACACGATCCAGCTAGATTAGAAGTTTTATTGCAGGTAAGAATGGTCATCTGCGACAGTCTATTGTCCACTGCCCATGAGAAGATATAAAATGCTTGTACAGCATTGGGGTTTAAAGCCTTTCCTTTTTCCTCTTGTCTTTCCAAACAATATCATATTTCATCTGGCACTTGGTGGCCATCAAATTGAATGATTGATTTATGTATACATGATATCCAATTCTGGCTTGGAAACATCTGATTCACACTTTAAATCTCTCATGATGAGTTGATTATCGTGCTCAAGATCCCTTTCAAACCAGCAATTTGGTAGCTGTAAAATCGGGGTTGATAACAGAAGGCTTTCATAATTAAGCAAAGTTGGCAGCAGCTCTGACTTTGTTAGGGAAATAGTGGCCAAAATTCCAGAAGGGTTTACCTTTGCTTTTTCACAAAAAATCCTCTTTTGTTAAGAAACGGCAAATTTTTTGAGACAGACAAAGTTACGGTTGGGAGAGACTTAGACAAGTTCAGGATACAAGTATCAAGTTTACATGGAGAACCATGGACATTTGAATAAATTGAATAGAGTGAAATTTGTTAACACTGCAAATCTCTGTTTGCATTCATTAAAATAGCAATAGCAATAGCACTTAGACTTATATACCTCTTCATAGTGCTTTTACAGCCCTCTCTAAGTGGTTTAAAGAATCAGCCTATTGCCCCCAACAATCTGGGTTCTCATTTTACCCACCTCGGAAGGATGGAAGGCTGAGTCAACCTTGAACCTGGTGAGATTCGATCTGCCAAACTGCTGGCAGCCGGGTGATCAGCAGAAGTAGCCTGCAGTACTGCACTCTAACCACTGCGCCACTGCGGCTCTAAGTCAAGTTTTGTTGACTTCATGAATCCCATATCCCTGCAGCGGAAATGTTGAAGTGAACTGTCATAACTTCTTCCATGAAGTTTCTTAACCAAAATACTACAACTTTAGAATTTCTTAGTGTGACCCCAAATGCTGGATGTCTTCAATAACTCCTTCCCAAGAAATAAAACTTGGGACAATGTCACTCTTATTGTCCAGACAATTCAAGTGTAAAGCTCAGTTGAGGTTTTGTTTTATTGGATTTATTTGTTTTATTGGATTTATATACCACCCTACTCCCGAAGGACTCAGGGCAGTGAACAGCCACAGAATAAAACACATAAATACAAAAATTTAAAATAGAATAAAAACGAATTAAAGAACTTGGCTGAGACAAATTTAAAATACCCAATAATTTAAAAACAAATTAAAATTTACATTTAAAAGGGGAAAAGATTTAGGCCAGGCCAGCTTGATGAAATAAGAAAGTCTTGAGCGCACGGCAGAAGGTGCGCAGATCCGGGATCCTCCGTATCTCCGGGGGGAAGCTCGTTCCAGATCGTAGGTGCCCCCACAGAGAAGGCTCTCCCCCTAGGGGCCGCCAGTCGACATTGTTTGGCCAATGGCACCTGGAGGAGCCCCTCTCTATGGGACCGTACTGGCCGGTGGGAGGCTATTGGTGGTAGCAGGCGGTCCCGTAGATAACCAGGTCCTAAGCCATGGAGCGCTCTAAAGGTGATAACCAAAACCTTGAAGCGCACCCGGAAGACCATCGGGAGCCAGTGCAGCTCACGCAGGAGAGGTGTTACATGTCAGCTATTGCAATACAATGTAGTGTATTACGGAAAGCTGTCGCAAAGCTAGAATTGACGTTCATGGGTATATGCATCACAGTCTTTTCATTTAAAAAAAAAAAAGAAAGCAGCATTGGAAATTTCATCAAAGGAAGGGCCTAAAAAAGGAGTTATTCATTCTTTTCCCTTTTTCCCCACTCAGATTTTTTTCTCCTCCAGCTGCTTTTCCAGCTATGAAGTTTTCCATAGATGCAAAAGTTAGCTCAGAGAATATTGTGTGCTGTGTAATGTCAAGATTGGCTGTGAAGCAAGTGGTAATCACCATATCTTATGGCAGCACAAGAGACTTCCATAAGTTAATTACACATAGTGTGAAAAAGTATTTCCTCTTGCCAGTTCTGACAAAACTGCCAACTACTTCCATTGGGTGATCCCAGTTGTAACAGGATGGGTGGGAGGGAGGCGGAAGAAACCGACAATCTTTTGCTTCCATTCATAATTTTATCTATCTCACTCAAGTCCTCCCATTGTTGCATTATTGTCTCTTCTAAACTAAGGCACCGAGAAGCCATTTTAGGAAATTTTAACCCAATATGTTCTTTTTCTAAAGCACAGTCAAATCATGTAAGCATCTGGGATGACTTCACACACAAATCACTTAAGCTAAGCCAATTTGGCACACACGCTTGTATTTGGTCTCTGGAAATGTTCCTTTGCTGAAGAGAGACTGAAACAAGACCTGGATGCCTTAAAGATCACTTTTAAAACTGAGCACACAATTTGCTCCTGGCCCTTCGCTTGGCTTTCTTAGGACCCTGGCTGCCAAATATTTGTGCACAAATTACAGGATGTTAAAGATCATCCTCATTCAGTATGCTGGTGCTTTGTGTATTAAACAGGAAGACAAACTCGTCTGGCGCAAGCAGCCGTGGAATTTGTACGGACTTGCTATTGTGCTGTATGTGTAGACTGGGATTTTGGTGGTCTTGTACATGGGTTGGACAGATAGCAGATGGGGCTGATTTTCAAGGCTGGAGACTAGCTTCACCACCAAAGGAGACGGAAGTTGTGGGTGCTTCAACACTGGAATGCTTTTAAGAAGAAACCGGATAGCCACTTTTCTAAAATGGTATAGGACCGTGATGGCGAACCTATGGCACGCATACCATAGGTGGCACGCAGAGCCATATTAGTGGGCACATCAGCTCAGCTCTGGGGTGCATGCGTGTGCTGGCCAGCTGATTTTTGGGCCTTCTGGGCCCACCAGAAGTAGGGAAACAGGCTGTTTCCTGCCTCTGGAGGGCCTGGGGGTGGGGTGGGGAAGGCCCGTTTTTCTTTCTTATCTGGCTCCAGATCCTCTCTGTGTATCTGGGAAGGGCGAAAACAGCCTTTCCCACTCCCTTGGAGGCACTACGGAGGCTGAAAGGGCCCATTTCCCAACTCCCGGTGGGACAGGAAGTGACGTTTTTTCCTGTCCCCAGCCTCCAGAGATTCCTAGAGAGGCTCCTAGAGACTCATAGAGAGGCTCCTAGAGACTCCTAGAGAGGTTCTGGAGGCTGGGGACAGCAAAAAATGTCACTTCCTGTCCCACCGAGAGTTGGGAAATGGGCCCTTTCAGCCTCCGAGGGCCTCCAAGGGAGTGGGAAAGGCTGTTTTTGCCCTTCCCAGATACACAGAGAGGATCTGGAACCAGGTAAGAAAGAAAAACGGGACTACCAGGCCATCATGTGCCAGGAGCGGGGGGGATGGGGTTGCGCACGCATGCGCGTGGGCACGTGCACACACAACCCTCCCCCACCCCCCCCTCCTGGCACGCGATGGCAAAAAGGTTAGCCATCACTGGTATAGGATCTCCTGCTTTTTTTTTTTTTAATTTGATTTATATGCTGCCCTTCTCCGGAGACTCAGGGTGGCTTACAGTGCGTTAAGCAATAGCCTTCATCCTTTTGTATATTTATACAAAGTCAGCTTATTGCCCCCACAATCCGGGTCTTCATTTTACCTACCTTTGAAAGGATGGAAGGCTGAGTCAACCTTGAGCCTGGTGAGATTTGAACTTGCAGTAATTGCAGCCAGCTGATGTTAATAACAGTGCTTTAGTCTGCTGTGCCACCAGGGCTTGACCAGAGGATTGGACTAGAAGACCTCCAAGGTCCCTTGCAAAACAATTGTTCTGTATTCTGTAAGTGGGGGTAGGCGGAGGAAAGCAAGGAGGAGGAGTCTCTGGATGATGCCAAGATCTAACAGTGGAAAGCTAGGAAGAAGACCGCTTCACTCACGCCCTGATTATTTCTCTTGTGAATGGTTTGCAAAAGATAAAGGATATAACTATCTTCTAGCTGCCTGTACTGGGGGGGAAAAGGCTATATAACAACAACAACAACAACAACAACAACAACAACAACAACAACAGTGATACCCATTGTCATCGGGGCACTTGGTACCATGTCCAAGAATTTTATAAGATACATCAGCAAATTGCAGCATCCTGCAATAACACCAGTGAAACTGCAAAAAACTGTGCTACTCGGAACATCATATATTTTAAGAAGATACATGGTTGATACCTAGGACGCTGGCAGCAACCGGTATCAACCATTAGCACCAGTCAATGGTATTTGTGATGCATTTTTGAATGTTCAGTTGACTGAGTTTCATATTTAATGAATAAAGTATATAATAATAATAACAACAACAACAACAACAACAATAACAATAATTTGGCTATGGCCTCTGCCATATTAATACCCAAACTGGTGCCCTGAAATGCCCCTGAGTTATATACACTTGTAAAAAGTATTCAAAACTATCTATTTGCTCAGCTTCGGAATTGCATGATTGAATAGACCGCATTATGTGCAGCTAGCATTAGACCACAATTGTTCAAGGTTTGATTTGTTTCCAGGACCCATTTCTAGGATCGGTGCTTAAGTTATTGGCTGATCATGGGATCCCTCAGATGTGCTCCAATATGTTTAGCGCAGAAATCTCTGCACCTGTTTGTCTGGAATTTGGTATGTTTCAATTTCTCAGAGGAGTTTGCTGTTCCTTAAAAATGCATCCAATCCCATCATGCAGGAAGCAGCTACAGCTGTTTGTTGACCTGCCAGCCAAGCAAAGATTCCGAGTGGAGATACAAATTTTCAGTCCAATCACAGAACCCACAAACGGGCCAAACTGAACTGGGCAGTTTCCAAACTGTTGAACTGGTTTTGGTCTGACTTGGTGATGAGTGTCTGTTTGCCTGGTTTTTATTTTCAAGCCCCAAAGGATCCTAACAAGCATTTTGTTAGAGGCAGAACAATCTCTTAAACTCTCGAAACACAGTAACTCTAAAAATAATATGGGCGAAACGTTTTTTTTTTTTTAATTTTTTGAAATGTGCTTCATAATGGCAACTGTTACTATTGTTATAGACACCTTTCCAGACACAGATTCATTTAGGTATATAATCGGGGAGGGGGAGGGGGAGGGGAGGGGGAGGGGGGAGATCTTGGCACAGAAAGACAATTTCATGTTAATGTTAGCAGATGGTGCTATGGCACAGTTTGAGCCGGCTAGGGTAAATGTAACCTTTAGTAACAGTTTGAGGTAGTTATATCTGCAAAATAATAGCTTTGATTCACCTAAAATAGTTGGGCACTTAATTCTATTGATGCAACCTAAAAGAAATCTAAAGAATGTCTTTTCTGCCATCTGATGGCCGGTTGCTCAATTTCAGAACAATTCCAAGGAACTGCTGGATGGCCAGACAGACTCCAAAATGATGGATTTATTCAAAGGTGATTAGCAATTCCAAATATCCACTGAAGCGTGGAGCATCTCACACCAATGGGATTGACCCGTCAGACCCATTCTGTCAGAAGGGGCATGGTGTGGACCCCCATCAGCCAAAGAATTCTAGCTGGTGGGCTTCAGGAGAAGAGCCTTTTCTGCCATGGCTCCTTGCCTCAGGAACATTGAGCTCCTCAAGCAGGGGTGAAATTGTACCGGTTCGCTCAGGTTCGGACGAATCAGTAGTGATAAAAGCTACCGGTTCAGGCAAACCGGTAGTTTAAAAAAGCTACCGGTTCCTCTGAACCGGTATTTCCGATGATCAGCTGTGCAGCGGGGTTTAGCTTTGCTAGAAAGCAGGAAATTCTGCACATTTGGTGCGCAGTGAACATGCGCAGCCAGCAGACCGGTAGCAAACCGATTCAGATTTCACCGCTGCCCTCAAGACTCTAGAAAGAGTGCAGAGAAGAGCAACAAAGATGATTAGGGGACTGGAGGCTAAAACATAGGAAGAATGGTTGCAGGAACTGGGTATGTCTAGTTTGATGAAAAGAAGGACTAGGGGAGACATGATAGCAGTGTTCCAATATCTCAAGGGCTGCCACAAAGAAGAGGGAGTCAAGCTATTCTCCAAAGCACCCGAGGGCAGGAGAAGAAGAAATGGGTGGAAACTAATCAAGGAGAGAAGCAACCTAGAACTAAGGAGAAATTTCCTGACAGTGAAAACAATTAATCAGTGGAACAACTTGTTGTGAATGCTCCAACACTGGAAGTTTTTAAGAAGATGTTGGATAACCATTTGTCTGAAGTGGTGTAGGGTTTCCTGCCTAAGCAGGGGGTTGGACTAAAAGACCTCCAAGGTCCCTTCCAACTATGTTATTTTATTCTATTCTAAGATGAGGTCTATCCCATCCTTTTGACCTTCTGGTGGTGCCTTAAATCCTGGATCTCCCAATTGGCCTTGTGCCCCAATGGGAGCCTGGAAGTGATTAGTGGATTAAGAGAAGACCCTTTATCCCATTGTATATCTCTTCCTTCCTTAGCTATCTTGTTAATGTTAATATCCATTGTTTTAATGTTTTAGATTGTCATGTTTTTATCTTGTTGTCAGCTGCCTAGCATCTCTTAATGGCAAGATGGTTGACATATACGTGTAATAAATCAATCAATCCTCTTTCTCTTTCCTCTAATTGAATTAGCCTTTGATCAGCTTATGATGGGAGGGAATTCAGTTGTACTTTTCACTCTGATTTGGTAAGAATCATTAGACTGGTGAAACAAGCTTTAAAATATCAGAAAATAAGCCCCACCATTTGTTTATGTGTGCTGCAGCATCACAAACACACATCCAAATGGGGCAGAGATTCCTAATCTGACCACAATGGTAGCAGAATGCTGTTAACGTTGCTGGGTCTCACCAGTTCTGAGTGTAGCTTATCACATAGTCAGAGAATTGGGGCTGAGCCAGGCTGAATTTCTTCCCAATATTTTCTTTGTTTCTCAAGCTTAAAGCATTTTTATTTATAGATTGACAGATTATCAATTTTAATTAATTGATTTAATTGGCATATGGCTGCCCGACTCAGACAACTCAGGTAACTCAGGTAAAAAAGATGTTGAGAGACTAGAAAAAGTGCAGAGGAGAGCAACCAGGATGATTAGGGGACTGGAGACTAAAACATATGAAGAACGGTTACAGGAACTGAGCATGTCTAGTCTAGTGAAGAGAAGGACCAGAGGAGATGTGATAGCAGTGTTCCAATATTTGAAGGGCTGCCACAGAGAGGAAGGACTCAAGCTATTTTCTAAAACACCTGAAGGCCAGACAAGAAATAATGGATGGAAACTGACCAAGGAGAGATTTAACCTGGAAATAAGGAGAAATTTTCTAACAATGAGAACAATCAACCAATGGAACAGCTTGCCATTGGAAGTTATGGGAGCTTCATTACTTGAGACTTTCGAGAGAGTGGATTGCCATTTGTCAGAAATGGTGTAGGGCAGTGATGGCTAACCTTTTTCCCATTGCGTGCCAGGACGGGGGGGGAGGTTCACGCGTATGCGTGCCCACACCCATAATTCTAGGCAATCTGCCCTGCGCACGCGCACGCAACCCCCCTCCCCTCCCCGCTCCTAGCACATGATGGCCAGGTAGGCCCGTTTTTCTTTCTCACCTGCTCCAGATCCTCTCTATGCATCTGGGGAGGGTGAAAACAGCCTTCCCCACTCCCTCGGAGGCCCTCCGGAGGCCTGAAACAGCCCATTTCCCAACTATCAGTGGGACAGGAAGTGACATTTTTTGCTGTCCCCAGCATCCAGAGCCTCTCTAGGAGTCTCTGGAGGCTAGGGAAAGCAAAAAGTGTCACTTCCTGTCCCACCAATAGTTGGGAAATGGGCCATTTCAGGCCTCTGAGGGAGTGGGGAAGGCTGTTTTCGCCCTCCCCAGATGCATAGAGAGGATCTGGAGTCAGGTGAGAAAGAAAAATGGGCCTTCCCCACCCCTCACCCCAGGCCCTCCAGAGGCAGGAAATAGCCTGTTTCCCTACTTTCTGGGTGGGCCCAGAAGGCCCGGAAATGAGCTGGCCGGCACGCACATGCGCACCAGAGTTGAGCTGCTGTACCCACTGATATGGCTATGTGTGCCATAGGTTCACCATCACGGGTGTAGGGTCTCCTGCTTGGGCAGGAGGTTGGACTAGATGACCTACAAGGTCCCTTCCAACTCTGTTAATCTGTTAAATCTGTTAAACTCCAGGTGATTTACCGCATTTTGTACATGGAGTTGTAATTATCTCGGCATAATTTCTGAGGCTTTCTACACAGCATCCTATCAAAGTGGCACTTTTAGTTACTGGTTCAGAACAGCCATCTTGCTTCATTAAGTTCAGTGCCCTTCTTCACTTGTGATACAAAAGCTCCCAAGTGCCAAAGCAAAGCACATTGCCCCCAATGTTTTGCTTTGAGCAGTTCATTGCCTCCGATGTTCCGAGTGAAGTACTGGAGTTGTGTTTGCACACTCCTGTGTGAAAGAGGAGCAAGGGAGAGGATTACTTGTGTGCAAGATAAAGAGAAATTGAAACATTATTTTTCTTTCCTTCCTGTCTCTCCCCATTGCTCATTATTTTTAAAAGAAAATCTCTCTAGCACAGGAGTCTCCAACCTTGGCAACTTTAAGACTTGCGGACAGTCACTCACGCCCTTGTTACTTCTCGGCTGGACTACTGTAATGCTCTCTACATGGGGCTCCCCTTGAAGAGCACTCGGAGGCTCCAACTGGTCCAGAATGCGGCCGCGTGGGTGATTATGGGTGCAACCCGTTGCGCTCATGTAACACCTCTCCTGCGCGAGCTGCACTGGCTCCCAGTGGTCTTCTGGGTGCGATTCAAGGTGTTGGTTACCACCTTTAAAGCGCTCCATGGCTCAGGACCTGGGTACTTACGAGACCGCCTTCTGCCACCGATAGCCTCCCACCGACCAGTTCGCTACCACAGAGAGGGACTCCTCAGGGTGCCGTCAGCCAAACTATGTCGGCTGGCGACACCCAGCGGGAGAGCCTTCTCTGTGGGAGCTCCTACCCTTTGGAACCAACTGCCCCCGGAAATACGCACAATCTCTGACCTCAGAGTTTTTCGCTGTGCCCTCAAGACCCTGCTCTTCCGACAGGCAGGGCTATCTTTGTAAAGGAGTTTTAAATTTTTGGATTTTTAACGAAACTTGGCCGTAAATGTAATAATTTTAATAATTTTTAAATTTAATTGGGATTTGTATTGTGTTTTTTACTTGGCTGTGAACTGCCCCGAGTCCTTTGGGAGACGGGCGGTATAGAAATAAAATTATCTATCTATCTATCTATCTATCTATCTATCTATCTATCTATCTATCTATCTATCTATCTATCTATCTATCGAAAGACTTGTGGACTTCAACTCTCAGGGTTGGAGACCGCTGCTCTAGCATGGTGTTCTTTCCCAGGTATCCCTCATGAAAACTTCAAAAGATTGTTATAATGAATGCACATTACATGGGGTAATGATCTGAAGGAATGAGGAAGCAAATGGTGGCCAATATTGTAACTGATAAACTCAAGAGAAAACTTTTTGATCAGTGTGTGCTACTACTTACTCTAATTTATGCCGGTGAAACATGGACACTAACCTCGCAATTGATACAAAAGGTACGAGTGGTGCAAAGCGGTGGAAAGATACCTGCTCAGCATTAATGTCTGTAGAGATTCTCAGTCATCCTGGTCATGGTTGTCCCAAAGGTGCTTTTTCAGGAGGAAAAGCACCTTCTTGTTTTTTTCCTTGAAGACGTTTTGCTTCTCATCCAAGAAGCTTCTTCAGCTCTGAGGAATGGAAGGATTTATATTCCTTGCAGACAGCTGGTCATTTTCTCCTTTGGGATAGCCATGACCTGGATGACTGAGAATTGCTACAGACTTTTAGATATGTAATTTGGGATGAACACACTTTGAATGGTGTAGGAGTATGAAGGGATTTCCAGAAAAAAATTGCAGACTACAGGAACCGGGAACATTACCCAGGTGACCCCGAGGACACAGGTAAATCCAAGTGCTTCAACAATCTTCTAAAAGGATGCAAATGACCAGCTGTCTGCAAGGATTATAAATCCTTCCATTCCCCACCATCCAGGCAGAGCGGAAGAAGCTTCTTAAATGAGAAGCAAAACGTCTTCAAAGAAAAAAAAAAGAAAGAAAATCCAGTTGCCTCCTGAAAAAGCACCTTTGGGACATGCTCAGCATTACAAGACAAGACAGAAAGACCTGCACATGGATTAGAGAACAAACAAAAATTATACGATATCATCAGCAGTTGAAACGGAAATGGTCTGGTTACATAGTGTAGGAAGTTAGCACCCACCCCTCTCCTAGAAGAATGAAATATTTTAGGAAATGTTAAAAAGGCAGAATATTATGTTTCCCTGGATGAGAAAAGGAGAAACATGTTTTTAAAGACAAAGCAGCTTCCTGCACCTCCCTGCCCCCCGCCTCCAGGGTGATGGGATTAAGACATGGCCCTTAGGACATGATAGGATTAGCCCTCTACCCATTTCACCACATGGCACCTGGAAAGATTACATCACCCAGCAAGGCTCAACCAAGCCTGGGACTCAGGACAGCCTACAGAGTTGCTCCTGCATGGCCCCATGGGAGTCTGACAACCAATCAGAATACAAGCTCAAATTCAAAAGCCCAGAGAGGGTATAAAACTCAGGCACTCTCAGCATCTCTTTCCTTTTTTTTTTTTTTTTAACTTCACCCAACATCATCAAGGCATGTGATCCTGTTCACCATTAAAACCATCTTTCCAAGCAATCTCCATCTTTCCAGTGTCTTTTTCCCCACTTGGAACTGAACCCAGATGGACATTTCTTCCAACAATAGCAAGAAGTACTGATGGCAGGTGGACCAAGGCAGTCAAAGAATGGACCCTAGTTGATAAAAAGCATCCCTGAAAGAGACCTAATACAAGATGGATTGATAACATCAGCAAATATTGCGGGCCCAACTGGCAAAAGAAAGCTTAGGACTGTATTGGTTGGAAACAAGAGGAAGAGGCCTTCCTCTTGTAGTGGATAGACAATAGCTAAGATGATGAGGATGAAACTCAAAACAGGATCTAATGATCGATGAGAGGCAACCAAATGAATTTGTGCCAATCCAGCAGTAGAAGAAGGAGTCCAGATTGTAATTGTTGCACTAACAATCAAGGTCAAGTGAGGTGCTAATATCACTCTATAAAGCCCTAGTAAGACCACACCTAGAGTACTGCATCCAGTTTTGGTCACCACACTATAAAAAAGATGTTGAGACTCTAGAAAAAGTGCAGAGGAGAGCAACCAGGATGATTAGGGGACTGGAGGCTAAAACATATGAAGAACGGTTACAGGAACTGGGCATGGCTAGTCTAGTGAAGAGAAGGACCAGAGGAGACATGATAGCAGTCTTCCAATATTTGAGGGGCTGCCACAGAGAGGAAGGGCTCAAGCTATTCTCCAAAGCATCTGAAGGCCAAACAAGGAATAATGGATGGAAACTGAGCAAGGAGAGATTCAACCTAAAAATGAGGAGGAACTTTCTGACAGTGAGAACAATCAACCAATGGAACAAAAGTTGCCTTTGGAAGTTGTGGGAGCTTCATCACTGGAGACTTTCAAGAAAAGATGGGATTGCCATTTGTCAGAAATGGTGTAGGGTCTCCTACTTGAGGGGGGGTTGGACTAGATGACCTATAAGGTCCCTTCCAACTCTGTTAATCTGTTAATCTGTTAATTGAGACATAAGGACACTTCCAATGCAGGATTTCTAGTCTCATGGTTACTTTAGCAATGCTTTTTTCCCCTCCTTCAAAATAGCAGAAATCCATGAAGTATCTGAACAAATATAGGTTACCGTGAAGCACCAATCCAGAAACACAAAGCCAATGTGGGGCAGAAGGAACTAAATCTTTTGATTTAGCAGTGATGGTAAAAGTTTCCCATAACTTCAAACACACCCATTAGACAGCTCTGAGATAAGGCTGAAATTCTAACCGCTTTGTGAATCTTGGCATGTCTGTCTTCCTTACTTATCATAGCTATTTGAATCTCAAGGCTTTACTCGTGTTTGTTGTTTAATGTAAGACTCAGCAGGGGCTCTTGAGCAATTGGAAAATATGTCTTCTTCTTCTTTTTAAAAGAGTATCTTCTGCTGGGATACCTGTACCAATAAAATTGATAGGAAGCTGTTCAAAATAAACTTTTGTGTAATTCCCATTCATCTGATTTTGATAGATGTTCCAGATTCACTCCACATCTCCTACAGAAGCACATGGACCTTATGTGTACCTAAGATAAACAGTGAAACTTGCCACTCATAGATATTATTGTCTGGAAATTCTGAATAATAATATTTCTATCCAGTCCTTCCTCTGGATAAAGAACAGAGTAGCTTGGGCAGTAGATCAGGGGTGCTATTCAGGAGGTTTTTAACAGGTTCTGGAGAACCAGTAGCGGAAATTTTGAGTAGTTTGGAGAACCAGCAAATATCACCTCTGGCTGGCCCCAGAGTGGGATGGGAATGGAGATTTTGCAATATCCTTCCCCCAGGAGTGGGGTGGGAATGGGGATTTTGCAGTATCCTTCTCCCTGGAGTGGGGAGGGAATGGAGATTTTGCAGTATCTTTCCCCTGCCACGCCCACCAAGCCACACCACACCAAGCCATGCCCATAGAACCAGTAGTAAAAAAAATTTGAATTCCACCAATGCAGTAGATGTATTAAATGTAATCATCTAACTAATCGATCATAAAGCCCTTGTTATATATTTAATTTCTAGGGGAGTAAAACAGACATCAGTGAGCAATTAGCAGCTAAAATTGATACACGACTATAATACAAAATTGGATGCAATTTATCCAAGAAAGTGAGCCAAGATGCAAGCTACAACTTTTTGATTCAGAAAAAAAAAATGCTGAATATCAAACAAAGAAATTAGATAATGGAATACAATAATTTGCAGAATATCACTGGCTGATTATATACCATCAGGTTGATGTCAACTCTTAAGGGCTATATAGATAGATTTTTTTCCCCCAGGAACAGAAGATCCCATAGGATGCCAAATATAGACTTCCTTCGAAGTATAACCATGATAAAGCTATGGTATTTTGAAAAGACCATAGTTGCCCATGCCAGATATAAAGAGAATGAGTTTATGTCTCACACCAAACCAAAACCACAATTATGAACTGTGGTACTGGTTCATGAGGATGGATCCAAAAGTGAAGATGACGATAAAAGATCTTTTAAATTGTCTCGGGCAAAAATTATTTAATTGGGTTTTAATCATGTCTTAACTTTTGTATTTATGTGTTTTATTTCGTGCTTGTTCACCGCCCTGAGTCCTTCGGGAGTAGGGCGGTATACAAATTTAACAAAATGAAATAAAATGAAAATGAATGAAATCTTCATTTATCTTTAACTGAATAATTAAAGATGTACACTCCAAAAGACCAAGGAAGGGTTTCCCTTATGGGCAAGATGCTTAAATTCCCCTGTCAAGAAGACCAATGTCATTGTTCTGCAACTGTGTGAAGAAAAACTGTGTGTTTGGGGAAGAGAAAAAGGAAGAAACAATAGCGGAAAAAGGAAGGAGTGGAGAAAGGGAGAGGAGAGGGAAGAAAAAGGGAGGGGAGAGGGAGAAGAGTGGTAGGGGAGAGAGAAAAGAGGAAGGAAGGAAGGAAGGAAGGGGAAAAAAAGAAAGAAAGAAAGAAAGAAAGAAAGAAAGAAAGAAAGAAAGAAAGAAAGAAAGAAAGAAAGAAAGAAAGAAAGAAAGAAAGCTGCTTAAAAACAAACCACGGGTAGCATAAGACTGAAGACGTATCTGCTACTGTTTTATCAATGTGTAGTACAAACTCTGTCTCCCAGGCTATCTGTGGCATGCAAGATAAGATCACCAGTGTCTTTCTCAACTGGCTGTTCATCATAGCACAGAGATTGTGCTATCAAATCATAAAAGATCATCTGAGAGTTCAGTGCAGTTGATTTGAAGGTCTCTAAGGAGAGGAGTAAACAAACAGCAATTAGAAGCAACCTTAACATCATCACCATACCTTCTAATGCTGATCGGCGTGGCATACGAAATAACAGAATGGGGGGGGGTGAATAGTGGTTTAAGGATTCCAAGTTGAAAGCATAACAGCAATGGCTGTTACAGACACCTGGATGGCTGGATTTTCACCCCAGCTCATTTCTAAGTACAACCTGGCATTAAAACAATAGCCTTAGGCAAGCTCCACTTATTTGCTTTCACTTAGTATTTAATCTATAAAAGCTTTGCGACTAAATGAGACTAAATGCAAAAACTAACCGTTGAAATGTTAACCGTATGAAACCACTGGATTGTTAGGCATAAATGCATTATTTTCTATAAAGGTAAAGACTCCCCTCACACATGCGTGCTAGTCGTTCCTGACTCTAGGGGGCGGTGCTCATCTCCGTTTCAAAGCTGAAGAGCCAGCACTGTCCGACAACATCTCCGTGGTCACGTGGCCGGCATGACTAAACGCCAAAGGCGCACGGAACGCTGTTACCTTCCCACCAAAGGTGGTCCCTATTTTTCTACTTGCATTTTTTACGTGCTTTCGAACTGCTAAGTTGGCAGAAGCTGGGACAAGTAACAGGAGCTCACCCCGTTACGCGGCACTAGGAATTCGAACCGCTGAACTGCCGACCTTTCGATCAACAAGCTCAGCATCTTAGCCACTGAATCACTGCATCCCTTGAATTCTTTTCTATAGATCTCTTTAAATGGTATCTCTAACACCCCTGCTAAAACATTATCATTGTCTGTTATATGTATACTGCTCATTAGAGCTGCATCTTTATGGGTGGGCTCCATAATTAAATGTTGTTAACCATAAAACAGAAGAATATAAGGCTTGGTGAACTTCAAAGCCACAGTAGCAAAACCAAGCACGGCAATTTGGTGAGATGTGGGTCAACAGCCCACTCCTGAAAGAAACAAACAAACATTTTAGGAGTGATGATTAAAGAATAGGACGCAGATGAAAAAGGTTGCCTGCGCTCGGTTCTCAGATTTGAGCTGATATACCGTACCATCATCTTGACGCTTAAATTGCACAATGATTGTTGTGTTGCCCTTTTCCAAGAAAGGTTAAAGGAGATCTGTAGGAACGCTTAACACATGTAAATGCATACCTCTTTAAACTAAACTAGCATGTTAAATGGCCCATAAATTTCACAAGTATTTTTCAACCAATCTTCCACCATTCCCTCCTGCTTCTCTTTCCCTGTTTCTCCCTCCCTCTCTCCCTATTTCTCTCTTGGCATCATTAAATGCACCAATAATTCAATTACAATGTGAAAATCTTTGCTTACTGAATAACCACATATTTATATTTGTGTGCATGTATATTGGTATGTATATACATGTGTGCATAAGTATATATTATTATTATTATTATTATTATTATTATTATTATTATTATTATTATTATTATTATTATTATTATTATTATTATTATTATTAATTCAATTTATATACCGCCCTTCTCCTAGTGGACTCAGGGCGGTGCACAGCCAAAACTAAAATACATAACAATACAAAATTTAAAATTAATTAAAAGAATTATATACTTTGGCCCGAATTAAAACAATGCGAATTAAAACCCATTAACAAATTAAAACTAAACAATTAATAACCATTAAAAACTAAAAAAGGGGGTGGGGTTCACGCCAGCCCTGCTTGCTGGAAAAGAAGAGTTTTCAGGGCACGGCAAAAGACCCGGAGATCCGAAATCCTTCTTATCTCCGGGGGCAAATCGTTCCAGAGGGCGGGAGCTGCCACAGAGAAGGCCCTCCCCCTGGGGGTCGCCAGCCGACATTGCCTGGCTGATGGCACCCTGAGGAGTCCCTCTCTGTGGGAGCGTACTGGTCGGTGGAGGCTATCGGTGGCAGAAGGCGGGCCCCTGGTTCGGACCGGTTTGAAAGAACCAATAGTAAAACTGGTGGGAGGCCCCGCCCACTGCCCTGGATGTCATCATCAGCAATCTGCGCATGCACAGAAGCAAGGTGCATACGCACACGATCCCATTGCGAACCGGTAGTAAAGGTAAGTAGAACCAACCCCTGGTATATATGTATTTGTATTATCTATCTGTGTATAAAGTGTACAATTTTAGCTTTCTGTGTGGTTTGAGTTGATGACTACACTTGAAAAACTATGCCAGAGTCATGCAGCAGATGAATACCACTGACAAACTGAGCTTGATAATTACGCCACCAAAATATACTTTTGTTTGATGTCCACGTCTTTATCATAATCCTGAGATCCTTCAGGATTACCGGAGTGTATGTGGCTACAAAGGGGCAACATTTGAATGCCCTGTGCTTCAAAAGCTGCGTTTTAAATCCTCCTCTCAAAATTCATTTATATCTATATATTAATGTATATTTTAAAAAACATTCCTACATTATTGATAGAAGAGAATATTTGTATCAATCAAAGAACTAAGACTATTCTCACTGACCCTGACAGAGCAAGCCACTGTAAAATGAGAGCAAACTCTGAGCCCTACTAGTACTGATGGTGTTAGCTATTTGGTAATGAAACATCTGCAAGAAAACAATCAAGCTCAGAGAGTACCAAGACCCTACACATCTACATTATTATTATTTTTTCTCTTTGAGTGGGAGATTTTCCTACAAGAAAACTCTTGGAAGCAGTTGCACTAAAGCAGAGTGAGTGGCCTGAAGTCACCCAAAAAGTGCTGGACAGTAGCTGGGAACTTAAACATGAATCTCTTGCTCCAAAACCAACATCCAATTGCTATAATATACTTTCTCCTTGTTTTCTTTCACTGGGGCTGTTGTTGTTGTTAGCTGCGAAGTCATGTCCGACCCATCGCGACCCCATGGATAACGTTCCTCCAGGCCTTCCTGTCTTCTACCATCCTCTGGAGTCCATTTAAGCTCTCGCCTATTGCTTCAGTGACTCCATCCAGCCACCTTGTTCTCTGTTATCCCCTTCTTCTTTTGCCCTCAATCGTTCCCAGCATTAGGCTCTTCTCAAGTGAGTCCTAGTGAGTCACTGGGGCTATTACCACTTAATAAGAAGAGATAGGTCACTATTGGAGCTGTTATGTGAGATAGCAAGGAATCATAGGACAATAGAATCACAGGGCTGGAAGGGAATTTATTATTTATTTATTATTGCGATTTATATGCTGCCATTCTCCCGAGGGACTCAGGGCGGCTTACAAAAACAATATCCAATACAAATCACAATAAAATTAAAATCAACAACCCAATTAAAACAATTTAAAATTATAACAATGTACACTCATAACAGATCAGTTAAGTTGACGAAAGAGCCACGTCTTCAACTCACGACAGAAGGAAAGGAGGTCAGGGGCTGTCCTGAGCTCGGTGGGCAAATCATTCCAGAGGGTCGGGGCTCCCACAGAGAACGCTCTCCTCCTGGGGGCCGTCAGCCGACATTGTTTGGCTGAAGGCACCCTGAGGAGGCCCAGTCTGTGAGAGCGCACAGGACGGTGGGAGAGCAGCTGGAAATGGTCCTGCAAATACCCCGGGCCTAAGCCATGAAGGGCTTTATAGGTAAGCATCAGCACCTTGAAACGAATCCAGAACGCCACCGGCAGCCAATGCAGCTCACGCAGGAAAGGTGTTACACGGGAGTATCAAGAAGCCCCCATAATTACCCACGCAGCCGCATTCTGCACTATCTGGAGCCTCTGGATGCATCCCAAGGGCAGCCCCATGTAGAGGGTGTTACAGTAGTCCAACCTAGAGGTAACGAGGGCGTGAGTGACCATGGTGAGGGCATCCCGGTCTAGAAAAGGGCGCAACTGGCGCACAAGACACACCTGTGCAAAGGCCCCCCTGGTTACGGCCGTCAGATGGTCATCCAAGGACAGCCGAGAATCCAGGAGGACACCCAGATTGCGAACTCTATCGGAGAGATGTTGGAGGTCTTCTAATCCACCCCCCTGCCCAAGGCAGGCGTCCTTATATCATCCCAGACAAATGATTGTGCAATCTTTTCTTGAAAATCTCCAGTGATGGAGCACCTACAACTCCAGGAGGCAAACTGTTCCATTGATTCATTGTTTTCGCTGTCAGGAAATTCCTCTTTGTTTCCAGGTTGGATCATCCTCTGATGAGTTTCCTTCCATTGCTTCTTGTCCTACCCTCAGGTGTTATGAAGAATGAATTGATATCCTCTTCCCTGTGACATCCCTTCAAGCATTGAAAGATTTGCACAGTGCAACATGACCTCACAGCTCCTCACAGTCTTGGTCAATGTTCGATATGAAGAATAATCTTCCAGTCACCCTACAATACTCTGTTTTCCTTTCTCCTGCTTTCTTCTTTGGTTCCCTCTCACATCCTTCTCATTAGACCTACTTGTGTGGCACAAAAGTCATCACTGTCTCCTCTTCCCAGTCAACTGACTGATTTTTGTGCACCATGTGCTCATTCAGTGTGCAATCAGAGTCTGCATGATCATAAACAGATTTTAGGATCCCACACATTTTTTTCCAAGAGGGCAGAAGCCACCCAATCAGACCCTTTCTGCCTATTTTCTATTGGTTTGTGCATGGCTATTAGAAGATGGGAAACAGAAAAGAGAAAGAAAAAGTATACGTTGCTGGAAAGATCCATTTTTGTTCTCTCTAAAATGTCTCAATTTCAAGCAAGGTGCAAGATAGGTACAATCTTTAACACAATATGGTTGACTGGGGAACAACCATAGTCCCTCTTTGAGAGTAAGTCTAATCTGTATAGGTTTAATTGGCTGAGCAAACTAACTTTGCTTTCCTGTTTACACAGCACACATTCTCCCTTCACTATCATCACTCAGTCAAACACATTATGCAGATGTAGCCAGTTAAAGAAGACTCATTAGTTCAGTCAAAAGGACCAGCAGGATAATATTGGACCAGTTGTGAGTTTGTAGTAGTAGTAAGAATCAAAGATTTGAGAAGGCTTAGGGCCCTGATGGAGATGTCCAGTGGTGGGATTCAGCCAGTTCGCGCCACTTCAGGAGAACCGGTTGTTAACTTTCTGAGCAGTTTGGCAAACTGGTTGTTGGAAGGAATCATTAGGGCAGAGAACCGGTTGTTAAATTACCTGAATCCCACCACTGGAGGTGTCCTGCTTTGGAGGTGATTAGTAGATTAGGAGAAGACCCCCCCCCACACACACACACTTTCGTTCTGCTTATGTATTGGTCCCTTTGTATCTAGTCTCTTGTTAAATTTGTTATGTTTTAATCTTAATGCTGAATGTTTTTAATATTCCCATTGTTTTATATTGTGTTTTTATGAAATTGTAAGCTGTCCAAGGTCTCTGGACAGTGATATAGGTGGCAAATACATTTAATAACTCTTAGTAATAATTATATACTAAAGGTTCCCCCAGTGTAACAAAAGCCCTGTTCACTTTGTACATATGTCAATGTCATGCACATGTATAAAGGGTGGGACATTGATTGCCCTGCCATAACTAACACCATTGATTTCACACACACACACACACACACACACACACACACACACACACACACACACACCACATAGACACCAGTGGTTGTTATCTGCAGTGATATATTCTGGCATTTATAAATTGTGGCATTGCAAGTTGGCATCGAACAGATTAACGGTGTCAAAATATGTAGCATCTATTTTTTTTTTTCATTCTGAACTTTCAAGTTTATTGCCCAGCGTCTCTTAGCAATAACAACAATGTATATTTTCCATCCTCTTAGTGCAAGTGAGACTTCACCCAATGCTTTCCACATAGCTGGACAGGCCTATTGTGCAGGCTTGCTGCACAAATTCCCCATCCTAATTCAGGCCCAACGTACAGTATCTGCTTTAATTACCGGGCAGTTTCTGCTAACCAATTTGCATCCTTTCCTGATGCAATCACATGCTTTGTCCAAGTAGCTTTAGCAAAATTCTCAGTGAGTGTTTCTGATGTAGGATTGCTCTGTTTTTATTCCCACTCCCTGCAGAACCCTATTAATAAATTAATCATACAAAGGGCACCCAATGTGCAGTTTAGGGTATATTACGATTATTGCATAATACCATTTGGATTATTGCATAAAACCCACCTTTGTAAATTAATTAGGTTGGGCAGCCCTTAAATGTTGCCTGCTTGAGTCAAGATTCCTTTGCCAGGTTGCCATTTTTATGGATTCCATCATCCCTTCGTGGTGTCACCTCACTGCCAAAGGAACGACAGCTTTACCACTGGTGAGAAATAAAACTGAAAATTGGCATTCGGCGTTTTTAATCAGATAATTATTTAAAAATAAAATAAAAGCAGCATGAATGTGAAATATACTTTTCTGCGGTTATTTGTTTATTATTATTTTTTTGCCTTCCCCTCCATCTGTTTCAAATGAGGTGTACTATTAGAGATGCCAATTACAAGCCTCCTCTTATGAATATACCTTTAATGGATATTTCAGCATTGTTTGGGGACAAAGATGTATAGGTGATACCCGCTCTGTTGGACATCTGGCTGCAACATGAGCCTCATTAAACTACATCTGTAAGTGTGGGGTTACTTCTTTACACAAGAGTGATAATAATGAAAGAGTCGGTGAACAGAGTTATTAATAGTGCCAGGTGCTAGGTGCTGTCAGTTCTGTATATTGAACAAACACCTATAACAAATTGGTTAATGGCTATCATGCCAAGGTGCCAAGCAGGCTTAGACTAAGAGAACAGTGAAACGGTTATTTATAGAATTTGTTTTTCATCACAGACATACCATATGTATCAATTCTAAATGATTAGATGAGGAAGAACAAAACTGGGAGGGGTGAGCAGGCTTGGAGGAAGGGAAAATGTAAGTCACCAAAGAGTCATAGCTGTGAAAAACTGACATTTTCAAAAATACAAGGATCTGAACTGGAGGGTGTCATCTAACTAACGTTAAGTCCCATCAATCTCATTGGGATATTTAAAAACATACCTTCAATATGTCTCTACTAAAAAATATGATGACACACTTCAGTAGGTGCCAGGAGTGGTCTATTGTGGACATATTCAAAATCAAATCAAACCAATATATTTCAGGATAAAAATTGACATCCTGAAGTCCTCAGAGCCATAGGTGGCCTTCAGCTTCACGTCAGGTGGACATCCTGCTGTCCAGGAAACCAGCTCAGACATTAGTAAGGAATAAGTTTCTTTCCTGCCACTTGTTTATGGAGATTCTCAGTCATCCAGGTCATGGTTGTCCCAAGGGGGCTTTTTCAAAAGGCAACTGGACTTCCTTTGTTTTTCCTTGAAGACATTTCGCTTCTCATCCAAGAAGCTTCTTCAGTTCATTGATTCTCAACTGAAGAAGTTTCTTGGATGGGAAGTGTTAGGATATGGTTTGGGCCTAACAAGTTGTCCAGGCAATATATGTGTTCTGTGACTTTACTATGAATATGTATTGTGTGACTTTAAAGTTTTACCGCTGATTCATTGTAATGCTGACTCATGCTGTAATTAGATAATCACTAGTTGTAAACGTATTTAAGAAAGGTACCATAAAGTATTCAGTTGATGATATGCTACCATTGTGTGTGGAGCTGTTACCATTGTGCTATCATCGTTGGATGGATCTGCTACCATCGTGGTTTGTGAACCAGAGTGAGTTTGTTATTCTAACCAACTACTGTTTGTGTGATAAGAAGATTTTTGTATCACTGGACTGATTTAACTGGATTGGTTTAAAGACTATAAGATTGTTTTTTCACTATAAAGTAAACTTTTGATAAACCAGTTTGCACATCTCTTATTCATTGCTCTCAGCAAGGTTTCTCTGTGCTCTACACTCTGCTGGTTGGTAACACAACAACAATATCCTTAACAGGAAGCGAAACGTCTTCAGGGAAAAACTAAGTCCAGTTGCCTTTTGAAAAAGCACCTTTGGGTTTCCTGCCACTTGCTGCTTGAGAAAGATAGAAGATGAAGATGAAAGAGGAGAAAAACATGAGACATCAAAGACAGGAAAGCTTTCTACATCCATGTTTGGCTCTTCCACTGGTTCCTCCCCCCCCCATCAACAAACCTATCATATGATCTCAAACACAGGAGTTTTACGAGAACACGGCTCTGACTTTACAGATTTTGGTAAAACTGTGGCTTTGGGAATCTTTTCCCTATATTAATAAATACGGGGAAAGGATATTCATCATTTAATTACTTTGCCTGACTTCATGCAGCTTTCCCCAACTTGCTCTGTTGGGAATGAAATCATTTCAACAAGCTGGCTGGGAAATTGGGTCATTACACTCCCAGGCTATCTGGAGAACTTCATCTTGCAGAAGAATGGTCTACTGGTTTGAAACCAAGCTAGATGAAGGAAGGTCACCTCGCCTATAAATAGAATTCTGGCCTGGGATCTATTTTGCAAGATTTGCAGGCAAGGAGTTCTATGTACAAAGTCCCCAAAGTTTCTCTGGTTGAGTGATTCCTCCCCAATGAATTAACCACATGGGAAATAAAATAAGTGGCAGGAGACTTTTATGTGACTTCCCAGCCTAAAACTTCTCTTAGTGCTGAGCGCTAGAAAAAATGTTTATAACTACCAGGGGTGGGTTCTAAAATTTTTTACTACCGGTTCTGTGGGCATGGCTTAGTTTATGGGCATGGCTTGATGGTCATGTGACAATTCTTTAGGATTTAGCAGAGGTACTGGTCTACCAGGCTTTTAACTGCTTGCAGTTAGTACCTGTACCTATTTGTTTTTGGAGGCACCAGTCTACCCATTTGTTTTTCGAGCGCTCTGGTCTACCACCACTCTGCCTTTTAACACTGATCTGCTGTAGGACGGCCCTTTGAAGCCCAACGGCAAGAGTTTAAACAGTTTTTTTTTCCTTCTAGCCAATCAGCTGGGACTTGGGAGGCAACGAATAGATTGGGGGCAGGGCCAAATAAAAGGTAAGAATAACGTGGGAGGGGGCGGGAGGACCCAGCTCCCGAACAAAGAGAACCGGTTCGGTGACGTCATATCATCACCACTACCGGCTTGGCCGAACCGGGCTGAACCGGGAGGAACCCATCACTGATAACTACCATATTCTACTTGCTAGAGAAGGAGTTTCAGAGTGAGGGAGAGAAGGGGAGAGGGATAGAAGTCCCATTTAATAATTTTTTTCCTTTCGTGGCATGCTGGTTCACCTAGATCCATGTTTCTGAATCTCAGCAACTAAAACATATGAAGAATAATTGCAGGGACTGTGTATAGAAAAAAGAAGAAGTAAGGGTGACATGATAGCAGTATTCCAGTATTTGAGGGGCTGCCACAAAGATGTTAACAGTAACAGAGCTGGAAAGGACCTTGGAGGTCATCTAGTCCAACCCCCTGCTCACACAGGAGATCTGTACTAGGGATTTGAACCGCTGAACTGCTGATCTTTCTGATCGACAAGCTCAGTGTCTTAGCCACTGAGCAGGGGGCCAACTTATTTTTCAAAGCACCGGAAGGCAAGACAAGAAGCAATGGATGGAAACTAAACAAGGAGAGACCTTGGAATTAAGGAGAATCTTCCTAACAGTGAGAACAATTAATGAGTGGGACAGCTTGCCTTCAGAAATTGTAGGTGCTCCATCACTGTGCGTCTTTAAGAGGAGACTGGACAGCCATTTGTCTGAAATAGTATAGGCTCTCCTGCTTGAGCAGGGGATTGGACTAGACAACCTCCAAGGTCCCTTCCAGCTTTCTTCTGATCAAATTGATTGAAGATGTGGGGATTTCAACACTACCATCCCCGCCGCTGCCCAAATTCCTCAGCCAGAAAGCTGGTTTGGGAAATTCTGGGAGTTGAACTTCACACATCTTAAAGTTGCTGAGTGTTCTGTCCCCATCCCACACACGCACACAAACAGACAGCCGGGGGTTAAATAAACTGGCAGACAACCAATTTTTCTGATAAGACGCTTGGCAGCAACCCAGTAGCTGCTTGCCAAGAACTTTACTCAATAAACAAAATACCCACAGTCAAGAATTGTCCAGTTCATAAAATAAATCCAAGGCCAATAATGTTGTTTCCAAAGATGCAATATGACTCGATAGTAGTTAGTTTTGTCCATCACAGAGTCTGAATGGCCACCTCACCCCCTTTTATACCCTGTGGGGTGTGGTCCAGTGACTCAGCCTAATCTCTGGCACGCCTTTTCTTCTGTTGCATGCGCTTATCTCTGTGACGCTGCCAAGGATCCAGCCAAGACTCATTACCCTCATCACTGTCCACCTGTGGCTGCGTGGCCGTGCTTGGCCCCAGCCCTATCTCTTGTCCTTTGGCGGACACCAAAGGCATTGCCAGAGAGGAGGGTCCTGGAGAGGGAGGTCTTGCCAACTCCTCTCCTTCACTCTCGGAGTCCTCTCCTGCCGATGACACAGGCTCAGGTAACGGAGCCACAACTCTGAGATTCAGAAACACTGACCTACATATCTATGGGGATTCTCAGTCATCCAGGTCAGAGTTGTCCCAAAGGTGCCCCTTCTTCAGCTTTTTGGATGAGAAGCGAAAAGTCTTCAAAGAAAAACAAGAAAGTCCAGTTGCTTCTTGAAAAAGCACCTTTGGGACTGACCTACATAGTATTCAATAATGTCTGGAGTCCAACAGCTACTTAATTTCAACCACTACTAATACATTCATGTCAGAAGCACCTACCACAGAGGTTCTGAGTTGAAAGGAGTAGCTGGTGACATCACTGTTGCCCAGGAGATGTTATTTTCCCACCAAAATGGTACCTATATCTACTTGCATTTGCATGCTTTCGAACTGCTAGGAGGTCAGGACCTAGGGCAGATTGACGGGAGCTCATTCTATCCTATGCTCACTCTCGGGTTTCAAAGTGCTGAGCTCTTGACCTCTCAATGGTCTTTTGACTCAGCATCCTAACACATGAGCCACCCTCAGCTCCTGCCAAGCATTGATTACCTGAAACATTGCCAATGAAACATTTGATATCTTTGGATTGTGACTGACAGGTTCTGCCAACAGAGCAGAGTGACCCTCATGTTCTGACTCTGAAATGTTCTCTAATCACAGCAACTCAAGGTGGGACAAAGAGGCCTTGGAGCTAATTCTTCTCTAAAGTGTTTGCCCCCCACCCCTCAGGATTGTCCTCTGTCTATCCCCCCAAAATAAAAGGTTGTATGGTTGTTTTATCTTTTGGTTGGTCTCAGGATGATGTCTTCTTTTGGGGGAAAATATAAGGAGCTTAGTCTCTGAACGTTCTCCTCATGTTTCATTCCCAACAACTAACTTTAGCACATTCAGAATGGAGCATCCGTCTTCCTTACCATCACACCTAATCTTTCCACAAAACAACATCAATCTCTTTTCTGAAGTTTGTCACAGATATTCCTCATTCTAGGCTCAGTTTTTCTATACAATAGTGGCCAAAATTGGGAAAACCTTTTGGGAAAAGTATATTTTTGAGGTTTGATGACTAATAACACCACTTTTTTTTTTTTTTGGAGTTTCAAGCTAATCCTATTCCACTGCTGGAATGGCCTGGGAATAGCCCAGACCTTAACCCAATGGAAAATCTATGGAGTCTACTCAAGAAACTTGTTAGTCAGAAGTGACCCAGCAATAAAACCCAGTTAATAGAAGCAATCATTCAATCTTGGTTTCACATTATAACAGCTGCAGAACTAAAAGACTTGGTTGACTCCATGGGAAGACGTTGTAAGGCCGTCATTTATGCTAAAGGTTACCCAACTAAGTATTAACTGATGTGATAATTTTTGTATATCTCGTTTTTTCTACGTGTTTCACTTTTCTTCTTTATACTGTAACTGCTATTCTAATAGCAAATCCTTCATAAAAGTTATTGCATTACATTCTTGATTAAATTATCATTCCACTGATATATAATTTTATGGTACTACTCCCCCTCCCCCAAAAAAGTGGTGTTATTAGCTAGTTTTAGAAAATACACTTTTCCGAAAAGGTTTCCACAATTTTGGCCACTACTGTATGCTTCATTATTTTTTGTCACCAAATTAAAAAAAAAAAGTAGGTTTTATTTTAATATATATTTAAATTTAAGGGTATGTGCCTTGTAAATCCCCACGTGTTCTTTCTTTTAATAGCGATCTAGTCTTTCTGTAAATTTTGTTCTGTTTTGGTGAAAAACAAGGCAGTTACGAGCTCTCTGAAAGGGGAAATAAACCCTCCCTAACAACCTTATTTTGAAGGAATGTAGCTCAAAAGCACCTGCACCATTTGCTAGGAAATTTGGACCATTTTCTCCATTTTAACGCTCTAGCATTTTTGCATAATTCATCCTATTCTGGTTTAAAAATATATTGTGGCTGTTTGTTTATACTTTCCCATGCTAGGAGATGGAAAGCTATGCTCCATGTTTTTCCATTTTATGCTTGGATGGAGATCATGGATCATCCAAAATGGTTGATCTCCTTTCAGAGCCAAGGTCCACCTGTGGTGTGGTTGGTTCTGGTGCATCATCATCATCATCCTTAAAGTCCATCTGGTTTCCATAATTTCAGAATAAAATAGTGTTTGGGGGCCCCACACGGACCTGAAGCTACAAGCTGCTAACTATCCAGAGCAGCGATTATTGGAACGATTTCCAGACTTGATAAAGGGGGAGAGTATATTTGGGGGATATAATCTCAAGAAAAAAAATAACAGTGGGTGTGATTTTAAGACAGAAACCTTTGGCATATCACATCTCTGCTATGATTGGGCATTTTCTACTGATGTTGGATCTACAGCTGCTTAGAGTAGTCCCATGGCAAGATAGGCGGCAAATAAATTTAATAGTAGTAATAATTGCCAGACGTTTGGGTTTGAATGGAGCAAAAATCACTGGGAACACCAAATTGACAAAGTTCTTAAACAGGTCAAAATCCTGTGGAAATTTCAGATCCAAACAGATCTGGCCAGCAACATGCCTGACATCACTATTGTAGAAAAGAAAAAAGTCTGATTCATTGATATTGCAGATGGTTGAAGAAGAAAAAAGGGCTTTGGAAGAATATTTGAAGGACAATTAAGACGAGGCACTGAAGTTAGTTTGCCAGGAAGGCTTACTGACTAGTGGAGAGACCAAAGTGGCCTACAAGAAAGACCAAATGAAGAACAGAATGGAGGCATGGGAAGACAAAGCACTACATAGCCGGTACATTTAAAAAAAATAGCAGGGAAAGCAGATAATAGCAAGACTTTTTTTTTTATTGAAAAGTTTTAAAAAGTTTTACAGACATTTCCCCTTCCCCCTCCCTCCTCCCCTTCCAACACTCCCCTTCCCCTCCCTCCTCCCCCCCCCCCGCTTCCCAGAGCAAAATACAGGGTATAACATTTGACAATCATAAACTAACATAAGCTAATTATCTATAGCCTCCTATCCCCCTCTTGAACGTTTAACTCCCCTTTTACTGAACTAAATTTAAGTACTTTATAAAATCTCTTTGATCATTCGTAAGCTATTTGAAATTTTTTAGTCCGATATTTGCCTTGAATATAATCAATCCATCTTCTCCATTCTAACATATATTTCTCATTTGAATGGTCCTTTAGATATGCTGAAATTTTCGCCATTTCTGCTAAATTTACTACTTTTAATGTCCATTCTTGAATAGTAGGTAAATCTTCCTTCTTCCAGTACTGCGCCACCAAGAGTCTCGCTGCAGTTATTAAGTTCAGAATCAAATTAGTCTCTATAGCCGTACAATCTGTAATTATACCTAACAAAAACAACTGTGGAGTAAACTTTATCCTATTTATCCCTGTAAAAAAGTTAAAGCATTTTGGATAAAAATATGGTGGATTATTTAAAATGTTTTTTTTAAAAAAAGATAATAGCAAGACTTGATGATGGCTAAGAGCAGGAAAGTTGAAGAAAGAGACTGAGGGACTAATTTTGGCTGTACAAGATCAAGCCTTAAGGACAAATGCATACAAAGCCAGAATTGAGAAGACAGCAACAGACAGTAAGTGCCACCTATGCAAAGAAGCTGACTACCTGGAAGCTGATCTCTAAGCTGCTGGAAGAAGATCTCACAGTCTGACTACAAGCAGTGGCATGACGAAGTAGCGATGACAGTGCATTGGAAGATCTGCAAGAAATATCATTTGCCTGCGAGCAAGAACTGGTGGGACCATAAAATAGAGAAAGTCATAGAAAATGAAGAAGTGAAATGCTCTGGGACTTTAGAATTCAAACAGGCAGGCATCTGCCACATAATACCTCGGACTTAACAGTTGTTGATAAGAAAGACAGAAAAAGTCTGGGTCGGATGTGGCAAAGCGTGCGCACGAAGCGAACCGGTTGTAACACTGGTTGAAACCCACCACTGCCCCCTTTATGTATAATATTTGAGTGTTTTTTAAAGTTATTTATTTATTTTATTTATTTATTTATTCAATTTATATACCGCCCTTCTCCTAGTGGACTCAGGGCGGTGCAGAGCCAGAACTAAAATACATAACAATACAAAATTTAAAATTAATTAAAAGAATTATATACTTTGGCCCGAATTAAAACAATGTGAATTAAAACCCATTAACAGATTAAAACTAAACAATTAATAACAATTAAAAACTAAAAAAGGGGGCGGGGTTCACGCCAGCCCTGCTTGCTGGAAAAGAAGAGTTTTCAGGGCACGGCGAAAGACCCGGAGATCCGATATCCTTCCTATCTCCGGGGGCAAATCGTTCCAGAGGGCGGGAGCTGCCACAGAGAAGGCCCTCCCCCTGGGGGTCGCCAGCCGACATTGCCTGGCCAACGGCACCCTGAGGAGTCCCTCTCTGTGGGAGCATACTGGTCAGTGGGAGGCTATCGGCGGCAGAAGGCGGTCCCGCAAATACCCAGGTCCTATGCCTGGGTATTTAGTCCTTGGTCCTATGCCAAGTTAGCAAAATATCAAAACTAGAAAGAGTGTTTTCTCCCTTTACGGTTAAAAAAATTGAAATAATATAGGGGAGTCTCTTAATATCAATTATGATAAAGATGAAGGAGTAAACAGAAGCATCTATTATTCCCCACAGCAAGGAGAAGCAGAAATGGTCAAATTGATTCTTTTATCCAAACTATATTTAACTATATTTAACTTTGTTTCTATTTGGAAATGGCTTCCGGATTTTGTGCTTGCAATGAAAAAAAACCCCCAAAACTTTTATTTTATTTTTTTAATTTTTTGCTAACTAGATAGGTTTGTTGTTATAAAAATGGCTGGTATATACTGTTCTGTAAAAATAAAAAGTTAAGGTTGTAATGTTGTTATCTTCTACTGTGCTAAAGAGGGTTGGAAATTGGTGCCTTTTTCTTTCCTTTTCCCTCTTTACACTATATTTTTTTTCTTTTTCTTTTTCTTCCTAGTTTTCTTTTATTGAATTTCTCTTTGTATTTTATATTTTGATAAACTAATAAAAATGTGACACAACAAAAAAAAAGAAGAAGAAGAAGAAATAGCTTGAACGTTAGGTCACTGGCATAGATAACTTCTACACCCACAACTGCCCTTTGCCCTCTGGTGCTTTCCAAGGCACCAGAGGTTAGGACAAGAAACCATGGATGGAAACTAATCAAGGAGAGAAACAACCTGGAATTGAGGAGAAACTTCCTAACACTGAGGACGAGAGGACCAAAAATGTGAACGTGTGCGCCTTCCGCGCATACGCACAGCTTCAAAAACATGGCGATATAGGACAGGATAGCACCGGGGTGGGTGGGGTAGGCGGTGGGCCCACTCGCTGGTCGTAACTACCGGTTCACCTGAACTGGTCCAAACTGGCAGCAGCCCACCTCTGATGAGGACAATTAACTAATGGAACAGTTTGCCTTCAGATATTGTGGGTGCTTCATCACTGGAGGTTTTTAAGAAGAGACTGGACAGTCACTTGTATAAAATGGTATAGGGCAGTGATGGCCAACCTTTTTGCCATTGCATGCCAGGAGCGGGGGGCGGAGGACGGGGTGACACATGTATGTGCCCACACTCATAATTCTATGCGCTCCGCCCCTGCACATGCTCATGCAACCCCCCCCCCACTCCCCCCGTTCCTGGCATGCGATGGCCCGGTAGGCCTGTTTTTCTTTCTCATCTGGTTCCAGGGCCTCTCTAGGAGTCTGGGGAGGGTGAAAATGGCCTTCCCCACCCCCCCCAAGAGGTCCTCCAGAGGCTGAAAACGGCCCATTTGACAACTTCCGGTGGGTCATTTTTGCCCTCCCCAGACTCCTAGAGAGGCCCTGGAACCAGGTGCGAAAGAAAAACAGGCCTTCTCCCCCCCGCAAGCCTGCCAGAGGCAGGAAACAGTCTGTTTCCCTACTTCTGGTGGGCCCAGAAGACCCGAAAATCAACTGGCGGAGCTGAGCTCACATGCCCACTGATATGGTTACGCGTGCCACCTGCCATAGGTTCGCCATCATGGGTATAGGGTCTCCTGCTTGAGCAGGGTACTGGATTAGAAGACCTCCAAGGTCCCTTCCATCTCTATTCTGATTCTGAATCGGATCCTGGTCAGTGACTTGAAAGGTTCTAGAGCCTCTATCCTAAGCACCCACCAGAGTTGCCTGTTCCACCACATGTTAAAAGCAGTGATTAGTGGTCATTTACGGTATCCTGCTGGTGGAAAATACCAGATGTGAAGAGAAAGGCAAGAAAGGATCAACCAATCACTGTCCCTTAACTTGTCCCACATTAAAACTAAACCACATTAGAACATCAGTAGTGAGTAGCCTCATCACTGAAGCAATCTAGAACCTGGCCATCCAAGGAATGAAAGGCATTTGTATCATCTCCAGAAGATACAGATGCAGCCATGACGAATAGCTGTAAGACTTTAGGGCAAGATTTAAACTAATGAGAAGAAAAGCACATTCTGGTTTTCTGATAGGCTCAGCAGATGTACAGATTATGCAGATGTTTGGAATAAACAAAGGTGTCAGAGATGGGGGTGCCTTTAATTTTTGGAAGGGGGGAGTGAATCTCTCCTGGGCAATACTGCAGTTGCTATAGCAATTGATTAAAGAATAACTTTTTAAGTCTAAATCCTAATTGTACTGACAACAATCTAAATGCGGTTAGAACACTGAGTCACATTCCAGATTATGCGTCTCAAATAAGGGCTTAATTTAAACTTAACAAGGCAGTTATTATACAGTATGTTAATTCAATGTCATTTGATTAACCTCCCCTCAACCTCCCCCTTGTTTATTTATTTATTTATTTTATTTATTAGTTCGATTTATATGCCGCCCTTCTCCGGAGACTCAGGGCAGTTTACAATGCATTAAGCAAGAGCCTTCATACTTTTGTATATACCTGCTTAGTAGGGCTTTTTGGCCCCCCCTAAGCCGTGTTCTATTTTATACAAAGTCATCTTATTGCCCCCACAAACTGGGTCCTCATTTTACCTACCTTAGAAAGGATGGAAGGCTGAGTCAACCTTGAGCCTGGTGAGAATTGAACTCGCAGTAATTGCAGGCAGCTGGCAGCTAAGTGCTACTTTAACAGCAGTTTAGTCTGCTGCGCCACCAAGGCTCTTGTTGTTTTAGCATTCGCACCCCTGTTATTAAGTTAAATCTGTAACCCACCGAATGCCAAACTGTCGATTGTGTACCTAGAGATCACAATTAACACACAGCAGTTGCTTTAAATTGAAAAAACATTTTAAAGAGAGAGTTTCCGGGGGTTGATTATGATGTGTGACATTAATTCAAAGACATGCCATTTCTAAAATGTTATACAGGAAGATCTGGGGAACATACTGTACCTGAGCATTTAAATTTCCTTTCCATGAAGTAAGAGCCAAATTAACTTTGAAGCTTTAATTTATCAAATTGAGAAAAAGTAACTTATGACTGGTTTTCACAGTTATGACTGTTGCAGCATCCCCATGGTCACATATTCAAAATTCAGGTCCTTGGAGGGAGGGGGAAACCTTTTTGTTGGGGGTTAGACCCGCAAATATTGGATTGACTAAATGGTATTTGATGCTGCACATAATCACTGCAGGGAGACTGGCATTCGCACAAGAATGGAAGAATGAGGACTTATCAATGGACTCAAAAATAATTTATAAAATCATGGAATGTGCAGAGTCCGACAAACTTACAAAACTGATCCAGGGTAAAAGAGACTCAGACTTTTATGGTAGTTGGAATTTGTGGTATGACTGGATCCAGAAACGATGGGAGAGAGAGACAAAGGATAATGTTGGATTATAATTATAGATGATGGTATATTTATGGTAATTAATAAGTATTGGAAAGGTAAATTTGTATACAAAATTTGTAAATATTTTCTATTTTTACTCTCTGATTATTGGTGTATGTGTGTGTATATATATATATGTTTATGTTTATGTAAATTTTCACGAGTATATATGAGTGTACAGTTAATATCTCGGGTTTCTTCCCGTGTAATTGTAAACATATCCTTAAAAGGGTAGTAGTGACGTTTCGACGAAATCACATTCATCATCTTCTGGCTGAAGTTCTTGGTTTGGTTCTTATGGCCAAACTGTGTGATCGTAACTGACGTTTTTCTATGAAAAGACGCAAAGGTGTATTCTGATTGGTTGACAGTGTTGTTGTATTCTGATTGGCTGATGACGTAGCTGTATTTTGATTCGGTGGAAGCGCTGTTGCTTGGTTGTGGGTTAATGGATAATGGATATATATATATATATATGGATATTTTGGCGATGTTACACTGTGATAGAAAAATTATTATACATTTGTTTTTGACTTTTTGTTTTTTTGAACTATAATAAAAAAAAATAAAAAAAAATTCAGGTCCTTGGCAACTGGCATGTATTTGTGACAGTTGCACTATCCCGGGATCATGTGATCACCACTTTTAACCTTCCCAAATAGCTTCCAACAAGCAGAATCAATGAGGGAAGCCAGGTTCACTTAATGCCCACATGATTCATTTAACAGCTTCAGTGATCGGCTTACCAACTCTGCAAAAAAAAGTTGTAAAACGGCAAATCTCATTTAACCGCTTAGAGAGGGCTGTAAAGCACTGTAAAGCGGTATATAAGTCTAAGTGCTATTGCTATTAATAGCTGCCTTGCCTAGCAACAGAAATTTTGAGGTCAAATGTGGTATAAGTTGAGTACTACCTATATTGTGGCCCCTCATAGCCTTTGATTGTGGCTTCTTCATAATGTTGTTACTTAATGGCGATTTTTATGTTTGTTTATGTTTATGTTTATTATATTTGTATACCGCCCTTCTCCCGAAGGACTCGGGGCGGTGAACAGCCAGCAGATAAGATACAGAGAATACAAAAAGTAAAACGATATTAAAATCCAATTAAATTAATTTGGCCCACAGTTAAAACACCCCCATATTAAAATCCATTTAACAATTTAAAATTAAAGCAATTTAAAAAGTTTGGTCAGGTCAGCCTGGCTTGATGAAACAAAAACGTCTTTAAGGCACAGCGGAAAGTCCGCAGATCCAGGATCCGCCGTATTTCCAGGGGCAACTCATTCCAGAGGTTAGGTACCCTTTAATGGGACAGAATGGGGAAATTAAAGATTAGAGATGGGTCGGCAACCTTAAACACTCAAAGAGCCACAAAGGTCCTAACCAGAAGCCTCCGTTCAATTCTGGAGATGACCAGAAGTCCTGTTCCCCCGTCATAGTCTCCTCCTAGCATGGCGTCCTTTTTCCTCTGCTGACCGGAAGTCCGGTTGCCCCACCATAGAGTCTCCTCCTAGCACGGCGTCCTTTTTCCTCTGCCGACTGGAAATCGGTTCTCCCACCATAGAGTGTCCTCCTAGCACGGCATCCTTTTTTCTCTACCTGTCCTAACCAAAAGCCCTATCAATTGTAGAGCCAACCAGCAACAGGGAGTGGCAGCAGAGGGATGAAAGAGCCACATGCGGCTCCAGAGCCGTGGGTTGCTGACCCCTGGATTAGAGTGTAGTAATAATAGTCATAGTATTTATAGTTATAATAGTAGATAGTAGTTATAGTAATAACAAGACTTACTACTTCAAACTAGAATTTACTTTTATTGATATTCAAAAATCAATTGTTACTCTTGGGCTCGAAAAAGGTATGTAATTCTGAACTCAGTAATATGATGGCAAGTTGAATATCAGTAAAATGTTCTTGTTAACAGAAAGAGGCATTTTCAAGAAGTAAAACAATCTCTCTGTACATTTACAAAATGTGCCTTGAACATTTAGTATTTACCTTGTGAAAATCTTGTCAAAGCTTTTCTCATTCTTGGCATATTTATTCCCCGATTATGGAAAAACGCTGTAACATAGTAAATATGCCATATTTTATTATAAAATGTATTTAATGCACAATTGTCTTTGACTTTTTAACAGGTAATTGAGTTATATAAATTGCCAAACTAACATAACCAGGGGCTGTACAGTATTACAAAATTAATCAGGTAACATAATAATAGGAATGGGAATTAATTTGTTTATCTTTCTATTAACCTTTTTTTATCAACCTTAGCAACACACACAGACACACAGCTATGCACACCAAAATCTTTCTGCTTAAATTAAAAAGATAGAACCTCATAGCAAAATAATATCACCCCAAAGAAATAATATTCTAAAATTACAAATAATGAAAGAAGTAAGCTAGGCACATAGATCTACTGTACAAGAAAGATTCACCATCACCAACAACAATAAATCAAAAGAAAGTTTTGTATTTTTAAAAAATGTCTACATTATATAACAAAATTAAGAGTTGTTAACTTAATTTTGTGAAGCTTCTTCTCCGGTAACCTTGTACTGCAAACTAGGGCATATAAAACCTTTCCCAGACCAATTCTTGAATACAGCTTGTCTGCCTGGAATCCACACTGTATATCGAACATTAACACAATTGAGCGAGTCCAGAGGTACTTCATGAGAAGAGTATTCCACTCCTTTGCTCACAACAGAATACCTTATGCCACCAGGCTTAAAATTTTGGGATTGGAAAACCTAGAACTATGCTGCCTATGGTTTGATCTAACTGTAGTACACAAAATTGTCTACTACAACGTCCTACTTGTCAACGACTACTTCAGCTTCAACCACAATAATACACGGGCAAATAATAGATACAAACTCAAAGTAAACCACTCCAAACTCGATTGCAGAAAATACGACTTCAGCAACAGAGTGGTCAACACCTGGAATACTCTACCTGACACCGTTGTTACATCCTCAAGCCCCCACAGCTTCAACCTTAAACTGTCTACCGTGGCCCTCACCCCATTCCTAAAAGGTCCGTAAAGGGGGCGTGCATAAACGCACCATCGTGCCTATCGCCCCTGTCCTACTGTCCCCATTTACTTGTACTCATTACCTGTGCTCATGTCCATGTTTATACTTATACCTGTTATCTAGTACACATTCGACTAAATAAATACATACATACATACATACATACATACATACATACATACACCCATATCCATAAAAAGTATGACACTGCTTTTTATATACTTGATCAAAAATGAATTCACCTTCAATTCACATCCCATCAAATGTTGGACCATGCTGGAGATCTGTAAGAAATCTTTGCTGCTGTATGGGGTCTGTATTTCCACAAATATCCACAGTACACAATCATATACATTCAAACACAACAAAGAAAACAGCAGGTTTGCTTGTGCTAACCTACCTTGTGCTAATCTACCTAAAACAAATCAAGAGGTTCAAACAAGTCATTTACATGACCCCAATTCATTCTTCTGACATTTACTGCAGAGCCCTATTCTGACCTCAAACCACTTACTCAGGCCTTTTGGGGTGGGAGGAGAGAAAAACATTTTGGGTATGCAATTCTTCCTATGAAACAAAGTTTGCAAATCACACGCTCAGATCCTTTTTACTTGCCTGTTCTCAGTTAATATAACAGATTGGATAAAGAGAACCGAAGGAAAATCAACTTCACGAAAGCCAACCTTCTAAAGATCATTTTTTAAAAAATAAAATGATTTCCATCAAGTCAATTCACAGAAGATGGCTTGCTGTCACTGTCTGATTCTGCTTTCATCATGCAATCTTGAAATTAACCCATTTGGCATTTTGATAATGAATAGAATTAGATCATTCAATTCAGCAAAAAAAAAAATAAAAAAAAAATGCAAGGAACTAATCATAATCACGCAGGGGATTATGGGAGTGACATGGGGCACTCCCATGTGACACCTCTCCTGCGCAAGCTGCACTGGCTTCCTGTGGTCTTCCGGGTGCGCTTCAAGGTGTTGGTGACCACCTTTAAAGCACTCCATGGCTTAGGGCCAGGGTATCTATGAGACCGCCTTCTGCCAACAATAGCCTCCCACCGGACAGTTCGCTCGCACAAAGAGGGCCTCCTCAGGGTGCCGTCAGCCAGGCAATGTCAGCTGGCGACCCCCAGGGGGAGAGCCTTCTCTGTAGCAGCACCTGCCCTCTGGAACGATCTTCCCCCAGAGATACGCACGATACCAGACCTCCGGACTTTTCGTCGGGCCCTGAAAACACATCTATTTCATCTAGCCGGGCTGGCTTGATCCCATCCTTGCAGTTTTAATTTGTAATTGGTTTTAACTGGGTTGTTTTAAATTGATGGCCAAAATTAATTTATGTCTTTTAATGTCTTTTAATTAATGTCTTTTAAACTGCTTTTAAATTTTATATGTTGTGTTTTACCGTGGCTGTTCACCGCCCTGTTGGAGAAGGGCGGTATACAAATAAAATAAAATAAAATAAAATAAAATAAAATAAAATAAAATAAAATAAAATAAAATAAAATAAAATAAAATTAAATAAATAAATAAATAAATAAATAAATAAATAAATAAATAAATAAATAAATAAATAAATAAATCAGAGTTCCACAGGAGCTTCCTCAGTGGATTTCAGATGCGACTCAACCAGTGGTGGGATTCAGCCAGTTCGCACCACTTCGGGAGAACCGGTTGTTAACTTTCTGAGCAGTCTGGCAAACTGGTTGTTGGAAGGAATCATTAGGGCAGAGAAACAGTTGTTAAATTACTTGAATCCCACCACTGGACTCAACACATGTAATAAGGTCACTGTTTTTTGGGGTAGAGGGTTGCACAGCCTGTTTCTAAGTTGACGAATCAATGTATTGTGCAAATCCAGAAAATGGGTTAAATCCATAACCAAGTCGTATGTTGTTCAATCACCATTTTTAAGACTCAATATATGCCAACTGAAAAATCAGGGGGAAAAAATAATAATTAGACTACCTTCAAGCTGGAAATGAAAAGCAGAGGCGCATGTCCTGAGTACGTAGGATCCATAACTTTTATATCAATATATTATTCTGCCTCTTGATTATTTAGTCCTTTAAGATTAAAAAGAAATTCAGCTGAAATATGTTTCAACTGAAACATGTTTCAGCTGAAAAGCCTGTGAAAAATAAGTGTGAAATAGGGAAGTGTTTCAACTGAATTGAGAAATAAAATGGCAACTAGGCACGCCAAGAAAAGAGGAGCATCGTCTAATCAATTTAGGAAAAGAGATGGGTAGTTAAGAAATGTGAAATATAAGCAAACAAACTAACTTTAATTAAGGCTCCACTAGCTAAATGGAAGTTTCTTTTCTGCCTTCAAGAAGAGACCTAAATAAATTGTTTTAAATCTGCAGATTAAAGCAATGTAAATGCTTAGAATTTCAACTGAGTCCATCCATCATTCACAGCACATGGCTCAGATCCTGGGTACGTCTATGAAGTCTGAATTTAGCCCACCTAGCCAGTCAGATCTGGAGGAAGACCTTGTAGGGGTCCTAACCACCAAGAGAATGCCATCCTTAGGATTCTTAATCTCAAACCTTCTCAGGGATGCCCCACTGAGTTACATATATCATTCTCTCCAGCGTGCACACACACACAAATACACACACATACACACTGTTGGAAGAAATGTCCATCTGGGTTCAGTTCCAACTGGAGAGAAAGACACTGGAAACATGGAGACTGCTTGGAAAAATGGTTTAATGGTTGACAGGACCACATGGTTTGAGGTCCTAGGCAAAAAAGCACATGGGAGAGGGAGGGAGGGAGGGAGGGAGAGAGAGAGAGAGAGAGAGAGAGAGAGAGAGAGAGAGAGAGAGAGAGAGAGAGAGAGAGAGAGAGAGATATTTTTATACCCTCTGTTGGGCTTTGAATTTGAGCTTGTATTCGGATTGGTTCTCAGACTCCCATGGGGCCATGCAGGGGTAACTTTGTAGGTTGTCTTTTGAGTTGAGCTTGGTTGAGCCTTGCTGGGTGATGTAACCTTCCCAGGTGCCATGTGGTGAGTTCTGTTGCTAGATGGGTAGAGGGCTAATCCTACCTTTGTTGGATCTTGGGTGAGGGCATTTGCTTATGAATAGACCTAGCTGTCTTTTTATCTCTTAAGTGCTGACATCTGCTGTGGGCTATTGAGGAGGTTGGGGGATATTAAGAGTGAGTCTGCTTCCTGCCTAAAAAAAAAAAAATGTTTCTCCATTTCTCATCCAGAGAAATATAATATTCTGCCTTTTTAATATTTCTGAATATTTCATTCTTCTAGGAGAGGAATGAAACACCTTAATTACATTTCCAGATAGGCATAAAATTTGGCTTTTCAAAAAGGTATTTTTGGTTCAACAAGCTGATGTAGAAAGACCAAGGGAGAGAATGGAACAGGGGTGGGGTCTTCTCTTTTATCTTATCAACCAACTGTCAACCCCAATTGGGGCCACAGGTCTGGTGGAATCTCTAGCTACAGTGGGCAGGAGATGTGAAGAAGGGCCAAGCTTAGAGTCTTTGCTTAGAGTCTGGCTGCATTTTCCTGGGAAGGGTGAGGTAAGGCTTCAGGGGACGTAAGGCCAGCACCTTAATTCTGTTCTTTGTTTATTTTATTTATTTATTTATTTATTTTAATTTGTATACCGCCCTTCTCCAGCAGGACTCAGGGCGGTGAACAGCCAGAATAAAACAGAACATACAAAATTTAAAAACAGTTTTAAAATAATTAAATATTTTTGCCCACAATTTAAAACAACCCAATTAAAATCAATTCAATTTAACCAAAACAGTGGGATCAAGCCAGCCCGGCTAGGTGAAATAAATAAGTTTTCAGGGCCCGATGAAAAGTCCGGAGGTCTGGTATTGTGGGTATCTCTGGGGGAAGGTTGTTCCAGAGGGCGGGCGCCACCACAGAGAAGGCTCTCCCCCTGGGGGTTGCCAGCCGACATTGTCTGGCGGACGGCACCCTGAGGAGGCCTTCTCTGTGCGAGTGTACTGGCCGGTGGGAGGCTACTGGTGGCAGAAGGCGGTCTCGTAGATACCCCGGCCCTAAGCCATGGAGTGCTTTAAAGGTGGTCACAAACACCTTGAAGCGCACCCGGAAGACCACCGGGAGCCAGTGCAGCTCGCGCAGGAGAGGTGTCACATGGGAGCGTCCCGTCATTCCCATAATCCCCCGCGCAGCCGCATTCTGGACCAGCTGGAGCCTCCGGGTGCACCCCAGGGGGAGCCCCATGTAGAGAGCATTGCAGTAGTCCAGGCAGGAGGTGACAAGCGCCTGAGTGACTGTGCATAGGGAGTCCTCATCCAGAAAGGGACGCAACTGGTGTATCAGGCGAACCTGATAAAAAGCCCCGCTGGCCATGGCCGTCATATGCTCTTCTAAAGACAGCCGTGCATCCAGGAGGACGCCCAAGTTGCGAGCCCTCTCCGTGGGGGCCAATGATTCTCCCTCAATAAACAGCGATGGCACCAGCTGGCTATATCGGGACGCCGGAAGCCACAGCCACTCGGTCTTGGAAGGGTTGAGTCGGAGCCTGTTTCTCCCCATCCAGGTCCGCACGGCCTCCAGGCACTGGGACATCACTTCAAGGGCATCATTGGGGTGCTCTTCTCTGCACTCTTTCTAGAGTCTCAACATCTTTTTTATATCGTGGTGACCAAAACTGAATGCAGTATTCCAAGTGTGGCCTTACCAAGGCATTATAAAGTGGTATTAACACTTCACGTGATCTTGATTCTATCCCTCTGTTTATGCAGTGTTAGCTTTTTTGGCAGCTGCTGCACACTGCTGGCTCATATTTAAATGGTTGTCCACTAGGACTCCAAGATCCCTCTCACAGTTACTACTATTGAGCAAGGTACCACCTATACTGTACCTGTGCATTTTGTTTTTCTTGCCTAAATGTAGAACCTTACTTTGTTCACCACTGAATTTTATTTTGTTAGATAGGGCCCAATGTTCAGGTCTGTCAGGATCCTTCTGTATCTTAAGCCTCTCTTCTGGAGTGTTGGTTATTCCTGCCAGCTTGGTGTCATCTGCAAGTTGTTGTTTTTTTTTTTAATTTGATTTATATGCAGCCCTTCTCCGGAGACTCAGGGCAGCTTACAATGCATTAAGCAATAGCCTTCATACTTTTTGTATATTTATACAAAGTCATCTTATTGCCCCCACAAACTGGGTCCTCAATTTACCTACCTTAGAAAGGATGGAAGGCTGAGTCAACCTTGAGCCTGGCAAGATTCGAACTTACTTTAATTGCAGACAGCTGGTGTTAAATTACAGTGCTTAGTCTGCAGAGCTATCCAAGTTTGATGAATTCCCCATCTATCCCCTCGTCCAAATCATGCGGTCCATAGCCAGCTCCTTCTGTTGGAGTGAGTGAGGTGGGCCAAATCCATTGGGGCAAGACTACTTCTCAGATACCCTGGTATTTGAGAATCAAATATTCCTCAGATACTCTTCAGATACAATCAAGTTCTGTTTGCTTTTCATTTTCTGACATTAATACTGTAAACCTCTCCAGAAGTCTCCAGAAGTGAAGGGGTATAACAGCAGCAATAATAATAATAATCACAACAATCCCATGGTAAATCTCTTATGCTGAAGAACAGGCATTAAATTATAATGGAAGTTCAGGAACCTTCTCTGTGTGATATTTCTACAAGATTGAAAGAGAAACTCTCTGTTATGAATGCTAAAAAAAAGGAGACCGAAGCATCAAAATCGGGACATCTGAGAGATATGCACTTAAGTCCATTTCTCTCCTGTCATTGTAATAAGAGAATAGCTTTCAAACATCAAAATCAGTTATACATTAATCTCAAAGTAATTATAAATTTAAGGGAATTACAATAGACTAAGATTGTTCCAGATTTTTGGCAGATTTCTTTACCATGAGCCAATTCCATTCTTAAACATCCTGTTGTTGCCTAGGATTAAATGCTCTTTTTTTTTTAAGGGGGGGTGATTTAAAAATATATGGGGGAAAAACTTGGGATGGTTTCTCTTTGTAGTTTTTGTTATGTTTCCTAATAGAATGAAACCCTCCTAAAACTCTGGAATTTTCACATGAAACTTTTTTTCAAGAACCAAACAAACCTTGGAGAATATGAATCCATTGTTGCCATGGGGAGAGCAATAGTTCCCCAGCGCCACCTTCTGGAAATGTGCAGAACTGAAATAAGTGTCCTCTTTCTATATCTCTGACACAAGACGATATTTTCTGCTACTAAAAATTTGCTGAGAGCTTCCAAGAAAATTGACAAGGACATATTTCCCAGTATCTCTAACCCTTCCCCATGTTGATATTCTGACATACTCCATTAGCAACGCTGGATGAAAAATGAATTGATACCAGGGTTGAAACGAGAGGTCCTTATAGTGCTCTTTGAGCTTGTGCATTGCACACAAAGCACAATGATTGTGCATTGATGATGTTACCTAGTTTGGGCCATGAAACGTCTGCAAGAAATCAATCAATTTCACAGAGCAGCATGGAACCCTCAAAAAATCAATTGAAGTTGCTCCATAAAAACAATGTCCTTCAAAGAAGTCTGTCTGTCAGGGTTTCAAGTAACACCCCCAACGAAAGAAAACTCCGAGGCTTGAGTTTCCTCAAGGTTACATTTTATTAGAGATGTCATATTGGCACGTCTGGGAAAACCTGAATCTGAAAGCTTCCAGGTTTTCCCCACTCAAAAGAAAGTCCAAGTCCCTGCCCAGCACCCACATGCCCATCACATGGTCCAATCAAAGCACCGTCCCAA